>NC_051250.2:4877272-5180303 GCF_015237465.2 Chelonia mydas | reverse complement strand
ACTGCCCAGAGTTTTCCATTTCAGTTGCTACTGCAACTCCTTAGAGCTGACTAGAATTTTCCAGCTGAGTTGCAGTGTTCTGAGGCGGAGTTGCAGTGTTCTGAGGCGGAGTTGCAGTGTTCTGAGGCAGAGTTGCAGTGTTCTGAGGCGGAGTTGCAGTGTTCTGAGGCAGAGTTGCAGTGTTCTGAGGCGGAGTTGCAGTGTTCTGAGGCGGAGTTGCAGTGTTCTGAGGCAGAGTTGCAGTGTTCTGAGGCGGAGTTGCAGTGTTCCAACTGGGCTGACACTCGGTAGAAGCTGAGTCATGGTCCACCTTCCCCAGCAATCCCATCCTGCATTTCTGCTACCCCTGTTGGTTGCTTCCACGATACCCCTTCTGCCACTCTGTATTGTGGGAAGAAAGTGGGCTGTCAGTGGAAAAAATGGTCTGAATGAAGTGGGTTCAGAGTCTGCTTAGAAAAGACATTGACAAAACGGGTCGAAAGAAAGAGAAAAAAAACATATCCAGCAAAGAAACAGGGTGAAAAATGGAGAAGGAGCAGGGTGGAAAATATCATAATAAATAATGTAAATGCAGCGGCAAACATTTTCAGATATGGCTGCCCAGAGTTAGGCACCTGAATACATAGAGTTAGGTCATTAAATCAGTCGTCTGATTTTTCAAAGGCACTGAACACCCACAGCAAAGTTAAAGGTGAAACTCCAGGCTTAGAACTGGGGACTGTAGACTCTGAGGTAGACACTGCTTCCTTATGGCCACTAGGGGCCTCGGCAGGGCTGCCACCAAAAACTACCAAGAGGCTAAGACCTGGAGAAGAAGATTTCCTGGACAGACATCAGGATATGCTTCTACAGGCACGAGGTTCTGAAGATTCAGAGCAGTCTGCACAGCGGGGACAGGAGGCCGGCGAAGAAATTTGGCATCGTGTGACCTCCAGAAGAAGAAAGGGGAACGTCCGTGTACCAGCAACGCAGATACAGGTAAGTAACCGTTTTCATGTTCTCTCCACAGGTACCAATGCGGAAAGTGGACCAGATGATACATCTGAGGGAAGGGAGCAGAAGGAGACTCCTCCAGTTGGAAGGCATGAGATGCACTGTCCTAGGGTTGGGGGTTCCACGACCACCACTCCCAAGAGAAGGAGGCGGGTGGTGGTGGTCGGGGACTCTCCCCTCATGGGGACTGAGTCATCTATCTGCTGCCCCAACTGGGAAAACCGAGAAGTCTGATGCTTGCCAGGAGCTAAGATTCGCAAAGTGATGGAGAGACTGCCGAGACTCATGAAGCCCTCGGATTGCTACCCCTTCCTGCTTCTCCACGCGGGCACCAATGATACTGCCACGAATGACCTTGAGTGGATCACTGCAGACTACGTGGCTCTGGGAAGAAGGATAAAGGAGTTTGAGGCGCAAGTGGTGTTCTCGTCCATCCTCCCCATGGAAGGAAAAGGCCGGGGTAGAGGCCGTCGAATCGTGGAAGTCAACGAATGGCTACGCAGGTGGTGTCGGAGAGAAGGCTTTGGATTCTTTGACCATGGGACGGTGTTCCAAGAAGGAGGAGTGCTGGGCAGAGACGGGCTCCACCTAACGAAGAGAGGGAAGAGCATCTTCGCGAGCAGGCTGGCTAACCTAGTGAGGAGGGCTTTAAACTAGGTTCACCGGGGGAAGGAGACCAAAGCCCTGAGGTAAGTGGGGAAGTGGGATACCGGGAGGAAGCACGAGCAGGAGCGCGTGAGAGGGGAGGGCTCCTGCCTCATACTGAGAAAGAGGGGTGATCAGCGGGTTATCTCAAGTGCCTATACACAAATGCAAAGCCTGGGAAACAAGCAGGGAGAACTGGAAGTCCTGGCACAGTCAAGGAATTATGATGTGATTGGAATAACAGAGACTTGGTGGGATAACTCCCATGACTGGAGTACTGTCATGGACGGATATAAGCTGTTCAGGAAGGACAGGCAGGGCAGAAAAGGTGGGGGAGTTGCACTGTATGTAAGGGAGCAGTATGACTGCTCAGAGCTCCGGTATGAAACTGCAGAAAAACCTGAGAGTCTCTGGATTAAGTTAGAAGTGTGAGCACCAAGGGTGATGTCGTGGTGGGAGTCTGCTATAGACCACCGGACCAGGGGGATGAGGTGGACGAGGCTTTCTTCCGGCAACTCACAGAAGCTACTAGATCGCACGCCCTGGTTCTCATGGGAGACTTCAGTCACCCTGATATCTGCTGGGAGAGCAATACAGCGATGCACAGACAATCCAGGAAGTTTTTGGAAAATGTAGGGGACAATTTCCTGGTGCAAGTGCTGGAGGAACCAACTAGGGGCAGAGCTCTTCTTGACCTGCTGCTCACAAACCGGGAAGAATTAGTAGGGGAAGCAAAAGTGGATGGGAACCTGGGAGACAGTGACCATGAGATGGTCGAGTTCAGGATCCTGACACAAGGAGGAAAGGAAAGCAGCAGAATACGGACCCTGGACTTCAGAAAAGCAGACCTTGACTCCCTCAGGGAACTGATGGGCAAGATCCCCTGGGAGAACAACATGAGGGGGAAAGGAGTCCAGGAGAGCTGGCTGTATTTTAAAGAATCCTTATTGACGTTACAGGGGCAAACCATCCCGATGTGTAGAAAGAATAGTAAATATGGCAGGCGGCCAGCTTGGCTTAACAGTGAAATCCTTGCTGATCTTAAACACAAAAAAGAAGCTTACAAGAAGTGGAAGATTGGACAAATGACCAGGGATGAGTATAAAAATATTGCTCGGGCATGCAGGAGTGAAATCAGGAAGGCCAAATCACACCTGGAGTTGCAGCTAGCAAGAGATGTTAAGAGTAACAAGAAGGGTTTCTTCAGGTATGTTGGCAACAAGAAGAAAGTCAAGGAAAGTGTGGGCCCCTTACTGAATGAGGGAGGCAACCTAGAGACAGAGGATGTGGAAAAAGCTAATGTACTCAATGCTTTTTTTGCCTCTGTCTTCACGAACAAGGTCAGCCCCCAGACTACTGCACTGGGCAGCACAGCATGGGGAGGAGGTGACAAGCCCTCTGTGGAGAAAGAAGTGGTTCGGGACTATTTAGAAAAGCTGGACGTGCACAAGTCCATGGGGCCGGATGCGTTGCATCCGAGAGTGCTAAAGGAGTTGGCGGATGTGATTGCAGAGCCATTGTCCATTATCTTTGAAAACTCATGGTGATCCGGGAAAGTCCTGGATGACTGGAAAAAGGCTAATGTAGTGCCCATCTTTAAAAACGGGAAGAAGGAGGATCCTGGGAACTACAGGCCAGTCAGCCTCACCTCAGTCCCTGGAAAAATCAGGGAGCAGGTCCTCAAGGAATCAATTCTGAAGCACTTAGAGGAGAGGAAAGTGATCAGGAACAGTCAGCATGGATTCACCAAGGGCAAGTCATGCCTGACTAATCTAATTGCCTTCTATGACGAGATAACTGGTTCTGTGGATGAAGGGACAGCAGTGGATGTGTTGTTCCTTGACTTTAGCAAAGCTTTTGACACTGTCTCCCACAGTATTCTTGTCAGCAAGTTAAAGAAGTATGGGCTGGATGAACGCACTATAAGGTGGGTAGAAAATTGGCTAGATTGTCTGGCTCAATGGGTAGTGATCAATGGCTCCATGTCTAGTTGGCAGCCAGTATCAAGCGGAGTGCCCCAAGGGTCGGTCCTGGGGCCGGTTTTGTTCAATATCTTCATTAATGATCTGGAGGATGGTGTGGATTGCACCCTCAGCAAGTTTGCAGACGACACTAAACTGGGAGGAGTGTTAGATATGCTGGAGGGTAGGGATAGGATACAGAGGGACCTAGACAAATTGGAGGATTGGGTCAAAACAAATCTGATGAGGTTCAACAAGGACAAGTGCAGCGTCCTGCACTTAGGACGGAAGAATCCAATGCACCGCTACAGACTAGGGACCGCATGGCTAGGCAGCAGTTCTACAGAAAAGGACCTATGGGTTACAGTGGACGAGAAGCTGGATATGAGTCAACAGTGTGCCCTTGTAGCCAAGAAGGCCAATGGCATTTTGGGATATATAAGTAGGGGCATTGCCAGCAGATCGAGGGACGTGATCGTTCCCCTCTATTCGACATTGGTGAGGCCTCATCTGGAGTACTGTGTCCAGTTTTGGGCCCCACGCTACAAGAAGGATGTGGAAAAATTGGAGAGAGTCCAGCGGAGGGCAACCAAAATGATTAGGGGACTGGAACACATGACTTACGAGGAGAGGCTGAGGGAACTGGGATTGTTTAGTCTACAGAAGAGAAGAATGAGGGGAGATTTGATAGCTGCTTTCAACTACCTGAAAGGTGGTTCCAAAGAGGATGGATCTAGACTATTCTCAGTGGTAGCGGATGACAGGACAAGGAGTAATGGTCTCAAGTTGCAGTGGGGGAGATTTAGGTTGGATATTAGGAAAAACTTTTTCACTAGGAGGGTGGTGAAACACTGGAATGCGTTACCTAGGGAGGTGGTGGAATCTCCTTCCTTAGAAGTTTTTAAGGTCAGGCTTGACAAAGCCCTGGCTGGGATGATTTAATTGGGGATCGGTCCTGCTTTTTGCAGGGGGTTGGACTAGATGACCTCCTGAGGTCCCTTCCAACCCTGATATTCTATGATTCTATGACTCTATGGAGGAAGTCCCACCCTAAGGGGCATGAGAGACAGACCTTTGTGATTCCTTAATTGGCTGGCACTCTCCATATAAACCCAGAAGCCATTTCTGGGAGTTGCTTGGGCAATGCAGATCTCTGGTGTGCTTCTGCCGCAGACCCTTCGTTGCTGTGACTTGCCTGAATCCCGGACTCTCAGCCTTGGCTTCTGACCCTGATCTTGGTTTACTGTTGTTGGCTTAGAATCATTGGTGACCTTGGGGCAAGACCTTAGCCCAGCCCGACCCCTGTTCTTGCCTCACACTCTCAATCTGGTAACAGACTCTGATTCTGTGGTTTTGACCTGGCCTGGCCCTCGGCTGATCTTTGACTCTTCCGTCCGGATGTCGAGCAGCTCACCCCTTTCCTACAGGCTTCCCATGATGTAGCCCTGACACTGACTTTAAGTTCCCTGCTCAGAACAAATGAAGTTTCTGGCAGCACCTCTGAAAATTAGACCACTTATGCCTGGACTATACTGAAATGTTATAGTGGCATAATTATGTTAGGGGTTTGAAAAAAACTATATCCCTGACAGATGTTGCTATGCCAACATAACCTCCAGTGTAGACACAGCTATGTTGGCAGAAGAGGGCTTCTGAGGACATAGCTAACTTCGTTCAGGGAGGTGGTGTTTCTACACCACCAGAAAAAACCAGTCTGTTGCCATAGGCTGCATCTACACTTCAAGCTTTGCCAACATACCGACGCTAGTATAGTCATCGTACTGTTGACATACCCTTATTTAAGTACCTAACTGGAATTAAGAGCCTAACCTTAAGCAACTATGTTTAAAAATAATTGGCATTATATATACCATGTACAGAGCACCCACTTGTCCCAGCCTACCTGTTGGAAGGATGGGTATTTTTCTGTCTTTAATACAGATCACTTTAGCCAGGAAAAGGTTGGTTTTTGTTGCTGTTGTTTTTTAATTGAATCACCCTGGGTAGATGGCTTGGGGAGCGGGAGGGATGAGAAACCAGGGAGGTTAAATTCCAGGAAAAAGGTTTGGGAATTCAAACTGGTTTTGCCCAAAAATAGTTAAGGGGGTTCATAAAACCAGGCTTCTCCTGTCTCTGGATTACAGTTTATTTCTTTTACTTTTTTCCAGTTTTCCCAGGCTGCCCGATGACTTTTGGAGCAGCAGGCCTCAGAGCTTTGCAGTTTATTGAAGGTGGTCAATTAAAGAACTGACATATCCAACTCCTGACAAGCTGCAGAAAAGCTAGTAGGGCTTGGGGAAAAAAATTTACCATCCCTTTGTGCTGCTTGTGACAGGTTCCTCTTTGCACCTCATCACGTTTGACATATGACGCCTTCTTTCACTTGGGGCTTCCTGAGAAACTTTCCACTGTGGAGCATAACTACAGGATTTGCACTAGGGAAACACAGGCATGTTGACAGAAGTAGGCCCAAAGCCTGTCATGGCTGACATGGGCCTTCACTTGTCACATGTTTGAATAGCTGGCATATCCGAAACTTTAGAAGCTCAGGGATTTTGTTCTGGAGCTTCTAACTCTGAAGTGCAATTTATTAGTTGACTGCCACTTAATTACTGTCCTGGTCCCGCTTTAATTGCATGTAATATAATGTGACATTACTTTCCAGGAAATTGCTTTTATGATCTTAATTTTATTATCTAAATACAATATCCCTTTTCATTTGGTTTCTAAATCTCTTCCTTGTTTTGAATGTCTCAGCATCCCATGGGTGCTGTAGCTCTGAATTAATGTCCTTCATTTAGTGTTGGGAGGGACATAACCAATCCAGTAACATGTCTGTGTCGCTTCTTCCTGTCTGCAGAAGAGAAAATCAACTACAATACGCCAGAGGCATTGACATGTAGACATCAATGAGCTTTTCTTTTTAATTTATGTCTTAGCAGCTGCTTAGAATGGGATTCCCTTTGTACCATCTTCCCAGCTGATAACATGGTCATGAGTATGTATAATATGAGTTATGTGAGACTCAACATATGTCTGAAGAATATTTTGGGCCTGAATCCCACAAGCACTTATGCACGTAGGAGTAGTTTTACTCATTTGAGCAGTGCGAATGACTTCATTGGAGCTACTCTCAGGAGTAAAGCTACTCATGTGCATAAGTGCTTGCAGCATCCTGTTCTTGATCAGCTGCGGAAAGGATATTGCAACAGTGCAATAATTTCTAGGCCACCATGTGACTTAACAAGAATCTGAGTCTGGTTCTGGCTGGAATTTCCATGGAGACGCTAGGGAGGAGGGGAAGGGGTAGGTTTACTCATCCAGAAGGAGCCAAGTACAATCCCAGTTCCTGCATTCAGAGAGGGCAAGGAGTACTCAAGCCAACCACCAGCTGTAACCCTAGCCTTCCAAAAGAGGGAAGGGTAAGGCCATGCAATGTGCCTTCATAGAACTGGTCACTCATGGTGGTGGGAGAACACGTTTCCCCCTCTTTTGTCTTGGCCAAAGGCAATATGGTGAAGGCTGATCAGTGTGGTCATATTAGTAAATGAATAGATGCTCACTAATAATGAGAGCTTTGTTTCGGAACTGGACAGGATGATATGTCTTTTTGGTCTAAGTAGCCGATGTTTGTGCTTCCATTGTGTAGAATTGTCCTGACTGGTCAGAACCTCAACTGGTATAAATTGGCCTAGCTCCACCGAAGTCAACTTAAGCCAAGATCTGGCCCAATATAATTCCATGCATATTATTTAGAGAGGTCACTTCTAAATGGAAAGAACAAATTGATGCTTCAGTGTGTATGCACATAAAAAGGGTGTGCATTATTAAATTAAGCTGTGTTGTGACATTATGGTACAAAAGACATCAAACTCAGTGTTTTGGCCCCTTTTATGGTGGATTCAGCATTGTTAACAAATGGCAACCAGGCAGCAAGATCCCATGTATAGTTTGTGTTTCAAAATGGGTCAGTGTTTCTAGTACTAGGGCATCCTAGACTTTACAAAATCCAGTTGTCCACCATAAGGACATTAGCTTTTTGCTGATGGGCAGCAATGGAAAGTCCTAGCTGTTCTTAATAAAGAAAAATCAAAGATGACAGTTTGGTTGGTGAGTTGGGTTGGGTTTGTTGGTTTTTTACTATGACATGAAGAAAATTTGTTCTATTCAGAGTGTCAACTTTTCAGAGCAGGAGCTATTGGTTTGGATAATTCTGAGCACACTGTTGATGCTATCAAATAATGAATAGTCGTAACAAAGCGATTGCTATATTGATACTGGTTTTCAAAGCCCAGTATCTTGTTCAAAGTATAATGTAACATGTCCAAAAATATCTGAATACTGGGACAATCTGTGACCTACTGCATACGGTTAAGTGTTCCAGCCACCCTCACTTGTATGGACAGCAGTGGTGGGAATTGTGCCCACTCATCTTATAGAGTGTTAGTGGGCAAAAATGGGGTCCTGTGTAGGATCTGATGCGCAGTGATGCGCTTCGTACAAATCTGTAGTTTGGGGAGTTTGATTTTGGATAAGCTGCCAAAAACCGGAGGCAACACCATTGGTACGATTGGCATTTGTTTCTCATTTCTCCACGCCTCTCTCTTTATATTTCTTAGGGCTTGTCTACATGGCAAGTTATTGTGTGGTGAGCCAGGGTGTGAATCTGCAGCACACCAGCTTGCTGCACAATGATGTCCTGTGGGGGCACTGGTACCACACAATGAAAGTCCTGGAGCGCACTTTGGCATACAACTTCTTGAAAGTATGGTAGTGTCGGTATGGGACATTACTGCACAGCAAGCTGGTGCTCTGTAGGTTCACACCCTTCCTTGCTGCACAGTAACTTGCCAGTTAGACAACCGCTTAGGTACACGACCCTTGTGAATTTGATCCTTTTGTGTAAGACCTCCTCGCTTCAACTAGGGTTTCCTATAGTGACACATTATTATGAATAAGCTGACAGACCTGAAAGGGCTGAGAGAAAGTAATGTTACCTTGTGGATCAGACCGGATCTGGGAACAATAGGAAGGATAGTCATATGCCCAAGGCAAAGGACTGGGAGTCAGGAGTACTAGATTTTATTACTCTGTGTCCTTCGCCAAGTCACTTAACCTCTCTTTGCTTCAGTTTTGTAACGGTATTATGGCGATAATGCGTGCTGGGGATGAGGGTTAACTGATATTTGCAAGTGTCTTTAAGATGGAAGGTGCTATAGAAAGGCATAGTACTTTTATTAGTTAGGCTTCCTTGTCCATAATTCAACATTTAGTATTCCAGCTGATATCACAAATGCCTTTAACACTTAAGGTTCCAGGCACTCCATCACAGTAGTGATGGGAGCCATATAAATGCCTAGATAGATAAAAGCATCCAGGATCATGAAGTTATCTTTTTACCCCCCTACTTACAAAAAAATGGATATATTCTGATCCATGATCGCAAAAAATGCCCCCTTAAGACAGAAACCTTAAAATTCCAACCACCTTTGCCCCTTTATCATCTTTTAACACACACAATCCAATGGGGGGAATGTGCGGAGCTTGCCAACTATGCAAAATAATAATGCTGAGCGCCCATGCCAAATTTCCAGCTGTTTCCACATGTGCAGCTCATACTTACTTCCTCCAGTGCATCTGTGCCAGGACAAAGATTCAATAAAATGCCACGCTAATCCACAGTGCTTTTTTATTAAATGACCAATTAAAGCTAGAGGGAAAGGGTTCTTGTTCTCATGATTGCAGTTGGGAACATGCTCCCTGTAGTTCTGTGTGGGGCTTTTTATTTTTTTTTTTCAATGTTTATACTCATTTGTTATCTCTTCAGTGTCTCATTGCTGCTGACGACTCCACTGGGTTTCCCACAGCCTCTCTCCTATCTTAATCTATTTTTAATATTTTAAAGTAGTTGGGTCCTTTTTCAATGCACGTTTAATATATTAGAAGCAAAAAATGCTATTTGAATGCACTGTTAAGGTTACCTGGTTAAACATCACAAAAGTCAGGTCATAGAGAGTTAAGCTTCTCGTGGTTCCAGGAGCTCACTCATGCCATTATTGTGAGTTATTTGTATTACAGAAACACCAAAATGCACCCCCTCTCCCGGCGAGATTAGGCCCTATTGTGTTAACCTCAGTGCAGAATCACAGTGACAGGCAGTCCATGCCCCCCAAAGAGCTTAAACAGACAAGGCAGAAAAGGGAAGAAGTGAGTTGTCAGGTCTGTAGCCAGTCTGGGCACAGAACCCATGGCTTCTGACTCCTAGGCCAGGGCCCTGTCTGGCTAGGCCACACTACCTCCCCGACACTATACACAGGGCCGGATTTTCAGAAGCACCAAGCTCTGAAGCTCATGTTGACTTCAGCTGGAGTTGTGGGTGCTCAGCAGCTCTGAAAATCAGGTGTATATTGTGGTATATCTGCGTCTACATTTAATAGGTTGACTCGTATGGACTGGGACCCGGGAGACGAGGTTTCTATTCCCAGCCCAGCCATGGGCCTGCCTCTCTGTGTACAGACCAAATCACCTTGACTTTGTTTCCCCTCCTTTGCCACCATATCACTTTACAGTTTAATGAGTTCCGCAGCGCAGTCGTTAGTGACGTGAGGCTTCTGCACGTTCCAGCCAGCCGCGGCACACGGGATCTAGGCTTTTCGTGCTGCGGAGGGCGTGTTCAGTGGAAATTTCTCCCAGCCGACTTGACTGGGGCCAAGTCGTGGTGGTGGAAATTTCAAAAGAGAAGCGTGCTTCACGATCCACACGCCTTTCCTGGGGAGCACGGGGTGGTTAATTACTGTGTCAGAAACCAAATTGGCCAAGGATCCTGTTCCAGTGTTGCCACCTTTCATAATTTGCTCATGAGCTTCCGGATATTTGATGTCTTTCGTAAAGCCCCAGCGCGTGGAGTCCCGTGCTTACGTGAGAATTTCAGCTTTCATTTAAAAAAAAAAAATCCTAACTTTCTAGCCCTAACAGCTGTGGAGAAAAGCTTGAACGCTAAAGGTTCAAAACCCAGCAGGCAAGTAAACAGAACCGAGCACGGATTAATTTTTAAAGGCTCACGATTTTTAAGCCAGTCTCAGGATTTTGGGGATCTGACTCCTGTCCGAATGCTTTGGGTTGGTAATACAGCTGTTCTCCTAGTTAAGCTGTGCCTCGTGAGAGGTCCTCGCCCCCTGTGTCTGACCCAAGAGTCCGCAGTTTCTTCCTCTGTCAGTGCTTAGAATTGTTTCCACACAAAGGAGATCTCTCAGGCTTAGGCTGCTGTGGTTTCTCGCTGAGAAGCCACCCTCTGAAAATCAGGCCCCTTTAAGGTGTCTCCAGCTGGGCACTGAGCAACTGAGCCACCCAAAATTGCTAGTCGCTGTTGAAAACCTTGGCCTAAAATCTTTACATGAGGCCTGAAGCCTTAGGGCGTTGGCAGAGAAGTTGCTAGGTTTGCCAGCTCCGGTGATGCTCTTGTGAGCCTCGCAAGATTTGGGTTAAAGTCTCACGTGATTTCGGGTTCCTGGCTTCAAGAATCACTAATTCAACTTGCCTGCCATCTCCCATAACTTTCAATGGGGCTGAAACCCCCATGGCCACGTCATTCCCTACAGGCTTTGCATGCAGAATGGAGACTGCACCTAACCTCTCACTGTTTTCCGTCAGACAGACACCAGAGGCTGCCTCCCAGGGAAATGGCCCCTTCCTCTGCCCTGCAGTTAAATTGGCTGGACACTAGGAGACAGACAAAAGCGGAAGAGCAGAAGACAGCCTGAGGAGGAGCAAGGGGCTAATGAGGGGATTGCAGTGGGACATGGTGGGGCAGGACTGGAGGTACATGAGGGGGTAATAGGGAGGCTGAGTGAGTGCAGTGGGCTATCTGGGGGTACAGGAGGGAGGCTGAGTGGGCGCAGTGGGCTATCTGGGAGTACAGCAGGGAGACTGAGTGGGCGCGGTGGGCTATCTGGGGGGTACAGGAGGGAGGCTGCGTGGGTGCAGTGAGCTATCGGCAGGATACAAGAGGGAGGCTGAATGGGTGCAGTGGGCTATCTGGGGGTACAGGAAGGAGGCTGAGTGGGTGCAGTGGGCTATTTGGGGGCACAGGAGGGAGGCTGAGTGGGCGCTGTGGGCTATCGGGGGGTACAGGAGTCTGACAGACAAAGGGCACAAGACCCAGGGGGTGCCAGGGAATGGGCGAGGCAGTGGGAAATGTCAGGTGTTAGTCTATGGGGAATGTAGGCGGTGGGGCTGGGGACGGGAGACTGGAAGCATGTGGTGGGGGAATGTGAGTAGGGGAAGAGAGTAGGTGTGCGGGGTTGGAGACAAGGAGAAAGGTTAATAATAAGGGAGCAGGATGGATGCAGGGGGAGGGGGTAGAATCGCTGCTCCCCCATGGCAGGTGTTACAAGCAGGTAAGGAGAGTTTATACCCAAGCAGCCAACAGAGAGACCCGCGTTTGTGCATTTCAGGTTTTAAAAACGACCTGATGGTATTATTTATTAAATTCTTGTGGTTTGCTCCTGGCTTTTGAACACTGGGGGTTGGCAATAGTGTTTGAGCCGGCCGATCAGGTGAAATTAAATGTGTGCAAGATAAAATCAGAGAGATGAGGGGGGGTGACGTTTTTCTGAAAACTCGTCGGTGTAAAATACTGTGGTTTTCCCCTCAGCAGAGATGAGCGTGGGACAAAAACCCAAAAGGATCTGCTGCTCTTTGAACAGCCAGCCATCCATATTTGGTGTGTTCCAGCCACTCAGTTCTTTCTGTGTTTCTCATAGCAATGGAAATAACAAACTTTGCAATTATAGAAGATTTGCAGAGTAACCTTGCATTTTATTGATGCTCTGTGTTAATCACAGTCTTGCAGGTACAGCTGCTGGGTTTAGCTTTCCCACAGTGTCCCCTACTGCTTGCTTAAAACATCCATTTGGATACACATGTATAAAAGTCTTTTTATGGAACAATAAAGCTTCTAAAACCGCGGGTAGGTGAAATGCTCTTTATGGAGATGTGCTGGATATCCATATTAAATACACAAGCTGCGTTAATTCAGAGGAGGAAATAAATAGAGAGGGTCAAATTCTGCCACTTGCAGATTGCAGTGGGTGGGTGCAACACCCTTGAAATCAGTGAGCCAAATTCAGTGATCATTTAAATAAGGATGTAAATTGTACATTGGTCAGCAAATGTGTGTAAATTAAAGAGAATAAGATGTGACATGAAAGAGGTGTGTAAAATGAGTGTTTCAGAGAAGGTACAGCAGGCAGGTGCTCCTGTTTTCCCTCTCTCCTAATACCAGAGTAAGGCAGCACCAATTAAATTGAAAAGCAACACATTTAAAAATGATAAAATAAATTTGTTTTTTCACATGGCATGCCATTAACCTGTGGAACTCACTGCTACCAGATATGATTGAAACTGTGATTTTAGGAGTTGAAAAAGAGTTTTATATTTATATAAATAGTAACATCTCCAGCTATATGAGACAGGATGTGACTTGTAATAGATGGAAACCTTCGTGAATCCAGGCATAAGCCAATCACTAGCTGATGGGGGTTAGGAAGAAACTTCTCCATGGGTAGGTTATTCCATAATTGCTGTTTCAAGGATTTTTCCACTTTCATCTGAAGTATCTGGCTCGGGATTCTGTCTGAGACAGGCTGAACCACCTGGGCCAAATCAGTCTGGTGATTCCTGCAGTATGTCCCTACATGAAAACCTCTTGAGTAGTTGCTTTTCCTGCTCTGTACCCACTCCCTCCCACTTCGGTGTGTAAGTCACACTCATTTTGCATGCCCACTGAGAGGCCAATGGAGTACAACCGTGGTAGCGGTAAGGGGCACGTAGCAGGTAAAGCAAATAACAGGTCGGTTAAAGATGAAGCTTCCAACACAAGCTCTCTACCATGCTCTGAACCAGCCCCTCCACTTCCAGAGGAAATTCAGCACTCCTGGGCACAAACTGTGGGGCAGGTCACAGAATAGGCCAGATTCTATTTCTACTCCTAATCTGGTGTAATTTCATTGAATCCAGCGGAGGTACCTCTGCTATCATGGCTGTGTGCTTTAAAGCAGAATAGGATCCTGTGACTTCAGTGTGGCTCCTTACATCAGGGCTGCAATTGGTCCCCACCTGTTTTTCCACTAGGTCACCCCTTCAGATCCAGCTTAGCAGCAGCTGAAAGCCATCGAGAGCTGAAGTCTGTTTGGTAGCCAGTGTGTGATGAGTTGATGGATCTCGTGCCAGTTCCTGGTGGACCTCAGAGGAGCCTCCAGAACGATTAGCACCCTCATTGTGGATATCTTGCTAATGAGACTGAACCGCCCTTACCTTGGGGATAAGTCTTGCCAGGACAGCGCTGCTGTTCCCTGTTGGGACCCTAGGAAGGGTTTGACGGGACGGGGGGTCCTGTATAGGTGCCAGTCTCTGTGCTTTTCCTGATCTGTGGATGCATAGAAGGCTTTGTTCTCCAGGTCTGTAAAGCTGGCGTTTTCAGTATGCAGTGACATTTCCCACAGGTGCATGACTAGGCTAATGAAATCCGGACTCTTCTTACTAGAAGGACACAACGGGAAATAACAAGGGCATTCCAGGCTGAGTAAACGCTCCTGCGTTTGTCCTCTGTTTTGTGGATATCGTAATGTCTGGAGCAGGAAGTCCTGAGTGCATCTTTGTTACTGCAGAGAGCCAACAGGATCTCTACTAACAGAGAAGCACAACTGGATCTTGCTGCCTCTCCAAAGAATGTGTTCTCCATTGGCCAGGGCACCAGGTTGGGAGTCAGGAGACCCAGGTTTTACCTTGTCTTTGTCACTGACTCCTGGATGACATTGGCAAGTCACTGCATGTCTCTGCCTCAGTTTTCCTATATGTGAAATGGGAATGATGATGCTTACCCACCCACCCCCTTTATAAAGCAATTTGAGATCTTCAGCTAAGTGATGTTCGAGTGCGAAGTATGATCATAATAAAAGCAGGGGTGGGCAAAGAGGAGGCAGGCATGTTACTGCTTGGACGCTGAAATCCATAAGTGCTTACGGGTCTGTTGTCTGGTTGTCTGTTGGTAGTTTTGGTGCGGCTGTAGAGGAAGTACATTCAATGAGAAGGCAGGTGCTTTTGTCACCATCAAAAACTAGAATTTGTAACTGTGATATCTTTGCATTTTCCTGACACTGCTGCATGCTTTTGTGCTATGAGAAGGCAACTGTCACCCTTTTAGATATAACGCCCCAATTTCAGTGTCACTTAACTCTGAATCTAGTTCTTGCCCCTATAATCTTCTTGCCCCCATAGTTTTAAATGAGACAGGATGTTCTCTCTTTTCTTTTTGCAAAATTTTCTTAAGGTGTTTTCTGCTTCCTGCTGACATAGAGGAAGTATTCAATACACATTTCCCTAGGAGAGTTTGCGTAGACCCATCTAGATGCGCTGAATTTGTTAATACATGCTGGGTGAAGCTGTCCAATGTTTACCCCACACATGTGTTTAAAATTACAGCTGGCCCTAGAGATTACATATGATGTGCCAAGCACACATCCTCTCCTTCCAGACTCACTTCTTGTGCAAAGGCACAAATTCTAAACCACCATGTTAAAGGTGGGAGAAAAGGGAGAGAGAGAAAACCACTCTTCAGAATGAACCTTCCTCTCGAGTCTCTGAGGGCAGTGGATGCTGTCTTCTTATTTATATTCTACAGTCCTCATATATCTTGTGTCCTGCAATGCAACACGGTTGTGGAACACTGTCAGGTGTTGGCTTTGTAGCTATATGTGACCCAGAGACATAGCGCAGCACTCTCCCTTAACTTTTTCTACCAGAGATGCACCCTCCAGACAACACGTTCAAATAAGCCCCCTGTCTAGCAGGGCTGCCCGGGTGGCATTTAAGAATCCATGGTTTCAGAAAGGGGAGGGAGATAGCCCCAGTGTTCTAGCCAACATTCCCGTCTGTCACACAGGTTCTAGTGTCCAAGACGAGGTATAGGCTATAATGCATTTAACTACAAAATTCTTAGGCTGCCATTTTTGCTTTGAAGTCCCTTGAGCACAATATAAGACCACCATGATTCATGCTGTTACTTGTGGCAGCCAGTAAGGTGCTGCAGATCTTCACAAAGCAGCAGTACCATGCTGGGCCTGTATAGCAACATGCAAAGAATCGCTTCTAGGCGAGGTGAGTTTAGTGCAAGGCTTACTGGTTTAGCTCAGAAAGAAAGCTCTGCTTTTGACAAACCAGGCAGATCTGCTGAGTAGAAACTCTGAGGGTTTCCAGCTTGTCACAGCAAGTCCAGCAGCTGGTAGAGACCACATGAGATTCCTTAATATCTATTCTCTGTCCAACAGTCTAACATGTTTGCTTTGTTTTTCTCTCCTCCCCACGTACTCCTCTTCTGCCAGACCTACGAACAGAATGAATGGATAATCCACTTGGCTGGAAAGCTGCTGGCCAGTGAAGAGGCAGCGTTGTCGCTGATCGCGTTCAATCCATTTGAGGGCAAGGCACCACCAAGGTAAGCTGTTTCTATAAAGGTGACAGGTGTAGCCAGACTCCATCTACAATATGCTTCTTTATAGCTTGGAGGTGTCAACATTGTTTCTTTTTATTGTGCATTTTAGGTCATGGGACACTGGTACCCCCTCAGTAGAGCTGTGCCTGCTGAAAAATGTACTCTCTAAACACCTTTACCACCTTCCTACTGCTCCTTGGGCTGACTTACAGTAGGTCAGCCATCCTTAGGTAGAGATAGTTCCCGGGCACTTGCATCAAGGGACAAGCATTTCTTCCCTTGCGCAGAAATCTTGGCTGTTGGTGCAGCCTGTGAGCTTTACAACATTCCGCCAGCATCGCTTTGTGTGGTCAAAGCAAGAATACCATTTCCGGTGGCCAGTGAAATAATAGAGTGATCAGTGATTTATTTTCCTGCAGAAATATTTGGTTTTGTTGGAATTTTGGGGTTTCATTGAAAAACTGAAAACCAGCAACCAAAAACTGAAAAATTGCTACAAAAGGGACCTTTTTCACAAAAAAATGTCTGTTTTGTCAAAAAACATTGGCTGAATAGTTTCTATCAGCTTTAATAATAATATCTGGCCCTTCACTCATACTCTGATGCTGTCAAAGTGCATTAAACGGGTTCAGATTCACAACATCTACGTGAACTAAACATTCTTGTGAAGGAGATCTCATCCTTTTCAGGTCTAACACAGAGAGCCCCAAATTATCTGAGAAGGGACTTAAAGCTTCCTAAGACTATCCATCGGAATATCAAACTCTGTTCTTCTATTACATATATATATATATATGTTAGGGCTGTCAAGTGATTTAAAAAAAATAATCACGATTAATCACACTGTTAAGCAATAAAAAAACACCATTTATTTAAATAGTTTGGATGTTTTCCATATTTTCAAATATACTGATTTCAATTACAACACAGAATACAAAGTGTACAGTGCTCACTTTACATTTATTTTTGATTACAAATATTTGCACTGTAAAAAACAAAAGAAATAGTATTTTTCAATTCACCTAATAGAAATACTTTAGTGCAATCTCTTTATCATGAAAGTTGGACTTACAAATTAAAAAATCTCACATTGGTACCTTCTTTGCATTTTGTCAAATCTGCAATGAAAGCATTCTTAAAATGAACAACATGTGCTGGGTCATCATCCGAGACTGCTAGAACATGAAATATACGGCAGAATGCAGGTAAAACAGAGCAGGGGACATACAATTCTCCCCCAAGGACTTCAGTCACAAATTTAATTAACGCATTATTTTTTTAACGAACGTCATCAGCATGGAAGCACGTCCTCTGGAATGGTGGCCGAAGCATGAAAGGGCATACAAATGTTTAGCATATCTGGCACGAAAATACCTTGCAATGCCGGCTACAAAAGTGTCAAGCAAACGCCTGTTCTCACTTTCTGGTGACACTGTAAACAATAAGCGGGCAGCATTATCTCCTGTAAATGTAAACAAACTTGTCTGCCTTAGCGATTGGCTGAACAAGAAGTAGGACTGAGTGGTCTTGTAGGCTCTGAAGTTTTACATTGTTTTGTTTTTGAGTGCAGTTATGTAAGAAAAAAATCTACATTTGTAAGTTGCGCTTTCATGACAAAGAGATCACATTACAGTACTTGTATGAGGTGAATTGAAAAATACTATTTCCTTTGTTTATCATTTTTACAGCGCAAATATTTATAATAAAAATAATATACACTTCCATTTCAATTACAACACAGAATACAACATATATGAAAAAGTAGAAAAACATCCAGAATATTTAATAAATTTCAATTGGTATTCTATTGTTTAACAGTGTGATTAAAACTGCGATTAAGCGCCATTAATTTTTCTTTAGTTAATCGTGTGAGTTAACTGCGATTGACAGCCCTAATATATATATCTTTATATGTAATCTTCCTCCTACACCAAAAGGTAAATCACCTGGAGTTGAGATTACCTGTGTGCAATTCCCACCAACATAAACCAGAGCTTCCTAATATCAGGGAGTCTTCTGTTTTCCTAAAATCCTTCAGACACCTTGCTCTGCTGATCTGATTCATCCAGATGATGCTTAGATACTGCATGGACAGGTGCTATAGAAGATTTTCAGGCAGATTGACCAAATTCAGATTTGATTTTACCAAACCATCTACTCGCCTAGCAGAACCCAGAACATAGATTCAACTTTAGTGTGCCCACATTACCCTCCAGCCATTACAATCCAAGACTTTACATGGAAGACGGTCATGGTTTGGAAATATACATTTATTCTCTTCAGAGACTCTGACCTTCCCTTCTCACTAGCAATGTGAAGCAAACCAAGAGACAGTGCCATACTGTTGAGAACAGGCTCCCACAATACATAGTGCATTAGTCTCTAAGGTGCCACAAGTACTCCTTTTCTTTTAGTGCATGGAGTATTACCCATAGCAGGAGACTCACAAACCTAACAGAGTTCCCGTAAATTCCAGTTTATTGTTCGAGGCGTATTATTGGGTAATATCACAGTTTGTTCAGTTACACAATCAATAGATCTGTTACACCAAAATAATTACATGTTGGATGTAATCCAAGGGGGTTCTTGGGGCACTTCTATTAATTCTTCCTGCAAAAGGCACACTGGGATATATCAGGGCGTCCCTTGCCGCTGAATGATACAACTTTAATAATGTTTACTGAGGGTTTCTCGGCTCTGATTAGCCCTGCCTTCATTAGCTTTACAAATGAGGAACAGATCACTTATGTCGCCTGCCCAACTAGTCTCCCTGGGCAGTATTAAAAGGAACGTGGAGTAGAATGTGAAGCCTGTTCTCTGGTGGAATTTGGTTACCCCGTCACTCCTTGGGTTTTTTTGTGAGCTTTCACTCTGATCTACTGTGTTCCTTAAGCGAAACATGACTGCACCACTGGACTCAGTATCTATTTGGGCAGCTTCTTATGCTAATTAATAGCACGGAGCACGTTGCCAACTCTCTGATAATGCAGGAGGGGTGAAACTCACCCTGGTGCGGAAGGCCCTCTCTCAGTTCTGTATTTCCTCTCTCTGGTATAGCAAAGGCACCCATTCTAGGCTCCTGGATCCTCAGCCATCACCTCTCTAGGACAGAGATCTGCGTGTCTCTCTCCTTCCTGAGTGGAGTTTTTCCAGGCTACACAGTTCCCTGCCCTACACTATACTATTGCCGGAAAGCCAGACTGCCTAACTAGGCCAGCGCCTCCGCATTGCTTACTCTTTGAAGGCTATGAACAGTGCATTGCCAGCAGTTACAAGTTACCACACCGCTTTTTCTAACACACATCTATTATTACGGTGAAAGCATTACAGAGAAAACCTATTACAAACAATAAAAGAACCTAACCGCATGCTAATAAGCTTACCAGAGATCACCCCACCCACCCCCAGCTCCAGTGGGGGCTGTGGCAGGAGTCAGTCCTTCAAACCCCACCAAGGGGGTTTTCTGTGGTTCCCAGTTGACAGCAGCCTCAGAATAAGCTTAGTAGATAAGCCTGGTTCTTTATATATCTTGGGCCTTTGTTCTCCAGCCTTCTGGACCAGGCAATCTGCAGACCGCGGTTCTCTCCTCAGGGCGTAGCTTCGAAAGGTTGGAGGTTTGCATACCTGGCGGAGGGCATTTGCATTCACCTCTCTCTAGATATTTCCCTGCAATTCCACTTTGCATGTCTTGTCCCCAAACACCATTCCTGTCTGCCACCTGATTGTGTTGTCTTGTGATCATCCAGGCCCCCAGTAATCCATAACCTTTGGACTCCAAAGATACTTACCGTTCATTCTGCAAGCGTTTTTCAAGGGGATTGCTGGAAAGTGCCCTACCCATCAAAGACACCCCACCACCATTGAGTCCCGTATCTGGGCTGCACAGGGGCACTGCAGCTAGCTGGCCTTGCGGGGATACCTCTGCAGAGGCCACGGGGAGAGGTTGCTGGGGGATGGGCCTGAATTCATGTTACTGCACAATTGTCAAGAATGAGCTGGGATAACAGCCACCAGAGGACTGAGCGGCCGCCCAGCTCACCAGGCCTGGTTTATGCAGGTGGATTTCCATCCCTGATGTCACCAGACTCCACTTGCGGAGAGTCTGAATGCTTGGGCTTTAACTGTGTGTACCTTTGGGTACGTCTACACTGGGATAAAAAACCCACAGCACCAAGCCTCAGAGCTGACTGAGAGGGGTCAGCTGACTCAAGCTTGCGGGGTTATAACATTGCAGTGTCAACGTTTGGAATCTTCCCTCCCCCACATGGCTTCAGAGCCCAGACTCCAGCAGGTGCCAGAACATCTACACTGCAATGTTAGAGCCCCAAGAGCCCAAATCCACTGACTTGTGCCAGCCGCAGCAGTGTCCCTGGTCTTTCTTTGCAGTGTAGACATATCCTTCAAGTTCTCCAGCATGGTTCCTTTTTTAAAAAGTCCTGAAGGTTGGCTGCCTCTGTGGGTTGCTAACAGAATCTGGAGCCCTTAGACACTGGCTTGAATCAGGCACCCCTGTTGGCAGCAAGCAAAAGTTGTCACCATCTGACAGCTGTGGGCAATAAACAGCTCTTGCAGTTGATTAAATAGCCAAAGTGTTTGATAATCCCAAAAGCTGTTTATTGCCAGGATACCCCCAGTGCCATAAACATTGTTCCTATTATACACCAAAAACTCCTCTAACAACAAGCAGTAACGACTTAAAAATCAAGGAGAAATACACGTTATTTCTTGCCTTGTTGCATGTTCATAGAAGACGAGCTACATGTTTACATCTTTCATGCACTTTTCAGCATTAAAACAAAAACATGTAACCGAGTGCAGGGTGAGTTTAGAAACAAGAGAATAACTGTGAGATGTGGCTGGGTTAATATTAATTTTTTACAGGCTGTGATCAGTCACTGTGTTCTGCAGAAGAAGAGAAAATAGAAGATTTATGTATTTTAAAAAAACAAACCATTATCAACGTTAGCAGCTCTCTTACTTGGTAAACTCTTCTGTGATGGTCAGTACATATTATATGTAAGGAGGCAGATGGTTTTGTATCACCAGTGGGTCCTGAATGTGATTTTATAACTGCTTTGATGCCATCTGTTGAATAGATGGTCCTCTATATCTTGTAGAACACCATCTTGATTCATCACTTTAGTGACACCAGTTTTATACCATCATAGTTTCCGTTTTCACTTTTCCTCCGTATAAACAGTTATTTGACTGTGTGCTTTTCTACTATACTCTGAGGGTCCCAATACACTTTTGGATGATGTAAAATAATAAATAATAATTTAAATTCTCATTTTGGTCCAAATCCAAGCCCATAATCTGGATCCAGCTTTGGGTTCAGATCCAAATTTGCAGCTTGAATCTCTCTTTAATGATCCAAAATAGAACACTGAAATTTGCCAATGTTTGGGTTTGGATCTGGATTTCCTGAAATTCAGGAGTGTTTGGATTTGTGATTTTGGTTCCTTCCATTTTGAGGATAAAAAGATTCATAGATGCTCTGGCCAGAAGGGACCATTATGGTCATCTAGTCTGACCTCCTGAATAACACAGGCCAGAGAACTGCCCCAAATAATTCCTAGAGCAGAGCTTTTAGAAAAACATCCAATCCAATCAAAAATGGTCAGTGATGGAGAATCCACCACGAGCCTTGGTAAATTGT
Organism: Chelonia mydas; assembly: GCF_015237465.2. NCBI lineage: Eukaryota > Metazoa > Chordata > Testudines > Cheloniidae > Chelonia > Chelonia mydas. The sequence goes on along the minus strand of NC_051250.2, from coordinate 5,158,555 downwards.
TCCCATGGTTAATTACTCTCACCATTAAAAAATTTACATCTTATTTCCAGTCTGAATTTGTCTAGCTTCAACTTCTAGCCATTGGTTCGTGTTTATACCTTTCTCTGCTACATTGAAGAGCCCATTATTAAATATGTGTTCCCCATGTAGATACGTATAGTCTGTGATCAAGTCAGCACTTAACCTTCTCTTTCTTATGCTGCATGGATTGAGCTCCTTGAGTCTATCACTGTAAGAAATGCTGAGCACCCACCCACTGTCAGTCAGGCCTCTTTAAAGTATCTCAAATTGGGCACAAAACACTCAGGCACCGTAAATTACTAGCCACTTTTGAAAAAACACTAGTTAATTTCTTGGTTTTACACCAATTTTTTCCCCACAAAACCTTAATTTGAACATTGACATCAATAGTTGAAAATGAAAGATAATTTTTTGGGTCTCATAGGCTCCAATGGTCCCACAGTCAATGCATAGACTGAGGGCATCTACTAACCCAGGGATTCTCAAACTGGGGATCGGGACCCCTCAGGGGGTCACAAGGTTATTACATGGGGGGTCATGAGCTGTCAGCCTCCACCCCAAACCCCGCTTCACCTCCAGCATTTATAATGGTGTTAAATACATTAAAAAGTGTTTTTAATTTATTAGGGGGGTCGCACTCAGAGGCTTGCTATGTGAAAGGGGTCACTAGTACAAAACTTTGAGAACCACTGTACTAACGCATACGCTCCAGCCTACATCTGACTGCTACAAATCTTTAACACACCTTCTCTCCCCATCTTAAAGCTAATTATTCTGCCCACCAAGGTTCTGTTCCACTTCAGTAGCTGGGTGGAAAAATTCTAATTTTCCTACTATTTTCCCCCCATTCTAAAGGGAATTTTGAGACTTAATTATTTTCATTCCCTGCTAGACTAAATAATTAGGGGAAGGGACTGTTTTCCATAAGAACGTTAAGTTCCATACTCCATAGAGTTTATTCTGCTAATGGAAACTCTACACCTCGAATAGCCAAGGGACTTTCAAAATGAGTTAATGCCTTCAAAATGAAATTTCTGAGACCAAAGTTTGTAGGTTTCTTTACAACTCTGAAAATTATAGTATTTTTTCAAGTGTGATAAATGTAAAATGAGAAACAGGTGACTGATTAAAAATGAGTGCATTGTTGAATGCACAGGCTAATTGAGTGTGAAACTTTACTTCAAGCAAAATGATGTTATTGGAATGTAGATGTACAAAATATTATTGTTCGGTGGATAGTTCATAAAACATTCACCGTCTTAAATATAAATGGTAGGATTTCAGCTAAGAAATGAACACGCGTTTTAACATACCGTCATGGAAAGAGAACTACAACCAAAAATGGATTTTGCTTACAGAAAGAGCAAAAAATTGTTTTCATTTCTGACTGTAAATGTTCAGTGACTCTCGTGTGAAACTTTTCAGATGACAGCCCTTCTTTTTTCATTTCTTAGACCCACTTGCTTGGAAACCTGTGGATATTCATTTGAGTTTTATCCCATAGTGGTAAACTTTAGTTGATGAAGCCTCAACACACAATTTAAAAAACTAGACCCTGAAACCCAGTTTTATTCCGATAGGCAATATCTTTTAATCTGATATTATTTGACTAGAAGAGCATTAGAGGTTAGTATGATGTAGTAAGAAAAGGAGGACTTGTGGCACCTTAGAGACTAACAAATTTATTTGAGCATAAGCTTTCGTGAGCTACAGCTCACTTCATCGGCTGCATTCAGTGGAAAATACAGTGGGGAGATTTATATACACACAGAACATGAAACAATGGGTGTTATCATACACACTGTAACCAGAGTGATCACTTAAGGTGAGCTATTACCAGCAGGAGAGCGGGGGTGGGGAACAGGACTGGGGGAATGACACACCTTTTGTAGTGATAATCAAGGTAGGCCATTTCCAGCGGTTGACAATGGCCCACCTTGATTATCACTACAAAAGGTCCCGTCCCCCTCCCCCCGCCTCCGCCGCTCTCCTGCTGGTAATAGCTCACCTCAAGTGATCACTCTCGTTACAGTGTGTATGGTAACACCCATTGTTTCATGTTCTGTGTGTATATAAATCTCCTCACTGTATTTTCCACTGAATGCATCCGATGAAGTGAGCTGTAGCTCATGAAAGCTTATGCTCAAATAAATTGGTTAGTCTCTAAGGTGCCACAAGTCCTCCTTTTCTTTTTTTCGGATACAGACTAACACGGCTGCTACTCTGAAACCTAGTATTTTGTAGTGTTCATGTTCCATCTGTTTTATTTCCTATGTCTTTAGTAGCCTCAGGACTTAATGTATATGGACCAGATCCTCAGTGGGCAAAAATCAGGATAGCTCCATTTAAGACATATCTTGTGTGTTAGCTAACATTGTATCTAACATGAGGGAAGATCTTAGGCAGTGTCTACACGGCACGCCAGTGTTTGCGGCATGTAGGCTTTGTGTAGCTACACCCTGCAGTGAAAAGCAAGCTGTGTCGCACGTCCATGAACGGCACTGGTGCTGCCCGAGCCTTTCACTGCAGTGGGGAAGAGCTCCAGCAACGGGGATCTGGCAAACCCTTTTTAGCCGCTGCCTCCCTTCCTGCGAGAGCCTTTCTGTGTTGCCGAAGTCTTTCCTGCAGGAGGGAAATGTTCCAGTAGCCAGGAAGCAGCGGGACACGACGTGGCGAAAAACAGCAGCGTAGACGGAGAAACAGAGCTTGAATGAGTAGAGAGCCATGTTGGGTATGTATTTGGGTACATACCCCCAGGCATAGGCATGTCTACTCGCCTAGGTTGTGCCTCACCATCTAGATGGCTGTTTATACCCATGCTAGAGGGGCTACACATGTGTGTACTCTATGTGCCGCTGAGAGAAGCACGCAGTGTAGATGTACCCTTAGTGAGGATGGAGTAGTTTGTCGTTTTCACATGAGTTCAGAGGTTGAGGTAAAGACTATGGGAGATCTTGAGATATTCCTTGACCTGCTAACTCTTATGAAAATCATAAACTGCTTTGTCTTCACTAGGAATTTACCTTGTGTTAGTTACCAAGTATTAGCTAACACAAGATAAGAATACACTTTTTTTTTTCTCCAAGTGAAGATCAGGCCTTAGAGTCAATAGCTCTTAGGTTCTGGCCATTAGTTGGGTCAAAGGCATATAGAGGGGAAATAAGCAGAAACATTATATAGATACTATTTCATGGGTTCGTTCACACAGTACATTTGTAGCGTATGTGAAAATGAAGTGGCTACTGGAAAACTCTGAAGCAAGTGGCTGAAAAATGTGAAAACAACGAGAAGTCCTTGTGGCACATTAGAGAGTAGCAAATTTATTTGGACGTAAGCTTTCGTGGGCTAGAACCCCCTTCATCAGATGCATGGAGTGGAAAATACAGTAGGCAGGTATAAATATACAGCAGATGAAAAGATGGGAGTTGCCACACTGTGTCTGACTAATTGGGGGGGGGGTCAGTGCTAACGAGGCCAATTCAGTTAGGATGGATGTGGCCCATTCCCAACAGCTAACAAGAAGGGGTGAATATCAACAGAGGGAAAATTACTTTTTGTCGTGTTAACGAGTCCAGGAGGCATGGCTGCTACCTAACTAAATTAATCAAAGCCAATAATTTCAGATGACAGGAGTTTGTACCTTTTGGGAAAAGATGGAGTGAGAGGATGCAGGCCCATGATTTAATTGCTCAAAGAAATTGATTGTGTTTCTTGCTTATTTTCACAATGTCGCTCTAATTGTTGAGGTTTTTGAGGAGCCCTTCACTGGGATTGTTGGGAAGGTGACAAAGATGTCATCAGCTTCTCTCTAATAGAAATAAGAGAGAGATTAGAGGTGTGTTACGGAGTCATCCCATCACCCCGTGGATTGGGGGAGCACAGCAAATATAACGCCAGTTCCCTGTGATAGGAGTGGGCGGGGAAGAATGCAAGTGTATAATGGAGTTCTTCTCAAGTAAAGAGGAGGAATTGTGCAGGTATTTCGTGGGGCTCTCCCTGTCAGACTGAAGGAACATCTGACATACTCTGGACTAGGGAAGGACCTTGCCAACGTATCACAAGGTTCACGCAGAGTTTTGCTGTGTCTCCCGTGATAATTCTTCCGTTTTACATTTACTTGATTTATACTGTGATTTGGAAAACCATGGTCATTATAAAATCTCTGGGTGCATGTGAGATACACACAACATTAACGCTGAGTGTACGGATGGAAGTCTGTCCGAATAAACTCAAACCACAGCTTCCCCCGCCTCTAGGAGAGCTTGTCAAAAACATTTCAACGTAGTTTTTCATCGAAAAATGCCATTTGGTCAAAAGCAAAGTGTTTTGTGAGACTGTCAATTTCAACTAAATTTTCAACCAAAAAATCAAAACGAATCATTTTGACTTTCTTGTTTCATATTGAGAAGGTTAAATGTTTCATTTCAACTTCCTTATTTCAATTCATTTTGTTTTGACTTTTCAGTTATGTTAAAATATTAATATAAAGACCCAGTTAAATCTATAAACTATGTTTAATTTATATCATGTAATGTTTCAACATTATTAAATGAAACATTTTGACATTATCCAAACAAAATGATTCGATATTTCCAAATCGAAGAGGCTTTTTTTAAGTTTTGTATCAGCTTTCCAGGAACAAAAACAAAATTTGCAATGTCTGAATTTCCAGCAGGATGAAAAATTCTGGTTTCCAACCATCTCCAATAAATACCCAGTGCTTCAGAGGAAGTAGGAAAACTCTCAAAGGTGCATCCAGCCAGTGCAAAACTGTACTCGTCCTTTTTGGCCATTGCTGGTAATCATCTCAGTAGTGGGATGGAGGTTTGCTTCCCTTTGTATCTATGTTCTGCCTGCATAGCTGCATGTCTTCTTTATGCTCAAGCTGTCATCTGCTCAAAGCCTTTCTGCCTTTGTCACCTGCTCTCACAGTAACTCTTGTGCATCCCATTTGAATTAAGCAAGAACATGAGAAAGGAGAGCAGACCCCTTGTCACCATTGGTTTCTGTGAGTTAGTTGGCGGCATACATTTGGGGTGACCAGATAGCAAGTGTGAAAAATCAGGACACTTTTATTTGGGGGAGGGGGGGCATAGTTGCCTATATAAGATAAAGCCCCTAATATTGGGGCAGTCCCAATAATATCATGGCATATGGTCACCCTACATGTATTCAACACCTACCCTCCTGAGAGTCACAAACATTCTAGGTTGAATAATGTCTCTTCTTTCAGAACCTCAGATAAACTAGGGCCTAGGTCCTGCACTGGATCCATGTGGACAGACACCTGCACCCATCCTGAGTCCCGCTGACACTGGAAATGCTCTAGTTCAGTCGCAAATAGATGAAGGTGGTGGAGTCGCTGGCTGGAATTCTGTGTCCTGTGTTATACAGGAGGTCAGAATACACAGTCCTAAATGGGTCCCTTTGTGGCTTTATAATCTGCGAATCCCTGCCTTTGGCAGAGCTGTGCATGGTGCAGGAGACTGCCCACATGCATCCAGTAGCTATGCTTAATGTTCCCAAATTTTTGAGAGCCGAGACCCGTTTTGGAAAAGTGAAACCAATCATGCCCTTCTTCAGTCTTGACACAAGGTCCATTGGCCAGTATTCTGCAACCCTCCAGCTAGTTGATCATCTGCCTCCCCAGCCCCAAGAGTGCGCCCTTTACCTTGGAAAACACTAGCTTAATGGCTGCATCTCATATATGTTCTTCTTGGAGGAGGAAGTATGGTCTATTGGTTAGGGTACTAGCCTGGGACTTGAGAGAACTGGGTTCCATTCCTTGCTCCCTTCCTGTGTGACCATGGGCAGGTCCCTTAGTCTCTCAGAGCCTCAGTTTCCCCATCTGTACGATGGGGATAATGGCACTGTCCTGCCTCCCACCAGCTTTGTGAGGATAAATACATTAAAGGCTCTGAAGCGCTCAGACACTGTAGTAACAGCAGCCACAGAAGTACTTTAGATAAAAAGGAGGCAGTGGAAGAAGGAAAATAACCTATAAAACTGCCATTATTTTCTAAATGGCTTTCGATCCAAGATTAATTTATTATCTCTCTTGCTAACAGGCCTAGAATAAGCAAGAAAACCTATGATGGAGGCTCTGCTGATTTGATGAATTTATACTTTCCAGCACGGCATACTCCCTGATTTACAGCTGAGTAGGAAACCTTGAGATAAAAAAACTAAATGAAAAGAAGACTCGTGTTTTGGTTTCTTTTCTCCACCCCCGTGTGCCCTGTCAGGCCATTAATTCCATCAGAAAACACCGTTTCTGTTTTTTTCCCTCCAAAAACTCTCAGCTGTTACAGGGAGACAGCTGCACCCTCTGGAACTAATTACAGCTGTCTGGGAGATTTAGGCCTCGATCGGTAACAACTTGAATATTGCTGCTAATTTTTAACACATACAGTTGGAAGATGTCATAATAGGCTGATATATGATAGAATCTTAAAAGTGCTACGGCACAGCTGCTACTGGGCATCTGGTAGGATGAGTTGTAGAATATTGATTTAAGAAATAATGCTTATTATTTTTAGCCTTTCCCCCTCCCTCCAAGGCCACATGATTTCATGGACTGAGGGTGGGCAGGGATGATAGAGTGTGTGTGCTGGAGCACGGGTTAGGCATGTGTCATTGTACTGTCCCAGAAAGTAGTTTGGTTTCCAGTGGGTTCCTGTTTGGGTGGCTATGTTGAGCCTCTCATTTCAGTAGTCATTACTGAGATACTGAATGGTCTTCTGCCATGCGGCTGTTTGGATTTTTACTTCTGGATGCTGTTACAGAAAGAATCTGACAGCGGTAGTCTGTTAGTCCATGTTCTACATTTTATGAACTGTTGTTGTCACTGGGATAAAATAACATAGAGAGTTTTCCATCTCCCAAAGACCATGTCATACTCATCTTAGCTGGCTCTAACCTGTTGCTTGCCGTTCATCTCATTATTTTGTCTTAGTGGTTTGATAAATTGCGGTTCTTTTGGGGGATCTCTTAAAGGATATTACCTTTGCACAACTGGATCAGATTGTTAGTCCGTGCACTCTGGTTTCCCACCTTTTGGCAGTAGTTAATACCTGATGCTTCAGAGAGAGGCAAAAGTAACCCAGAACCATTATTCACTTGGTAAATCATGGAAGGCTATATTTGTAAGAAGAATTTCCTTCTTGACTCCTGCAACTCTCAGCCCTGAAGCATGAGAGGTGATCAGTCTTTCCTTAATGTGTATAATCACCAAAGTCGTTAGTCCCTTTTTAAAGTAAGAGAAAGTACTGTATTCAGTTATCGTGACCTTAATAGGGATTTTCTCCTTTCCCTGGAACAGTGAGAAAGGCTCATCCTTGCAGTCAATTTCTTGTGGTTAGAAGAGGGCTTTGGGCGTTTCTAACCATCAGAGGCGTAAAGTTCTGGAACAGCCTTCCCAGGGGGCAAAAAACCTAACAGCTTCACAACTGAGCTTGATAAGTTTATGGAGGGGACAGTATGATGAGACTGCGTACAATGGCATGTGGCCCATCTGCGACTGCAAGTAGCAAATATCCCCAGTGGTTGGAGATGGGACATTAGAGAGGCTTTGAGTTACTACAGAATTCTTTCCTGGGTGTCCAGCTGGGGGTCTTGCTGACATGCTCAGGGTCCAACTGGTCACCATATTTGATGTCAGGAAGGATTTCCCCCCAGGTCAGATTGGTAAAGACTCTGGGGTTTTTTCGCCTTCCTCTGTAGCATGGGGCACAGGTCACTTGCAGTTTTAAACTAGTGTAAATGGTGAATTCTCTGTAACTTGAAGTCTTTAAATCAAGATTTGAGGACATCAGTAACTCAGGCAGAAGTTAGGGGTTTATTACAAGAGTGGGTGAGGTTCTGTGGCCTGCGATGTGCGGAAGTCAGATTAGCTGATCGGGATGGTCCCTTCTGGCCTATAAGCCTTTTGATGGATCACTGTCCCAGCTGTCATCTTTTATGTTTCTAACCTTACTAAGAAATGCATCCTTTTCCCTTGTGTTTCAAATATGGCATGTTCACAGATATTCTCTGAGGGCGAAGCGGATTAATAGACAAGGGTAGCATATTGATCTTGCACTCCCATATTTTTATGTTCCTTTTAAAAGCAGTAAGTGTGACCTGAAAAATCATTAATCAGAAAGCGCAGAAAGTGCCAGAAAGGCCAAGGATCTGGCAGGTGTAGAAGCCTGTGTATAGACTGAAGGGGCCATTCCTCCACCCAACCACAAAGAGTCCTGTGCCAAGCTTCTTCTGTCCAACTTCTTCCCGCTGCCAGGTCCTAGCACAGGACAACACTGAGGAGGCAGGTGGCACCACCTCTAGGTCTAGGACATGAAGACAAATTCCCCCAGTTGATTGACAGGCAGCCGGGAGGAGCTTTAAAGGGGGTCAGGTGGCTAACAAAGGAAGTCACAGCTGGTAACTCTGAAATGAATTGCAAAGCTCTCAAAGTACCTGGCTGATATCCATGACAGATGGTTATTTATCTAGTTGAACTTAGAGCTGCCATCAGCTGCATCCTTGAAGCTAGCAAGTTCCTTGAACACAGATTATTGGTTCCACAGAATCCACAAGCTCTACTGGTTTTACAAGGAGAATTTTAAGTTCCTAGGATCCTAGGTGTGTTCTGGCCTTGCGAGCAAAGCCAGTCATTTGTGTGAACCGAAATTATTGGTCTCAGAATTTGCAGTCTCTCCTGGGTGTCTCTCCTAAGACTCCTAAGTTCCAGGAACATTCGCTGTTTTTCTAATGGAACCTTAAAAGCCCACTGGTTTGTATGAGTCTGATGCGTGAGAACTCTGGCAAAAAGAGCGATGGTCCTTGATGGTTTCAGTATCTGCAGGCACCGTGCATGTGTGAAACTTGGTTGAGTTACGAGCTCTGCAGGTCTGCATTTGAAGCTTGCAAACTCTGTGAGCCCTAATATGGTGGACTTGGGGGTATTAATTCCTTTGCCATGTTACTAGAAGAACGTGTTCACTTTCTGAACCCCACAATGAATGAGTAATTCACAACAATGATTGTTCATCCTGCCAGAGGAGCTGGCAAATTCTGTAAATTCTGAACGAGGCAACCAGCTAGATAACAAATCCAGCACCTTTCTGGAGTAGAACATAACCACTGTGAGCCCTGAAACAAAGGATTCACAGTGCCTATGAAGTCCAGCAGCTTTTAGATCTGTGAGTCTGGAAGAGAAAGATTCACAGGTGTTACAATTCCTGCTGTGTTGTCTCCACAGCATCTAAATTCCATGGCAGTGAAACTAATGATTCTGGAGGTCCTACAGTTTACTACTGCTTTAGCAGAAGAGCTCGTAAACTCCACAAAGGAAGAACTCAGAGATGATTATACTTTACATTACGGGGTATTTCCTCTGAAGTTTGTAGATCCTCAGGCATAGGCAGGCTACTGCAGCTCTGACGTTCTAGCTGTGTAAGGGCCATAGAGGGTCCTTAGTGATCAGAATAATGCTTCCAGCTTGCTGACCTTGTAGACTCGAGACAGTGTCAACTCTGTAATGCACACAGTTTGGGTCAAGGAATTTAGTAGCTTTGCAGACACAGCCAGGAGAACTTTCAAGCTCTGTAAAGTGAATAGCTTTGGTTTAAAGAGATTACAGACTCCAAAGTCACAGCCTGCAGAGTTTGTAAACTCTGTAAACCAGCTTGTCTGTTTTGAGAAAGGAGGGAAACTTTGCTGAGACACCTGGCTTAATTTCTGTGATCCATAAACCAGCATCATCAATCCTCCTCAGTAAAGAATTGTTTGGTGCACCTGGACTCATTATGGAAACATGTATAAAACAAATGTGAAGTTTTAAAGAGATACGTTAGCCACCCTCACAAAAAATAATGACTTTATGAAAAGTGACAAATCACCATTTTTTTGGCTTGTCCAATTGTTCGCATCATCCCTGGAGGGAAAAAAAATCTCCTTTGCCCTAATAGTAAGCAAAAATTTCAATCAGAAATGTTTTTTGTTTGGTTTTGGGGGGGGTTATTACATTGGTAGGAGGTTTATCATGCTTCATGCCTACCAACCTAAACACTGCATTCACTACAATGGCTCCATGATAAAACTACATCTTCACCCATCATGGAACTCCCCTATGGAAAATAAAACAATGGCCAGGTTTCCATTTGTTAACCAATGGCTTGGAATTTATCCACCAAGATACCATATCGGAGGGATCTGTGTGGTTTTCTTCCTCCCATTTTAGTGACCATTGACAAATGATTATCAATGAGACCAAACTATTGCCCGTTGTCTATCTCTATCCCTGGAGTGTTTTGAAGGCACTCTCGGCCATATCCCATACCGCTATGGTATATCTATGCTAGATGGCAACATATCCTCTAGACTGGACAGAACCAGATCTGATCATGGTCCACTCATTCATTTTTAAATTCATCCCCCATGAAGGCAGGTGGTGATCTGTACCTCAGAACTGAGCACAGGTCAGAGGAGAGGAGCAGTGCAGAAACCACGTGTTCATCATCTGGGAAGGGAGGGGCCCTGGTTATCTTTCTTGGGGCACTCAGGATGGTACTGACTGGCTTCAGAAGAACCAGCTCACTTCTGCCAGAGTGAGAATTGCCATAACCTGGTCACTTGGAAGGAGAGGGGAGGTAGAGAGGAGGGAATGAGGAGGAGCAGTGCAGATTGAGCCCATCCCAAGGAGAGAAAAAAGGACAAGTTGGGATTTCCAAAGCTGCCTAAGGGAGTTAGGCATTCAAATCCCTAGGTGCCTTTCAGAGATCTCAGCCAGAAGGCATCTGGGGTGGAATTTTCAAAAGCCTCTCCGTGACTTAGGAGTCCAACTCCTGTTGAGAGTTAGTGAGAACTGTGCTCCTAAATCACTTAGCCGCTTTGAAAAATCCCACTCACGTTGCCTGAGCCCAGATTAAGGTAGAGCTTTGGGGGAAAGGAGTGGGCTTGGCTGGGTTTTTTTGTTGGTTTTGGAGGGGTTTTGCAGAGTTATTTAGACTCTCCATTTAAGAGCTTGAAATGTATTCAGATGCAAGCTTTCTGCCACAAAAATGCAGCTTTAATTGTGTGCGGTTGCCTGAATGCTCACACGGTTCTAGTTTTACAGGCCGATCCCTTTGATAGCAAACATTTTAATAGACAGACGACATATGGGAAAGATCACGCCACATCAGATGATAGAGATTATTTAAACGGGGCAGGCAAGCCTATTTGGAAGGGACGGGGAAGTTTTCATTCCAAAGGGCTCGCCCAACAGCCAGCATGACTAGGGGAAGGATGGCTTTGTGGTTAAAGCAATGAACGAGGGGACCCGGGAGCCCTCTCTGCCACAGGCTTCCTGTGTAACCTTGGCCAAGTCACTCAATCTCTCTGTGACTCAGCTCCCCATGTGTAAAAGAGGGATTATCATGCTTTCCTGTTACACGGGGATTTTGCAAAGATTGGTGTTTGTGGCATACTACCTTGTATTTTTTATTTATATTACAGTGGTGCCTAGAGACCCCATTCGAGGTCGAGACCTCACTGTGCTAGATTCGGTGCAGACACAGTGTGTGGAATAGCCCCTCTCCCTAAAAGTTACCATCTGAAGTGCCAAGACAAAGGGTGGGCGGGGAAAAGAGGTTCAGAGAGGGGAGGTAACTTGCCCACGCTCACCCAGCCGGTCACTGACAGAGCCAGGACTCAACTCACACCTCTCCAGTGTCCTATCCACTAGACCACGCTGTCTCCTGCATTGCGACGGTGACACAAGCCCCTTGCTCCCTGCAGTCCATCCCAGTGCTTGTGGGGTACATTCTTCTAGGCTGATGTTTTTTTCCAGCTCCATTTTGGAGATCTGATCTGCTGGTATCTGCTGCAGCTTCCCTGAGAGACGAGTGGTCAGTGACGGGGCCAGCTGGGTTGATGGCGGCTGGAAACACAGCACAGAGGCACTGCCCTGGGTGGCCAGTAGCAAACAATTAAGGCTATTCTGGAAGATGGATACATTTCGGAATCAAAAAAGCAATCAAACAGCACAGCTTCTACATCTATAAGTATCTCAGACAGGAGCCTGCAGGCTACCTGGGCCCATGTAAACTTCGATGGTTAGTAATGGTCTAATTATTAACAGGAAATTTTCTGCTCCTGCGAAGTAAACACTTTGGGAGTAACACTTCAGCCCCCAGTTGACTTTTACCAGCCTTAAAAAAAAAAAAGAAAACCAACCAAACCCTCCTGAATATAATGAAAACAGCAGCTGCGGGTTAGCATTTAGTGATGCAACCCCGGTTTCTGTGCGAAGACAGTAGACGCGGCCCCATCTGCGGCACTGAGCTTGAGGAGTGGTGAATATTTTACCTATTAAAAGCAATGACCCAGGAGCCTCCCACTGAAGTGTGCAGGGCCAGGGCCCCCGGCGGGGCCATGCACAGCTCAAACCCACTAAGGTCCCTGCAAGGCACACCATCCATGATAGCGCAGCCTGGTTCGGAGTGACTGGACTTGAGGTTCGCTGGGACTGCGGGGTGTGGAAAGGCTTCCTCCTCTGAGCTGCTAGCCGGCAACCATGATAGGACTGTGGGCATTATCATATAAACCCAGTGGAGATAAACACCACAGGAAGTTCCGCCTCAGATAGCCAGACTGACAGCTTCCCTTGGGCCCCTGGTTGGTCCAAGCACCCTATTTAAGCCCAGGAGTTCCCGGAAGTGTCTGTGCCACCAGGTGGACTCCCCTGGCAGTTGTCGTGATGGACCTGCTGCTTCTCAGCTCACTCTTGGACTCCTGACCTTTGGTTCTGACTGCCCCTGCTTTGACCGCTAAGCCTGACTGCTCAAGCCCCCATCGTGACACTGGATGGGTGACCTCCTAAAGGGCCAGCATTGGGGGATTTGAGGAAGAGGGAGGGAGTGGTGTGGGCCACTTCAGAGGATTCCATTTTAGATAAGACCCTAGCGTCCAACTTCCCAAGCATCCAACTTCAGCAAAGGCTGTTGCTCTGCAGTCCTACAGGGTCTATTTTGCATTCTTTAAAAGGAACCTCTTTGATACGTAAGGCCTTGTAAACACTTAAGTGACCGGAGCCTTGAAGGGCTGCATCCTACTCTTTGGTGTGCAGAGATGTGGGGGACTGGAGGCTCTTTCTGCAGTGAGAGGAGGCATGTTCTGAGGTGTATCTAGGCCCTGAACAGACCGGGAGACACCTCCCCAGCGTGAAGAGCTCACAATCTAAAGTCTGCACTGCAGTCGGGAGCTGTAACTGCCGCACGCGTCCAAGTACCTGAGCTAGCTTTGATCTAGCTTGCTCCAGTAACAATAGCAGTGAAGCTCACCCAGGACCCCGGGTACAAACCTGAGCGGCCGCCATCCATGCTGCTATTACTTGAGCTAGCTTGGGGACGTCTCCACGGGCTGCAGTCACGCCTCCTGATGACCGGGTAGACATACCCTACATGAAGAAGTGGCAAGTGAATGTAGAAAACCCATGAAGGGAGTGAGGAAGGGAGGAGGAGGTTCAGCACTGATAGGGACGCAGGGTTGCATGGACTCACTATGTGCAATGTGGCAGATTTGGGGCCAGACTCTCCAGGCCGCTAAGCCACTTTGCGCCATGTGAGCAGTGCAAAGCAGCCTCAAACTGGCCAGAGGTGGCCAACGAAGAATTCACCCAGTACTTGGGAGCTCTCTGCCAATGGATCATGGCGAGTGCAGCTCTGCTGTGTCCTCTTCCAGCCACCTGCCTCCCAGTGTAAGCGGAAGGAGGAGACATGACATAGGTGGGGCGGTGAAGGAAGGTGGTGTGGTGGAGCTCCGTTCCACCTGATCTTACCCTGGCATAAGAACCTTGGGTCAGTGGCTTAAGTTAGAGCTGCCCCTGGGTTGCTCTAACATGCAATGGGCTTGGCCCTCCCTGAATCAGGGAGTTGCCACCAGCTCCTTATGCTGCCCCACACAGCCTCATACATGCACACAAACATACGTGCTCGCTCGCTCTCAAATGGGGCAGAGATTCAAGGTCTTTGTGTTTTGTCCTTTTTTTTTTTTTTTAAGGTAGAAAAATTAACAAGAGGCACCGATATTGGCAAACCATGGTGGCCAGCTGCAGAGATAGGTATTGATACCTACAAGTTGCTGTTATTTTTTTTAATAGGAGCATTTATTTATTGCCCATTGCCTCGCACCTGGGCACCAATCAAGGCTTAAGCTAAGACATTCAAGCACACCCTTTCTCTGAAATTAAGCTAGGTTCCTTCTCAGTCTTTTGCTGCAAACTGAGTTTGAGCGCCTTGGATCTAGAGTGAACACACCACAGTGAAAACTCAATGGCAAATATATAGCAGCCTTCTTGATTGTTTTAGCAGTAGGAACTGCCTTTATAGCAGCCCAAGACCCAGTGATAGGAACAGGCAGCTGCCCTGCTCAGTAGCAAGGTTTGTATTTTAGTAGTGAAGCAAAGCAGTTTTAAATGAGCATTGACATGACTTTGACGTTTTTTATTGCCAGTTATTTTATGAACTTATCCAGCAAATACTGTCATGCACTCTGCAAATAGGGACCTCCACTCCCAAGGGCTGTGGGGTTGTTCTCTCTTGTCAGCATGCCCTATATCAATGGGTGGGAGAAAGGGGTTTTTATAAACCAAAACTCTAGAACCAAATGCCCTGTGCAGCCTCCAAATGTGTTTCGCTTGATTGATGAATGCTTCTTTCCGCACTTCTAAAAAAATCTACTTTTCCATCCACTGCCAGGGCGGTCAGAAAGTAGATGCACTCTTAGCCTCTCTAAGAAGCAGTGGAGCAAAAGGAACAGGAGTTGTGGGGTTAGGGTGAAGGGATGCATGGGGGCTGTCGTCATGAGACGTTTTCATTGGGGAGAATGACTTCGAGGATCAACTGAAAGTTCCTTGGGTTTCAGAGTAGCAGCCGTGTTAGTCTGTATTTGCAAAAAGAAAAGGAGGACTTGTGGCACCTTAGAGACTAACAAATTTATTTGAGCATCAGCTTTCGTGAGCTACAGCTCACTGCATCGGATGCATTCAGTGGAAAACCACGGAATGCATCCGATGCAGTGAGCTGTAGCTCACGAAAGCTTATGCTCAAATAAATTTGTTAGTCTCTAAGGTGCATCCGATGAAGTGAGCTGTAGCTCACGAAAGCTTATGCTCAAATAAATTTGTTAGTCTCTAAGGTGCCACAAGTCCTCCTTTTCTTTTTGTGAAAGTTCCTTGTTTTCATCGCAAACTGTTTTCTTGAGGAGGAAAAAGAATCCGTGTTTTGTAGCATGACTCCAAGGGTACGTGTCCGCCCAGGTCGAGCTAGGTTGCTAGAAAGAAGAGTAGCCGTGGCGGTGGGACGGGCCAGCTGCCCAACTATGTACCTAGAGTTTTAGACGGGGTTATACTCGAGGCGGCTAGCCTGTCCTGCTGCTCACACTGCCCCGCTACACGTCTATTTTTATCACACTCGCTCGGTCAGAGCGAGCACTGGTGTGTCCACCTGCACTGGAAATCCCAGCTCCAGCTCTAGCTCCAGTCTAGGCCTACTCTGTGGCAGATGTTCTGCAGCTCAGGTCCACTGAGCACTGGCTGGTTTGAAAGTGGTGGCTCCTCCTCCTAACTTGCACTGAAAGGAGCTAAAAATATATTGCTACTTTCCTAACATTGCTTTACCATGTAAGCAACTTCTGCAGTTGCCGCGTGGATCGTCTGTGGTTGTGCGTAGAAGTGAAGGTGCTGTGAGTGATCGTGAACAGGAAAGGAAGAGGAGATAGGGCGAGGGCAAATAGAAGGGAAGGTAGGAGCCCAGCAACATGAGTTGGACAGGAAGTGTCCTCAGGACAATCTCTGTAGTTAGCTGTGATCCACACTGTGAAGGCTTTTGAGAACCCTTGCTCTGGGGGATTATGAATGGGACCTGGGGCCTTTCTCCTCATCACTGCCTAGGTTGGATCCAAAGCCATTGCTTCCTGATGGATGTTGGTGGGGCTTGGGCCAGTTCCTAGAAGACAAGTGTCCGCATTGCAAACATCACTGTATCAGTGTTACCACCATGTATCTATATTTGTCTCGAACCTCCTTCTAACTGCACTGTGTGCTTTATTTTATTCAAAGGTGGATCAGAGGAGAGCACTTCAAGTACAAATTTAGCCAACCTGGAGGCAAACATGCCAGCGAAGGGAAATGGTGGATTCGAAAGAGAATTGGGCCGTACTTTCCACCTGTCAATCTCCAGGGGCTGAAGAAGTTTTACGAAGCGAGGGACTGGCTGTACCCAAAGCAGAATTGACAAGGGGAGAGTAATAAACATTGACCAAGAACAACCAGTTTCCTTAGAGTTTATAATTCTCCCTTCCAGTGTTTTTTTTTAAAATGTGTCTTTTTAATACTCATTTTATAGTAAAGTCATCAAGCCAGGGTGTCTGTCTCCCATGTCTGTCTGTCTGTCTGTGCCTATCTTTCTCTTTCTGTCTGCCCAGCCTTCCTTCTGTCTCTCTTCCTATCTACACATCTACCTGTCTAATTATCTGACCTGTTTTATCTAGCTGATCTGTTGGAAGTAATCCAACCAAACTGCCTGCTCGAAAGCTAAACCAGATTTTGAACAAATATAGATTTGGAGGGATAATGGCAGTTTCAGATTGGCAACAGACATCTGAGAAGTTCTGTATAATGGGGCGTGCAATTCTGATGAAGGTGGAATGTGGGTTTATCTAAAATCAAGGCAGGTGAAACACACACCAAGATGACACAATTTTAAAATTTCTGAAATATTATCTGAAGACAAAATTCCAGCCCCTTTTTCACATCTCTCTACTTTGCAAAGTGTCAGGGCCAAATGCTTCGCTGTTATATTGGTTTAAATCCTGATTGCTACCTGGGTAACTGAGGACAGAATTAAACCGTAAGACTATGTAACATATGTATTCGAAAGATTTGAGTATAGAGGCAGTAAGTGATACCAAGTGAGGTGTAATTCCAGTTTCAGTTGACGGTTTTGGTATTCTCTCATATACCAATCACAATGAACTTATATGCAATATTTCCAGAGGCTTTCCTCTGACGCACTATTGTTCTAAATAATCCAACTTCCCTGCCTGCAGTGAGCTCTCTTAGCTAACAGTCAGCTTGCCCGCAACTTAACATGGAACACATCCCACATTCTTGTTGGCTTGGGCATAGGTTTAGAAAGATGGAAGCTTTTAAATCCTGAGAAGACTTAATTGTTTTCCTTCAAAAGGGGCTTATGCTGACTCTTAACTTCCTAGTGGAGGACTCCAGACATTTTGCTGCAATGTTGACTACAAGGGGAACTGTAATATTTCCTTCAGCACTTGCTACGTCTGCACAGGATTTCTTCCTCTGAGCAAAAGTCTAATCCTCTGAAGGATAAGTTTATTAACCCCATTGGCGGTATAAACCCAACAGCCTGAGATGATAACACAGAAGATAATCTTATATTGGATTTTCTCGCTAAACAAAATCCTGTCAGGGGACCCTCTTTACACTCTCTACAAGAACTCCCATCTTAACTATTCTCAAGTCTCTTTGAAGGCACAGAGGGGTTATTTTTGCCCTTCCATTGTAGGGGTCTGCAGTCCCTATCTCTTGTCCATTATACCCTTTGTGTCAAAGCCTGATGCTTTTGCTCTGTTCTCCTATATCATGGCTAGTCTGAAACTGAGCTGACAAAAAAAATGATCCATTTTATTTCAACCAGAAGTTATGGGCTTAATGCACAAAACACGAGGCAAAGTTCTCCAGCCTGTGTTATGCAGGAGGTTGGCCTAAATGATCATAATGTTCCCTTCTGGCCTGGGAATCTTGGGTTCTTTGAAAGGGCCGGTGGATTTCCTACTCTCGAAGTGTGACATTGACATTCGTGTCCCTCCCCAACTCAAGTATTTAAAACCATGACAACTTCAGGTAGCTTGGCCGGGACAGATGGGGAGGAGGGAAATGGAATAGCTCCTCCTCTGTCAGGGAATACCAGTCAGAAAGCGTTTCTTTGCTTATGAGACATGCAGAACTCTATGGGATCTCTCCAGACGATAGCAAGGAGTCAGTGGGTACATTAGCTGAAACAGGAGTTGGAGGAGCAGTTCTTCCTGCAACAGCTACCAAGGAAGGGGAGCTACTTTCTCCTATGCTCCTCATTACTTTAACGCCTGCTAGCAATTATCAGGCCGGACCAATTTTCCCTGGGGCCAAGCAGCCTTCTCGGCTCTGAACACATGGCACGTTTCATAGGTGACAACACTGATCCAACGTGCTAGCGTGCAGGGCCCGTGCATGGAGACGTGAGTTGCGTGTGGTGATGTAGCTGCCCTTGATTCCGTCAGGGTTGCTGTGTAGTGACTGCATTGTCGTTCTGCCCTGTGGTTAAATGGCCGGGGATGTCGCTATAAAGTGACGTTCTGCAGCAATGCTTTGGAAGGTCAACAGTATGATAAATAAACACAAAAAGTCTTTATAATGCTGGTTACAGTTTGGTCTTTGATGTTGCTGGGCCAGCACTGTGGGCACTGCTGAGTCTAGTATTTGTTAAACTTTAAAACGTCACATGGGAGGCTTTCGGCTCCCTCATTTGTCACGTTAGCCCTTTCCCCTCTATCCCCTGCAGCATGTCATTCTGGCTAAGTCATGTTGAGTTCATCCCCTACTGGACCTTTTCAGTGCCATTCCCAGCTCCGCAGGACGGTCACAGCTGAGAGATACCAGACTCGGAGCGTTGGGTCTTCACCCTCGGAGCAAGAACCTGAGTTAAAGTGTTGGGTTCTAAACACGTTACAGCAGCATGTTGATTGACCATTGGACACTGTCAAAGCTGCTCTATTCTATAGCTACCTATCCTTATAGTACCTGCTCCTACCACCCTGTAGAAGACCCGGTCTCTGGCTTCCTCCCAGAGATTTAATGACCAGGTCTGGTTATATCTGTCTGTCTTAACTGAGGGTTGTTAATCCATCACAAGAGACATTTCCAAGTGACTAGGTTTGTTAACTGACGACAATACTGAGTGTCATCTAGATTCATTTCCTGAATCGGAGAGAAGACTAGGACTGGGAAATACTTAGGTATTATTATGATGAGGACTAAAGAAAACCGTAAAATGGATTAGATTAGATTAATCCTCATCAATCCCCCTCAAAAAATGTTTCCCACCTTCTCCTCTTTGATTTAGACCTTTATCTATCACAACCCTTCAGCGTGGTTCCAGCTCAAACCAGTTTATACTACAATGTGGCTGGTTGGCTCGTGTGGACGAATCACAGAAGAGGAAGTAGAAAGTGGAACAGGGTCGTGTTGGGGATGAGCGTCTTCAGAAAAAGAAAACAACCTATTCTAAATTGGCCTTTATACTCATGAATTGATGGTTATCTAACTATGATGCACAGAATACAAGTTTAAAAAAACCCAGCCTATTTAAACGAATTACCCAAATTAGCAAATAGTTTTGTATTGGGTATTCAAAATGCCAGCAGTTTGCTGAGGAACCGTAAATTGCTAACAAGTGTTAGAGAGCTTATTCCTTCACTCTCCCACTTCCCTGGTCCTTCTCGCATGAACAGAGAGCAACAATACCCGAAGTCCGAAGGTGCAAACAATTCGATGTTTATTGGTGTGAACTTCCAGCAAGCTTAAATACAAGTTCCTTTTTCCTTATTTTCGAATCCCAATTTACCTCCTGTTTGCCCCTAATTTATATAGTAATATTCTTAGCTATACCTTAACCAATCATTCTACTGAAATTTAACTAACCAATCCTAACATATTGTAACATGATTAGCTAACCAATTATATCCCACCACCTTAATTAGATTACACCCTGCAAAATTAATTATACAGCAGACAGAAACAATCACAGAACCAGACAGAGATTATACAGACAAACAATAGCAAAGTGGGAACTATAATGACAAAACAATACACAAGTGAGGATTTCACATCCCAGCTATTGATAAGTGAGTTCTTGCCAGACAGGATGCTATCAAACTAAGTTTCCTTTTACATTTTCTAGGCACTTCCCTTTCTCTGGAGGTGATAGGAATTATCAGGACAGGATTGTATTCCTAACAGCCCAATAGCACCTTCTTTCAATGTGACTAGTTTGGAATGTGAGGATGTGACCGGTCGCTTCCTGACTTATGGCTGCCTCTGCTGCTTAGCCAAAGGCCTTAGCCTAAGCACAGGGCCTCAAACTGTCACAGTAAGAAAAGGCCCTTACACCAGCAGACAGTGATTTTGATTCTTTCTTTTATACTTCTAACTAGCCAAGTAATAAGAATACCCCTAAATTCTTAAAGTACAGGCCTTTACAGACAGGCCTGAATATCTATATCCTAACAACAAGTACTGCATAGTGGCCAGTCCTTGTGGGCGTCAGAACAAGCAAAACACTGTGCTTTTGCTTTTTGCAATATAGACACAGCCTGCAAGCAGTTTCCTCACTTCCGGCGCTGGTGGAGATGATGTAAAAAGCCACGTTTTGACCAGATGAGCCTTGTTACAGGGGCTGCTATGGAGCGATGCTCTCCTGGGTTAGCAGGTTACGGTGGGGCTTTTTAAAAAGCCGTTGGAGTCAACAAGTCCGATGCCAGCTTCACCAAGTTTAAACCGGTTTTGTTTGTTCTGTCTGCAGGCCAGACTCGCTGTACTCCTTTATATCTCAAAATATTTCCATCTTGCGCTTTCTCTCCTCTCTTTTGACAACATAGACCAAATGAACTCGGTAAAGAGCAGATTTCTAGTCAGGGATTAAGGGAAACAGCCCTTCAATAATCACGGGGGCTTTGCTCTGTTTGGTAACGAAGGGTTAAAAAAGCGAACGCACAACATGTCCCAGAACGAAATAAAACAGCTGTGCATTTCCTCAGGTGGGCCGCACATGCCCCGGGGAGGTGCCTCAGCTCCAGCTTCCAAGGCGACAGATAATAAATAAGGGGAACTCTGGGTTTCGCACAGTCCATTTGTGTCTAAAGGAATGTTTGGCGTCGTGTCTCGGTGATGTAAAATCGTGACGGCTTCCATGAGATCCTCTGCCCCATCCGCAACATTACTCAGCTTCTTCTCCCTTTTCCTTGGCTCCCCGAGCCCTCCCTCCCTTTTCAGCTGCCTGGCGTCCCCTCTCTGGGAAAGACGCTTCACTTCTTCTGCAAAACCAATTATCCTCTCAAGTGAACTTGGGGTCCTGGAGGAAGGAGCCTCGCAGCTGTGGAGTGTTGTGTTTTGTCCCATACTCAGTTCCCACTGGCTCAGTAGTGAGGAGGTGGGGGAGAGAGACAGACAGACAGACAGACAAGAACTCAAACCACCACAGAGTCTAGCTGGGAAACGGAAGCATTCCAGACAAATAGTGATCATTCTCCAAACAGCAGTGCAAGGGCTATAAAAATACTGCTCTTCCTTCCCCTTTTGCCTATAAATTCGAGAGGGCACTTCCAGAGGGCTCTTTTTTCCTTCCAAGTCCCTTTGTTTGGAGATTGTCAAAGGAAGTAATACAGACCCTCCCGTGGCCATGTGCGGACATGACAAGTTACAGGTGGGAGGTGATCTGGGACTATCCCCAGTGGAGAGAGAGAACCAAATGCTGAATGTCTTCAGGAAGTAGTGGAAGGGTTGGAAGTCAGAGGGCCGGCTAAGGTGTGCAAGGATTTGCATGCCTGTGCAAGGCAACATGGGGGTACAGTTTACATGTGAGGGTGGGGGGTTGCTTGCACATCCAGTGCATGTGTCCAAGTGGCTGCATATGTGGGAATTTTTAATTTCTAAATTGCATGCGGGCATCACTTAATCTCTGAACACTCAGGTAGCAGGTTAAATACGTGTATTTCAACCAGACATCAGGTTAAATACGTGTATGTTGATCGAAATTGGCTTCCTCGCCCCAATGAAATACTCTTGGAGAATTACTGGGGCTGGTTGGAGGAGTCTTTAGAGACAATTGCTGGAATTATGAACCACCCCCCAATCAACCGAACTATGTTGGTGCCCCCTCATGAGTAGCTGTTTCTGACATTCAGATGAGAGGCTACCTGTTGGCCTGAATATCTGAAGGCTCAAAGGGGTGTTTGTTGCCCTCCCAGGCAAAGGGGACATGTGTGAGAAGATGATTGTTTCCCATTGGTTATGTCATTGGTTATGCTCAGCCACTCCAGGCGCATAAACAGTATCATGTGACTTGGGTGGCCAGATTAGTGAATGGTCAAGTTGGAATGTTTGAGAAAGCTAATAAGCTTTGTCCAAGCTAGCTGGGGAATTGAATGAATAATAGGTCAAATCCTATCCCCTCTTGCCTATCACGAGAGATGCCTTGCAGTCTAATAACATAAAAACCATGCTACATTAAAAGGACATTAACCATCTGACTTCAAACCCCAGACACAAAAGGTAATTCTGCGTTAAGGATACAGTGGCTCTCTCTGAGGGGTCTCCGAACACAGGATGACCTCCCTGCAACCAGAACGTGCTCCTGTCGTGCTGGTACTACTGGAGGTTTAGAGATACAAGCTTGTCTGCTAGTGGAAAGTTAGATGAGCTGTGAGATACGTGGGGCCCAATCTTGCTGCTACTGAAGTCTGTCAGGGTTTTGAAATTGGCTCCAGTGGAAGCAGGATCAGACTCTAAATTATAAGGGAATGCTAAACTCAATGCCAACCAACTCTTTACTTTAGACATTAGGACTCTGATTTCAGCTTGGGACTAAGCAGCAAGAACAGATCAGTTCAGAAGGGACAAAGACGCCTGTTTACATCCACACACTGTCGGTCAGCGGAGGCTTGTTCCAAAGGGTCTGAGTAGAATATACAGATAATTTATTATTAGGATGTTGGAAGGATCCGAAAGCACTTTTCAAACGATCTACGTACAGCCCACTGAAATGCAGCCACTTCTGGGGCAAAGGCCAAATAGTGCTGAGCACATTGTGCAACAACAGGGAGGGGGGCTTAGGTTGGGCTAAGGCCTTTGGCACACACTCATGTGTTAAAATGCCAGAGGGATCTTAATGTCCTTGCAGAGCAGTGGCTCAATCACATAGAAAAAAATGAAGGTGAGTCAGGAGTTACGGTCCATTAGTGCTTCAGCCATTCTGAGGAAGACATCAACAAGTCAGTAAAATGTTGCGGGGGGGAGAGGGGGGGCATGTCCACCACAACCCCGTCCAATGGTTGCATCTGTGATGCAGGGCAGGCAGGACCTCGCTTTGCAGTGCAGAATGTTTTCTCCCTTAAGGGCTATTTCTGTCTTCGGCAAGAAATTTAATCGTTCGGCTGGCAGCTGGGATGTCCAATATGGTGCATGGTCATATTCCAACCAAGAACTGCCGGGCTTCAAGCAATGTATAGGGACATTCAGCCTGTAAACAAAGTTTATGGCTTCATTGTGGTCTCATAAATAGTTGCCATATTTCTAAACCAATGTTCTTCTGCTTACTCTAGGAACAATAGAAGAACATTTTGTTCCTATTCCCATGGAAAGGCGCTAGGGTGAGCACTGAGATGCTGCATGTCACTCTCATCATCTTACTTTTTAGTTGGCTGAATCACTGAGAAAACGAAGTCAAGGGCTAGATCCTCAGCTGGTGTAAACTGGCATTGCTCTATTGCAGCCAACGATCCTATGCCAGTTTGCTCCAGCAGAGATTCTGGCCCAATGTCTCCCTCCCAAGAAGAGAAAACAAAAAGCTAAGGTTAAATGACAAACTCGTTCTCCCCCTTATGTGGGCTGTTGTTCATTTCTCGATTTGCCTGGGAGATACCACAGCTGCTTCTTTGCAAAGCAATACAATCCTCAAGCTTTTTTTCGGAAATGTAACTTCACACAGAGCTCCTGCCATCTATGCAGGGACAGGAGCTGTCTGTACTTATCGCATTGCCAGATGTTATTTGGAGTGTCATGTTTTTACTTGCACAAGGCAAGTTTTATGTTGCTAAGGTCAAACGTATATTGCAAGCGGGGCATCTATCTCAACCAGCTGTCACATGCCCTTCAGCAGGGCATTTGGGCAGCTTTGGGGTTGTTTGTTTTTCTTTGTAGGAGGAGGTAAATCATAAACCCCACACACCATGCAAATCCTCTTCTTTAACTGACAGGCTGATGACGGTCTCCTGTGAATACCAAATCAAGGGTTCTTGCACCGTCCAAAAGATTGTGATAACTACATTCACGTTAAGTTTAGCTTACATTGAAGAACCCCAGGGAGTGTCTTTGCTAGTGTGAGGTCCACTCCTATCTGTCTGTGTCTCTTGCTCCTATCAGTCTATTACCTGTGTCTAGTGCAGACCTGGAGTGCTAGCTTCCTAGGTCGGTGAGTGAATTCAGTCTCACCTCCAAGCTGTCACTCTCACTTCATGATAAACATGTCTGCAGAGCATTTGTTTCCAAGCCTCGCTGTGAGTTTAAAAATGGACTATACCCCCAAGGCCACGCCGCTTTATACCTCCCATCATCTTTGCAGGTCTAATGCAAACAAGATGTCCCCAGGAAAGCATTCTTCAGCAGAACTCTATCTGTCTCTTTGATTGACGGTAAGACATCTAAGCAAGAGTTACAGCGGCAGATGTGTTAGAGGGTTCTGGGTCAGCACGCGTGATGGGAGCCTTGCCTACTGGCAGAAAGACTATATATCCTGGAATGTAATTCTTATAAAATTTTTCATATGATGGTGCCCCTTTGTTCTGAGTGACTGACGTGTCCCACAGGCATTGCGCTCCTAGACTGGTCACAAGCTGCCTCTTGGGTTGGTTACTTGCCCAACCCCTCATTTTAATTGATTTCTTTTGGTTTCCAACCTCTGGGTCAGGGATAATGGAACACAGACCATCATTTGCATTCCTGTTTGCTGTGCATTGTACTTGGTAAGCCTTTAAAAACACACACACAACATTTCTGTTGCACTTGGGTGTAATGGCTGGAAGACGATACAGATTCAAAGGCAATGCTGAAGGAGGAGTTAGATTAGATTAGTTAGTTAGATTAGAAATGCTTCCCCTGGACCAAATAATAATAATAAGAAGAAAAGAAATAATTATTTGAAGGTTTGCAGGAAATCTGAACCATGTTGTGTTATCTGTGACTAAACGTGTTCTTGAGAGGCTCTTTTTTTAGCACCATACACACTGTAAATATAAACTTGTGGCGCACCCCATTGAGTGTGACATAAATGGATTTGAAAGAAAACTCAGTGTGAGGTGCTCTCTGCCAAGTTTCTTCTTCTTCCGAGGTTTTGGAGACGAGGACGAGGACACCCACATAGTGCCAAGCAATCAGGATTAGGTGTTGGACATGCAACATGGCAGCTTTCAGACGGGGGCTCTGTTAGTCAAAAAGGCCATTGGTTAAAAGAGTCTCCCCTGAGAGCTCTGTTATCTTTTTTGTGTTTTGCTGGTTACTCTAGGCATCTAAAGTCTGATCTAATTGATCTATCTCCTGTTTTTCTTGAGGCCCAAATGGGTCTATCAAAGCTTTCTCCTAGAAGCTAGTGATGGAAGAGACTTCATAGGCCATGGTGACCATCACAGGAAGACAAATGTAGTGTGGGTCTCTAAGGAGGGATTGGGTCGCTCTAGATTCAAACGACTTAGGTAGTGAGGCTTCCATCAGGTCCTTGAGGAAAGGATTTCACAATCTAATATATCACAGCACGGATTTTCAAACAGGAGAAAAGAGGCAAATTGTCAGCAGTGAGGGCCATTCACCCTTGGAACAGATTAGCAAGGTGTGTGGTGGATTTGTCATCATTTGGAGTCTTAAAATCCAGACTGAGTGTCCTTCCACAAGATCCTCTCTAGCCCAACCTGTAGAGTCTGGATGTCAGGGTCACTGGGTGGGGTTCTCTGGCTTGTGTCATGCTGGAGCTCAGACTAGATGATCATAATGGTCCCGTCTGGTCTTAATCTCTATGAATAAATTATCTGTATTAAAGTAATATTGAAGAAGTGCATGGGTGTGAGAGCGTGCATGCAATAAAGCAAGTGTGAGAGTGAGTGACAGAGATTTGGTGACATGTACAGAGCCAATGCCTCAGATAGGGTATGTACATGCATCTCCCAGGCTCAGCCTGGCATGCCAATATGCATCCCGCTGTGAATTTTTGAAAGCAGATTTCTACTCCTTTGAGAACTGCACTTGGAAACGTGTGCGTATGGCAATGCGAGTGCTAGCCCCCACCCGACTTATGGCCTTGCTGACGGCAAGGCCATCCCAGCAGTCTAATCTCTAATGAGATGGATTGTCGGCCGCTGTCTGTTTTTACAAGTAATGAAGGGTAATTGTGTCACGCAGCACCTCCAAATGCATTCTGCACATGTTCCCCTTTGGAACACTGGTGCTCTCCGGGCACACTGCATTCTTTCCTGCTGAAACCTGAGCGCTCCGGCGTATTCAATACTCACTCCGAGATGGCCACCTGCAGAAAACTTTAAACCCTCTTGCTTGGAAGCTTTCCACGTGCTTCCAGCCCAGTGGCTCTTCTAGACTCTCGGCCAGCGTCTCGGCACTCTGGGTGTTTGGCCGTGAAGATAGATGTTATCTGTGTTAGCCTGGGATGGTGCTTGAATGTCCTATGGAGGGTTCTGGCAGGTGATTCAAATATCCAGTGCGATTTCCCATGCTAGATTGCTTTCACAGATTCTCCACAGTCATTTTAGACAGTAGGGAACATTTTTTATGCAAAGATGAAAGCCTTGGAGGTTGTACAGAGCTCCTAGGTATTCTTACAAGACGATGGGTCAGATACCTCATAAGGTTGATGTGTAACCTTCTCCTTAACAGACACCAGCCCCAGGCGTTGTCTGGTCCAGGTGTAACAACATTCCCCTTCCCTTCCCTGCAGCTATCACAAGAACACTTTAGCATGTGAACATAGCGGGTGGCAGCTCTCCCTTCCCCTGCCAGCTCATATCTGAAGGGGACAATCTAATTTTCCTCTTCGCTATGAAACTGCTGGCAAACTGCTGTGTGTCCACCTCGCTTCTCTGCATGTGAGCTCCTGCTTAGTATCTTAAGCCAGTGATTCTCGACCAAGGGTACCCGTACCCCAGGGGTACTCAGAGGCCTTCCAGGGGGTACATCAACTCATCTAGAGATTTGCCTAGTTTTACAACAGGTGACATAAAAAGCACTAGCGAAGGCAGTGCAAACTACAATTTCATGCAGACAATGACACGTTTATACTGCTCACCAAAATGTAAGTACAATGTTTATATTCCAGTTGATTTATTTTATAATTATATGGTAAAAATGAGAAAGCCAGCAATCTTCAGTAATAGGGCGCCGGGATGCTTTTGTATTTTTGCGTCTGATTTTGCAAGCACGTTATTTTTACGTGAGGAGAAACTTGGGGCTATGCAAGACTCCTAAGAGGAGTACAGTGTCTGAAAAAGTTGAGAGCCACTGTCTTAAGCCAACCTCTGTGTACCGGGAGTCAGGAGGGCGCTTTCCTTTGGGGGCAGGTTATTGCATAACAACCAACAGCAGGAGTTGGTTTTGGTCATCTTTCTCTTATGCCGCTGGGAGCGGCCAAAGTCAGAGACGAGACAGTGAGCTCGTCGGACTCCCCCCAGTCTGAGCCAGCCCGGGAGCGCCTCTGTGCTTGTGTTCTTCCTGTGGCAAATTGCAAATCAAATCACGTTGAAGTTCGGCAGAGGATCAGTTCTGAGGCGTGTATTCCAGGGCAGCAAATGATCGCTCACAATCTCTGACCTCTTTGTCATCTCGAAGGGAAGGTATTTGTGCATTCCATGCAGAGATCCCGGTGCTGTGCCTGTTG
This sequence comes from Chelonia mydas, assembly GCF_015237465.2. Lineage (NCBI taxonomy): Eukaryota > Metazoa > Chordata > Testudines > Cheloniidae > Chelonia > Chelonia mydas. Next base: position 5,130,797 of record NC_051250.2, on the reverse strand, counting down.
GAGCAGCAGCTCTGGAGCTCAGGGGCTGCGGAGGGTTCCACTTTAAACCCCTTTTAGCCAGGATTTGTTTCTAAGGTGTTGAAATCACAACAAGGAAAAATCCTGTGGTGCAGTCTTGGAGCCATTTCCATCTCCCCCTCCCCTGCATGAGATGGCCCCTTTCTTCTCGGCTGGCAGATGTCCCTGCTGAAGAGGACTGGCAAGCTCTTCACTGCAGGTGTGCAGCCCTGCCTTCTCCCACTTCGTCTCTTGCCACCAGCTGCCTTCATTGCTGCCTCACCTTCCCTTGAGAGCAGCTGTGATTTCTCAGCCCGCCTGTGGCCCAGAGGGGAATGGGGCAAGGAAGGAACAGGAAGACCAGGGGTCAGATTAAGGCATAGGCAACCAAGGCACATGCCTACGGCCCAGTTCGGGAGGGAGGGGGCAGCTGCCATGAGCACCGGCCAAACCACACAACTTTGCTGCCGCCTGCCCGGCACTGGCTGGGGAGCTGCGGTGCACACCTGCACGGGACAGACAGCTGGGAGAGGGGCAGTGGGGAGCCCGGGGAGGGGCAGACACCAGGGGGTTATTAAGGCAGCGTCCGTGCAGCAGGACCCAATCACTGACTGGCCTGGATAGGAGAGGCCCATGCATGTATGTTTGCTTAGTGCCTAGTGATGGGTTAATCTGGCCCTGATGACGATGCCACTGATCTGGGTGAAAAGAGGACCGCCAGGATGTGCGGGGCAGGTGACTGCATCGCTGTGGCCGACCAAGAGGTCAGTTCTGTCCATACTTAGCCTCTCGCGGTTCAGAGCCAGTGGCTATCAGTCCATTGTACCCTAAGGGATGGTCAACAGGTGGCGGCAAAGCCAGTCCAGGAATGTCCTTCATCAGCATGCTGGAGTCACAGTGCTTCAAAAGTACAATCCCCCCTAGGCAGCGCCACTGAATCCCTGTTTATGGCTATGAGCTTGTCGGGTCTCTCAAGCTAAGCTGGGCTTGGTCACTGTGGAGACGGGAGATGTCCCGGGGGAAGTCCTGGTGCTGCTGGCAGCCGTAGTGCTGAGCCAGCAGCTGGTGAGAAGGTAGCCAAGGAGCGGACAGGGCTCATTTCACAGCTAGAAGCTCAGAGAAGAGATCAAACTCATTGCACCCCTGACGGTTGCCCAGGCACTTCGGCAGGAATAGAGGTGTGAACTCTAAATCGGCTCAACTCTCTTCATTTCATTGTTACACGTTCTCCCTATGCTGACTCCCAGCACAGTCCTGGCTAATGCCTAGATTATGAGCTCTGTGGGGCAGGGACTGTCGTCTTTGTTTGTCTGTCTCATTTGTACAGCACTGTAATGGGGCCAGCTTCCCCTCTCCGATCAGGAGTCTGCTGCCTCAGTTTCCCCTTCTCCGCACCTTGAAGAATGCACGTTGACTCGTAGGTTTGAGTACGCCTCCTTCTTGCAGTCTGGTTTGTGTAATCAAACAGGGCAGTTAAACTCAATCAGAGCTTCTGCTCCTGCTCCCTGCAGGTATCTCCCACCAGGCCTTTTACCTGTGTGATGCAAAGAGTCCCCTCCCCTGATCTGCCTTACTCCCTCATAAGGGAACTACCACATCTGGGTTGTCATCACATCATGCTTGGTCACCTGACCAGCTCCGCCCCCCCCAAAAGGCAGAGCCCTGAAATAAGGTGCAGAAACCCGCTTGTGTTCGAAGACCAGCCATGATTCCTAGCACAATGGGGCTCTGAGCTCTATTTGGTGCTACCATATGCTAATGCTGGGGGTCAGGTCAAATTGCAAATTAGCCTCCGTAACACTTCCCTGGCTTTTTCAGTAGGATACAAGGTGGTTCTTCATTTTCCCTTAAACTACGACGTCGGTCACAGTGTGCTGTGAAGAAGCATCCACCCTCCTTCTCCAGAGGTGGCTGCATTCCGATGGGGCGTGATGTGATTACTGCATGATGTGATTTATAATGCACATGTGATCCTTCTGCATGAAAGGCACAATATAAACATACAATCCTGCTGTCATTTATATGGAATACAAGCAGCCTGTGTATGGGCTAGATGAATTTCAGCTCACCCATTCTACACAGGGGAAAGTTAAGTGCATCTGTACCTGCATAACTTAGGCAAGGAAGGAAATTTGGCACTCTGAGTGAGCTGGAATGCAGGCTATCCATGTCAGAGTGAACGTGTGGGGGGCTGAGGTTGGATTGTGCCATTTAGTTGCCTGCAGAGCTGCTAAATTCTTAAATTGCATGTAACTTCTCGGCTTGGACTTTATTAAAAATAAAGCACAAGGGCCTTCAAGTTTTTATACGTCATCTACCTGTTGAAGTCTCTTCTAGGAAAGCGGTCCCTGGGGGGTAAAATGAAAATATGTGCTGTGTGTTAATAATATGCAACATGTTTACCTTCCCATAGGAATTCAAGACTCAGCTAGAAAACCTTTAACAAATGAAATTATATTTTAACATACTGTTTCCAAACAGAGAAAAGGTCGTTTGTTAGGACAGCTTTGAACTTTCTTCTGGAATTAGGAATAGCAGGTTAATGTTACATGCAAATGTTTTGAACTACAGCTGGATAAATTAGTTAATGATTTTGTTCTGTCGCAATTTATGTATTTGTATTACGGTAGCACCTAAAAGTGCACACCAAGATTGGGATCCCATTGCACCAGGTGCTGGACATACCGTGAGAGACAGTCCCTGCCCCAGGGGACTTACTATCGATAGTCCTGCATCATCAAGCCCAACTGTTGAAACACATCATGAGTCAGGTCCCCTGAAAAACATGAGATTTGTCTTTAAAAAACATGAAATTTAAAGGAATAATAATAGTTTTGGTTCTTTTTATTTGCTTTTTTGGTTTTTAGGGTACAAGTGGGTCACATTATCATACTTTTCTCTGCAGCCAAGAGGTATGGTAAGTTATTGGGTGGGGTTCTTTTTGTTTGCTTGCTTGCTTGCTTGTTTTAATGAAAGCTGAGATTCTCCTGTAATCCCAGGATTCCAGGAGCTGGGGCTTTACTAGAAAACACTTAACATTGTGATTTCTGCCAAAGTCAAGGGAACTATTCACAGTGTGTAAAATGAAGCATATGTAAACCCCACCCAGGCTGGAAAGGGTTAATGAATGGTGCTGAGCACCATCAGCCCCACTTGCTACACCTGCAGTAGGTGTCCAGCCTGTAGGAAGGGACTGGAAAGGGGAACGCTTGCTCGCTTGTGGCTGGCTGGGGAAGGAGAGATGGGCCTGTGGCTGGCTGGGGAAGGAGAGAGGGCGAGAAGCCAGTCTGGAGCCAGGGGCTGAGTGACACTAGAGCTGGTCAGCGCCTCCCTGGAGGGAAGGCTGACCTGCTGTTCGAACTTATTTGGGTTTATCAGGGATCTGCTGATGGAGGTTAAGCCAGGCCTGGCTGGGAGTGCCCCAGCTGAGGGGAATGGAGGCAAGGACTGAGAGATGATCCCAGCTGGGATAAAGTCTCCTTTATTTCGTGTTTGTTCCCGGGACTGTGACTTTGGACTCTGCGACCTCATAAAATGTGTGTGTGTGAGGTGGGGGAGGTGAACTTTCATAGCGACCTGGGCAGAGAAACTGAGGCAGAGTGGCTGCAGCACTGTGCCTCCCTACGAAGAGGGGCAAAGGGGGCGGAGACCTGACAACCACATGACTTTGCAGGACTGAGGCTTAAACAGACAAGACGGATGGAGCAATAGTACCCCCTCCTCCCAAATGGAAGAAGGGTCCTGAAGCTTTTTCTGCTATTATACGGGGCCATGGTATGGACAAAGTTGAGAGCTGCTCATCTATATTATACAGCAAAGTGTTCAGCTTTGTTACCTGAACATGGGTATAACAAAAAGCAGCCGGTGAAGACACATGCATTCACATTGGGAAAATGCCATTCTGGCCCCACCTGGAAAGTACTATACGCTAGTCTTTCCAAAGAATATTATTTCTCATTTGGATTATTCATAATATGCACTGAGTTGTTTTAAAATAATCTTGCTCTATTCCACAAGTGCCAGCAAAATATCTATCTCTATACCTTTTCACATCACTCCTCAACTCGAAGCTGCTTTTCGAAGCTGGACTTGCTTTGACACACATCCTTCCCAGCGGATGAGTTTGGCTAAACAATTCAGAGTGAATGCTGGGTATGGGGCAGAAACCTTTAGGCTAAGTTGCTCAGCTGCTCTAAGTTTTGCCTGACATGGGATAAATTTCAGGATGGTATATTATTTTTTGTTTAATCTGATTATTCCTAGCTGGAGTTCTTCAGGTTAATGTCAGTCGAAAAGCGTCTTTGAAAGCTTTCCTTTGCACTAGAATTTTCCCATACAAATATTTTTTCCGTTATGGGTCAATTGAATGAAAATATGACCCCCCACCTTATTTCTTAGCGAGGCTCAGAAATGAAGCATCGGCAGCCCTTCCTCAGTTTATTGTCTGATCAGTCTGTAACCCAGACCCAAGCTGCCAAGTGCAAAGTGAAATCTATGCAACCTTTCCTATTACATGCACAAAGCTGGCGGATGGGACTGGCCAACCTGATTGCCATTGTCTTCATCTTATAGAGATGTTTTGCCTGAGTAAAATGGAACAAGGAAAAGACAAGGCGGAAAATATAGACACCAGTTTCCTTTTCCATTAAGGATGCTATTTCAATTCAAAGGTATACACGCAGGGAGAGCCACGTGAACTGAGACAACTAAAACTCAAAGCAACATTCAACAGGAACTTCTAGGTTTAGAGTTGAAACTTTGCATATGGCCCTCACGGGAATTCTACCCCAAGCTGTATGTTGTCCCAAATTCACTCACAATGTGCCTTGGGTTCACTAGAAACTGCCTGTGTTCCCAGCCGGTTTGCAAACTGTGGCCACTGAACCTCCCCTGAGATTCAGTTGTGAGATCCAGAACCATATGGAATGAATTTGGTTTTCCACCTGAAAGGATCAAACAAGTGGGCTCGGGGGGAGAAATCCTGGCTCGATTGAAATCAATGGGAATTTTGCCTTCTGCCTCAATGGAGCCAGGATTTCTCCTTTGAGGTCGGCGTGTGACCTTGGGCAAGTCACTTAGGGTAAAATCCTGGGTAAGAACATAAGAACGGCCCTACTGGGTCAGACCAAAGGTCCATCCAGCCCAGTATCTTGCCTTCTGACAGCGGCCAATGCCAGGTGCCCCAGAGGGAATGAACAGAACAGGGAATCATCAAGTGATCCATCCCCTGTCGCCCATTCCCAGCTTCTAGGTCCATTGCACTCAGTGGGCATTTTGCCATTGACTTCAAAGAAGCCAAAATTTCACCCTTTAAAATATCCCTTTTTGATAGAGTTTAGGGCAATAATACTGCCTTATCTTGCAGGAGTGCCAAGTGGATGGACTAATGAATTATCATTACCCATTATTATGGTGATGGCGTCATATAGGTAGGTACTTAGATAGATGATGATAAAACTTTTAGTCCGTATCCCTACCAGTGAAGATCATTCCTTAGTTTAAAATCAAAATCCCCCAACCTGTCTGCAATTCATAGCATTATACTTTCCCATTCTTTCATACCCATCCCCCTGCCCCATTTCTTCCCCATAAAACATGAGTTAAGGACAGAATGCTGGCCTCTGAATCAAATTTACTGCAGTAGCTGGAATTTTGTCATGCCCTTTGCATTATTTCAAGGTTGATTTTTTTCCCTCCTCCCCCTCTGAGTATAGTTCACAAGCCTGTTTCCTCCCCAGTAGCTGCTGTGGATAAGATTGCACAGTTCTGGGTGTAAATGTTGCTGGAGCAATTATACTAAAATCACACCACCTGCAAGCAGTTAGTTAGAATAATAAATAAGTGATAGATTATCAAATAAAGTGCTCACTTCAGATGAGGTCATTCTAGCACCGTGTCCTGGGTCTCTAAGGGGGCTGGAGGCTGCTTTCCTGCAGCTGATCGGCTAAATAGCTCTTGTATCAGTCAATAAAAAAGTTGTCGAGATTAAAGAAACAATTAGGCATTAGCTAAAGGGCAAAAGCATAACCCAAACATGCTGATAAAATCCAATAGGTCATTCTGGAATGGTTCTTATTGCATTTACTTTAAAAAAAATGGACCATTATAAAGCATGAACTGACCTGGACTTGATATTTACCAGCTTTATAGAGAACTAAGGAAACGTTAACACTCTGCTGGTAGAAATAGACAGCAACTGTGCATCTGAGCAGGGCTTAATTTTTCCGTTGTTATTACACCCAGTTCTTCCACCTTTACTCCTTGTATTTTACTCCTTGAGTGAGGAGGGCAGAATCAGACCCATAAAATGGCAGTGTAACTAATAAGAATAATGGAATTTAAGGCCAAAAAGGAACCACTGGATCACCGAGATATCACAGGCCACCAACAGCACCCGCACATTAAACCCAAAAACCCAAATTAGATCCAAGTACTACAGCCCACAAGATTTGTGTCGCAGTAGCACCCACGGACCCCAGCCAAGATCAGGCCCCCAGGTGCTAGGTGCTGTACATGCACCTAGGGAGGACGTAATCCCTGTCTTGAAGCGAGTACAGAACAAGAAAAGCGACTTATGAAGGGGAGGGCGGAGAGGGATACAATCAAATATGGTTAAAGCGCTGAGCTGGGAGTGCAGGAGAGCTGAGTTCAATTCCCTGCTCTGCCACAGAATCCCTGAGCAGTCGCTCTGTGCCTCAGTTTCCCATCTGTGCCATGTGGATAAAAGCACTTCTTTTGCCCACCCCCCAGTTGTCTGTCTTGTCGCCTTAGAATGTGAGCTCTTCGGCACAGGGACTGATTCTCGCTACGTGTCTGCACAGCACCTGGCGCAGTGGGGCTCTGATCAACGGTTCTAGCCCCGAGTGGCACTCAAATGGTTAATAATTCTATACCATTTATTGTATACATTTGCAAAACAATTAGACCAAGTAAGTGCTGCCTAGCCCCGTCTGTCCCTCAAGCCATTATTAACTGGCTGCTTCCCTGTAGGTGTCACTCGGAGGCGTGCTTGGAGGAGAGAGTTGGAAGAGAAGGGAGGTGGCCTTTGACGTCCGTCCAGGAGAGCGGGCCACAAGCAGGAGGCAGCGTGGATGATTTGCAAGCGAGGCTGGCAAGCAGGCGGGTGAGGCAAAGGAAGAGGTGGCATGAGCAGACAGGGGGGTGCAGCAGGGTTGTTAGCGCCTTTGAGGGGGAAGCCAAGAAGCTTATGGAAGGGATCAAATGGGGTGACATGGCCAAGGCAATGAGCAAAGATGGTCTTAGCCAACTGTATTTTGTACAGACCGGATGTGGGCATTATGGGAGCAGGACAAGGGTTTAAAGTGAGTGGTGGTGGTAGTGGTGGGGGGTGTTCTGAGCACAAGGTGTCCTCCTCCCCTGGTGTGGTGAGAGTGCCCCCTACTGTTTCAGTCTCCTTCGAAATTTTGAGCTGGTTGAAAAATAGAAAGAAAAATTGCAAAAAAAATAAAATAAAAAATGTGTTTGGAAAAACCTGTTTAACACACAGATGGAGATGCGTCTATCAACAGTACATAAAGAAAGCTGTGGGTTGTGATTTCTTTTGAACAAGACCTGACAGTGCAGCTATAACTACCCTGTAACACCGTCTATTACATCTCTATGTTCCTTGAGGCAAGGACGGTCTCTTACTACGTCTCGACAGCACCGAGCACAATGGGGCTCAGATCATGGTTGGGGCCTCCGGGCAGTGCTTCAGCACCAATAAATAATTAGTACTCCCACATCAGACAAATAGAGATGCCAGTTTGGCGTTGTATGCAGTGGCGTTGTAGCTGTGTTGGTCCCAGGATATTAGAGAGACAAGGTGGGTGAGGTTATCTCTTTCTTTGGACCACCCTCTGCTGGTGAGAGACACAAGCTTCTGAGCTTACATGGAGCTCTTCTTCAGAGCAGGTTTGGCTTTGGCATCTGAGAAAAACGCTTTTATGGGTCTTTAGTGATTTGGAATAAACTCAGTAAAATGTGCGTAGCTGTATACACCCCCACACAAATGGATAGCATATATGTGTTCTAAATGAAAGATATCTACTGTTTATAGACATACAGATGTTGATTATCCAAGTAAAATCTGATCATCTGAAAAAGTATTCAGGGCTGTATACATTAGAATTCTTTAAAATACTTACCATATGGCCTTCCGTTTTCCATGAAAATACATCTGCTCTGCTGGCCGCAGTCATTAATAGTGATATTCAGGCAAGAATTAGACTGTCTCAGCAATACCACTGTGGAATGTCATATTTTGTTAATACATGCTAACATTTATTAAGTGTTAGTCTAGTGCAAAGACTTACCTCATTTTGGTTCTCTGCATGCTGGCCAACGATGGAGACGAAACGTAGCAGCGGATGGTTTATTGGGAAGGCCCGGCAATGGCATCGCTGAGCCTGCCCACCGTAGACACCTGTTGGGAAATGGTCAGCTTTGCCTGGCCTCTCTCAGAGAGAAGTTTGTAGTGTAGAGAATTGAAGGAAAAAGGAATACAATCAATTCTTGAAATGCAGCCAGAAAGTCCGTGATCCTTTTAAGGAGGAAGGCAGCGGAATGGGAAGCTCCAGATATATGGGACTTTAAGTAGCTCAAGTGAAACAAATGACAATGGATAATTGAGATGAGCCTAGATTCTGCCCTAGACTTGTCTGGCATGCCGATGGGGCTGCGCTGCCAGAGACACTGGAGTGGGATTCTAGCCAGAGTTCTCCCTACAGCACGGTAGCACAGTATTCCAGGCCAGCTATGCCACCCTCGAAGGGCATACTGGCTGTGCCCAAGGGATTGGGCATTGCCCCCCCACCTCTCTCCTCTCTATCCCCTTTCAAGTATCTGTTGCCCAATGAGATTCTCGGAAGGAACACAGTCCAGCCTGAGCCAGCTCCTATATAGGGAATGCAAGGATAGGGGCTCCGTCTGACCTACTCCCCATTTAAACTCGCCAAAATCTGGCCCACAGAGATTGGTGTGGGTTAAAAGGGTTAGTTGTGATGGTGTCGAAGGGGTTAAATCTGATTAGAATTGAAAATAGACTTCTGTCCCTATCTCTGGAACGTATGTACACAAAATATATCTAAAGAACACAATATGACTGGTTTGATGTTAATATTAATCACGGAAGTGCTGCAATTATGTACCTGCTACAGTGTGCCCTGTACTGTATCCAGTTACATCCTCCTGGAGGTGTCGATGTTGCAATGGCACAAAAGCTGCTGGATTCTCCAGCTATGCAGAAGCTGTGGTAGAAAACAGCAGTAGGAGGTAACCAAGACAATGAGAGGTTTCAGAGTAACAGCCGTGTTAGTCTGTATTCGTAAAAAGAAAAGGAGGACTTGTGGCACCTTAGAGACTAACCAGTTTATTTGAGCATGAGCTTTCGTGGGTCAAATCAGGTTATCTGTCTGCGCTTTCTAATGCACCCATCTGCTAAAGCACATCATGACAGACAGAGGCCTATGATAGACTTGTGGAAAAATATCTTCCATTTATACATTGCACTTCACTCCAAAGTGATTTTCAAATGCTACATCCAGGAATCACTTTCCGCAACGCTGAAGTGTGGAGTGGAAAACAACAGCTGGTTTTTAACAATTTGCACCACTAAAACCAAGAAAAATTAGGCAGAAAGTGAAGATTAATATCAGTATGTACCAGTTACAGTATTACCTACCCCACGGTTGAAATCCTGGCCCAACTGACTTCAGTGGAGTCAGGATCTCATCCCCAGTTATGCAAAAATAATGAGGTAGGGCCCCCCAGATCATGGCATTGGCTTATAAACCAGGAGGAAAAAAATGTTAGGGTTTTTAAAAATTACTTTCTGGTAAAGTTAGTTGAAAAATTTTCAGTGGAACAGGGTTCCAAAGGAAAATGCCGTTTCACTGAAATGTTTCACTGCAATGTGTCCATTTCAATTACTTTTTTGCCAGGAAAAAATCTAACTAAATCATTTCAACTTTCTCATTTTGATACTGTCAAAACATTTTGTTTTGACCGTGTGTGACGGGGTGTACTTGCCCCGCACTGGAGATGAAGGGGTTAAGCCCACCCTCTTGGCAGGGGAAGCCACGCCCCCTCACTCCTGCCCCACCCGCTCCAGCTGGAGCTGCAGTATAAAAGGCAGCAGCTCAGCTCAGTCAGGGCTGACCACCGAGGAGGAAGGGTGCATGTTGCAGGCTCCAGCCCAGAAGCAGCTGAAGCCCCAGACCATGGAAGCCGGAGGCTCTGAGATCCAGGCAACTGCGGATGCCCAAGGGAGGTCAGTGCTGCTGGGAGCTGCACAGGCCGAGGTACACGGAGACCCTGATGACGCCCAGACCACAGCAACGGGCGATATGGTAGGAAGCAACCCCGGGAGGGGACTAGCCATTAACCTGAGAGTCATCAGCGTGTTTCGGACACATCACCGCTGAGGGCCCTGAGCTGGGACTCATGGAGCAGGGAGGACCCGGGTCTCCCTAACCCAGCTGCCACCCACCCTTAGGTGGCAGCCCACTCCCCCCACCAGTCACTAGGCCATACAGCCCCATGGAGGAGAGCAACCCATATCGACTTTGGCTGCTAGGTCATACGGCCCTGAAGGCAAGGGCAGCCATATTGACCCTGAGCCCCTGGCCCTTCTGCCCTGAGGCGAAGGGTAGTCAGGCAAACTTAACCGCAGGGATGCAGTGCCTTTGCCCCGCCCCAAAGGGGGATGGGGGTGTACTTGCCCCATGACACTATATCATTTTGATTCCTTTAATACTTTTACCTTGCATTGAAATATTAACATATTATATGTATATAATATAATATATAATTATAATATATATATTTAATATTTTAAAGTGTTTCGACATTATCAAAATAAAACAATTTGATGTTTCTGAATCAAATATTTTTGGAATACTATTCTGATCCCTGGTAAATTTTGAAATTTCAACTTTATGTTTCAATTCAGAATGCAAACAAATTTCAAAATGTCTGACTTTCTCAGGAATGGAAGTTCCATTTCCTGACCAACTGTACTTTGTGGGTTTTGAGGCATTAGGCCATGATTGGGTCAAAATTTCAAGCTTTTATTTGCACCATGAAGGCTACATTTTTTTTTAAATATAAGCTGAGATTCTCATATAATCACAAGATTTCAGAAACTTGGGTGGGGGGGGATGTTAAGGAAAAAACAAATATCACAAAACAGGTGATAAAATTGCAAGAGATGGCAATATTACATTTGCCTGCTTGATGCTTCAGCGATTGTACTTGGTGTGATAATAGTAAGTAGCACTTTGGGAAATTTGTAGGGATGGGAACATTTCAAAAGCTATGGATGGTCAGAGAAGATGCTTCTCTGGACTATCCTGACATGTTGGGTTTGCAACTAAGAACAATATTTATGGTATTTTGGGCTCTTCTGCTGCTGACCCCATTGGGACCTAGCAGCGCGGAGAAAAATATATTCAGTGGATTCAAATTGCTACATTTGGATGTAGATGTCGATCACCAGAATAAAGTATGGAGGTGTTTGAATTTAGGAGTTTGGCACAGGTCAATATGAAAACAGGGGCCAAACTTACATAAGCTCATATCCAGATCTGAGTTGAGGAGAAACTGTGCTTAACCTTGGCAGAGAGAAAAGAGATGGTAGAGATAGCATCATGCTCTGGCACATCCTCCATTGGATCAGGAATAGACTGTCATGAGCAATGGACATGGGCTTAAAAGCGCAAAAGGAGCATGAAGGCATTTTGGGGTCATAGCATCACTATCTCTGATACAGACAAGAGGTGTCTCCCGCCTTTTATGCTTTGTCAGCACTTGTGCAGCTTGTAATGCCAATAGAGGATTAGGGAATGGGACAGAAATGGGTTTGGAATTCAAACACCCCCCTGTTTAGGGGTGTTGAAGTTGGGGGTTTGGTTTTGGGCCTCTTTCTAGCAAAAAATGCTTAAAAAGTGACCTGAACTTTTCTCAGCCAGGCAGAAGGTTTGGGGTTGGGCTTGGGGTTCATTCTAGACGCCTTTGTAGGAGGGAGGATTGCTTCTTTTTTTCTCGAAGCCACCCATCATAATTTGCTGGCTGGAAAACGGTAAATGGCCTTGGGAAATCACGTCCACCGTGCCCTATTTATGAAGCACTGGTGCCGTGGTAATTCTCCTAGCTAGGCACCGAAGACCATGCTGCTTCTAGCTGAGTCCCTCCCAGCTGCCTCGCTCGCTCTGCGCTGGCTGACGTGAATGCTTATATATCCTTCACAAAGCATTACTTTTATGGCGTGCATATAGAAAGCACACTGCACGTACACAATGGCTCACAGAATGTACATCACTCCTGCACTGGAAGTGCCTTTCCGCCTGTGACAGTAGGACCGGGAATGAGCTGTTTATTGCTCTGTGCCCTCGGTGTTTTGGGCCTATAGATGCACGTGTGGGTGGGTAGGGCTGAGAATTCATTTTATATTAATTTTTTTTCCTTTTTGCAGGTCATATACCACCGGATCGTGTTGTCGCTTCAGTCAAACCCCTTCTATTTAGCTGCCTTTGGGAAACACATTCCGAGAGTTTCCCTCCACTTCGTCTGCAAGATATTTGCTCCTTGCTCGACTTGAGGGTAGGATTTCGACTCCCATCAGAGTGGTCTAGCCATCCAACAGCCTGCGGGCCTCCTTTCTGCCACTTACATCAGTGTAAATCCATTCGCTTCGATGGAGTGACGCCAGCTTTGCACCAGCTATCCAGACTATGGTTTATTATGTGTAGTCGAGGAACGCCTGGACCAAGACTGGGGCCCAGGTGTGCAAGGCACTGTTCAGGCACAAAGTGAGAGACGGCCCTTGCCCATGTTGCCCCCCCAAAAAGGAAATAAGAGGCCAGGGTCTCAGCCGGTACAAGGGTATGTCTGTACCAGAGCTGGAAGGTATCCATTTCAGCTTGACGAGACATACCTGTGCTAGCTCGAATTGAGCTAAACATGCTAAATATCGCAGGGCGTAGCCATGGTGGCGCGGGCGCTGGGAGGCGCTAGCGGCCCGGAATACGTCCTTAGGGTCTTGACTGGGATTGGAGTTGGGGTGGGTAGCCCCTCCCACCGCTCCTGCTGCCATGGCTACCCTGTCCTTTTTAGCGTGCTAGCGTGAGGAGACGTAGCACAGGTGTATCTACCGGGGCTGGTTTTCACACCACCACCTGTCATCTAGAAATACCCTCAATCAGCCTAGCGCCATTCAGCTCAATGGGGCTGCCGCACGGTGTGGATCCGGCTCCTAACATTCCGTACCAGGCCCTTCCCGTCCTCCGGTGCCGAGAAAGGAGACAGCCCATCGCTGCTTACAGGAGACCAGTCCTGTTCTTGCTGTGAAGAATAATGTTTCAAGCTTGAAGCAAAAAAGCCCACCCTCACTAGGGGCGTGTGCACAGCTAATCCCCTGTTTACGCGCCGTCTGGCCCAGACGCCCACGCTGTCCTAGGCTTTTGTTCATTAATGAGGCCTCGGGTAAAAAGATACCTTTGCCTCAGCTGTCTGCACTTTATAGAGACTGTGAGCTGTTCCCCAAGCAGCAGAGTGAAATTTATCATTTCAACAGACCTGCTTCCTTTTGTATTGCCCCTGAAGCTGCTCCAAATGCAAACTCCAGCCTTCTAAATGACTTAAGGACCCCGCACCTGGTATATATGAGAATGCCTTGCATAGCTCTTTCTAGCAACAGCTAGGGGGCAGCACTAGTTTTAATCCTGTGTTGTGGATCTAGAGCCTGCCTGTCAAATTGGACGGACCTTGAATGGAGATTTTGTGTCTACAGATGGTTACCGGGATTGTAATAGACACACAGATAATTCTAGTAGAAACAGGTGAGCGTATAAATTGCTGTAATGTAAGAAGATCGTAGGCCTCAGAGCAGAGGAAGGAACAAGGAGGAGGATGCAAGTGGGGAAGAGAAGTAGAAAAGAGAAGTTGGGAATATGGGGAGGAAAAGAAAGGCAGAAAGATGCACGAACTGTCCTGAGTGATAGCACCTGCTTGTGTGTCTCCATCAAACTATGCAATGGTATTTAGCACTTTCTGGTATCCCCTGCATAAGACATGCACTAAAAAGCATCTCACTTGATAGGAGATAATGAGCCAGATTTTCAGCTGGTGTAAACTGGCAGTGCTCCATTGACTTCAATAGAACTATGCCATCTGACACCAACTCAGGTTCTGGCCCAGGATTTCTATTGATCAAGTTGATTGGCATGAAGGTGGCTTACTGTCCCAGCAGTATCTTCTCTGAGAGGGAGGAGAAGAGGATTGTTTCATTCTTACAGGGCCAAACACCATACAGCTCCCTTTTCCATAAACCCAATCCTTTCCCAAACAAAAACCGCATTGAGTTCAATGGGAATTTTGCTTGCCTAAGGACAGCCGGATTTACCCCACAGGACAGGCACTGGTTTGGTTAGCTGCTGCTAGGGAAGTGGGTCGCACAATGACTAGCCCAACAGAAGTCAACGGGTTAGACATACTTCAGCAGTTCTCACCAGGTGTGCCACCTCTGTCCATCACCTCAACAAGCTCAGTAATCTCAGTCTGGATCAGTACTTGGATGGGACACCTCACAAGACGGGCAATGTGCTGCAGGAAGTGGTGTTAGTGCGGCAGTGTGTGTGTGTGGAGGGTGGGAGGTATTCTTCCCTGTAAGTCAGCTTGGAATCTATGCTCCAGTGTATCGTTCGGATCAACCTAGATCCAGACCCACTGGGATCCTTAAAGATGCAGTGGCACTTTTCATTACAGTTAGCTCCAAATTCCAACCTTGTCATTATATCCAGATAAAGCAGCTTGGGGTGAAAGGTGCTGTGTCGTTGTAAGAGAATTGTTATTGTAACGCATAGCCTAAATTCCTCTTGCAGTTACAGTTGTATAGGATATTCTTGTTCACTTCCTATTCGAAACTGTTCCATTGTGGTGGTGTGTGCTGTTAAACGGTTACCACATTCTACTCCAGCCCTCGCTGCATTTCATCAGTGGAGGAGGTAACTCAGCTATGGTAGGCCAATCCTGCAGTCAGTAACCGTTCTGAAATCAGTGGGAGTTGGAGGTGAGGAAGGTCTCCAGGATCCGACTCTTCCCAATTCTGCTCCTGTTAAATTGTCAAAATAGATCAAAATTTCCACTGACTTCAGTGGTGCAGGATTGGTCCAAGAGTTTGTAAAGTGCCTTATACTAATAAGAAGATATTATCAGAAGGACTGTATATTTTGTTTTTCAAAAAGCAACTTTCCAAACCTAAATATATGTTCTTTTCCATTTCCTTTTCTGTTTCATCTGTTAGAATAAAGTAGACCTATAAGTGCTGAGATTTATTTGATTTTATTTTAATGGGAATTCGGTGTCCAAATCCCTTTGATGGTTTTGCAAATCTTAGCCAAAAGCTATTGTTTGAAGGCCCTTATAAAAATGTGTCTTGAAGGTGAAGTTCAGATTCTGATCCCTTTGCTTGTGTTGGGGAGCATCTTACCGCAGAAATACTCCTGCTGACTTCACCAGCAAGGGCACAATTCAACATGAATTAGCTTAGCTGAATATAGCCCGGAGTCAGGCGCAAGAAATGGATTAATAACAACTTACAGGCGTTGTTCCCTGGATGTACAGAACATTATTAAAGTGAATGCAAGAGACAGAGTCAAGGGGCTAGATTCCAGTTTCAGGGTGATTCTGTTGGAGTTTCCCCAGCTGTACTGAATGTAAATGAGATCAGAATCTGGCCTTGGCCCAGCTGCTGCTAGTCATGTGGTTATATAATGTTCATGTGATTCCTAGGATTGATTTATTTTTAATCTGTATTTTGCCAAAAACAACCAACGGGTATTTTCTGGCATTTCTCTGCAGTGCAGTAAAACATCCACTTCCTGAGGATTGCTTGGCATTTAGCTCGGCTCCCACGCTGGATGCCCCTGGCTATCAGCTCCTTAGCACAATGTAGACGAGGGGCGGTAAGTCTGGCCTGCAGTCCTCCGGTCCGATGCCAAAACTCTGCGGTGGCTTAGAACTAAATTGCACGCTGGGGACTTGAATGAGCCTAGCCACCTCATTGTCACGCGGCGATGTTAGTGGGTTTGCCTGGAGCTCTCCAGACGGGAAAAGCTCTAGGGACAAAATCAGGAAGGGGGAACTGCTTTGGTGGCGCCCAAGTCCAATATTTGCTAAATGAGCCAGACCCAAGGCTGAGAATTTCCAACAGAGGAGCCTAAAGTTCGGCTGTAAGGAGGAGATTTTCAAAGGCAGAGATGGCAGCTTGTTTCCCAACTCTCTTTAAAGGCCAATGGGATTGGAATGTCTGACCTCTCCTTGAAGATCCCTGTCCTAAATCTGTATATAATGTGCCAAATAAGTTTAAAAAAACAGTCCAGAGCAGTCATCAGCTCCCGGGGAAGCCTTGGCCTGAGACTTTTTCTTGAAGTTTGAATAAGTTTGCATACAAGGGGACATGGGTCCGAGTGGAAAAGTCTGGGATCAGATTCTGACCCTCTCAAAGTGTGTGGTCAGTCAGATCTGAGGTTCTATAGGACCTGGTTATGCTAGATATTGACTGCCTCTTGGGAGGTGCTAAATACCCTGAATTCTCATAGATTTCCATGGAAAACACGGATACTCAGCACCACACAGGATCGGATTCATGTTTTGTGAAATGCTTTGGGCTATAAAGCTTCACACTTAAACCTGCATTTAGATAACCTGCTTTTGTAGCCAATGGTTTCAAAGTAGCCCTGGTGCAATTTGTGTAGTACTAACTTGAGAAGTTTCACCGTATGCAAACGTACAACATGATGATGTCCTAGCAGGCGAGCTAACCTACAGAATATGCAACATGCATGGCTTGATCTTGCATGCTGGACTCTTTCCTGCACATATTCTCTTTCTCATTCTTTCTCTCTAATTAATTCATTTCTCTCTCTTTTCCCCCCCCACACACTAGTGCACTGGCAGCAAATGGATGAGCTCTTATATGTGTAGTTGTGATGCTTGTCGACGGAGGTGCCATCTGCAGCGCTGGCTCTGTAATTAAAAAGGGCTCACAGCTGCATTTGCCTGGTACCAGGGTACCCGGACGAGATCATTCATCGCTGAGATCCCAAGCGAAGAGGCTTGGCAGGGAAAATAAAGAGGACAACTGCAGGAGGCAAATATAAAAAATATCCTGCAGATAGCAACTGCTGCTGCTTTTACGCCCGCTGTTCTTGTATCTGAACTTGTTTCCTGTTTGTGTTATTAATGGGGTGACACGCACCCCTTCAGGGATAGGAAATGTCCTTAATATTGTGTTTCAGATGTGACACAGTTAGAAACGGTGAATGAAAACACTCCCATCGAAACATCTTCTCCATCAGCAAGAGAGGGAGTAGCTCACCTGTGTCAATTGTTCCCCAGACAGGTAGGAACATGAGCCAAAGGTTCTTCCCTTTCCTTTGCAAGAAGGGAATCAGAGAAAAGAGGTAACATTTTACATCCAGAATACAATTAATCGCATTGCACAAGACATGGAACCGTCCTGATGCAATGGTTAGATGTAGAATATTAATGGAATGAGTGAGGGCTGTTTTCTTGATACTGCGGGCTTGATTCACCCCTCAGATGGGCGTTCTCATTTACACCAGGATCCCTCTACATTGCTCTGGCAGTGCAAAGTAGCCTTAGAGTGGTAGGATATTACACTACAGTGAGTAAATTACATGGATCAAGCCCTGATGTCTTTACCCTAGTGACTCCATTGCCTTCAATAGAGTTACAAATAAGAGGTGGCCCAGGCCCACTGTGTGTACTGTATTAGCAATATCGACACCCCATTTTGGATCATCCGAAATTCAGAGCTGTCTCCCCAGGTTGCCAGGGAATCCTGAGTGACTGCAGGCTGGCGGGTCCTCGGTTTTACATCTCACCTGAACGATCCCACACATCCAGCATCACAACAGCTCCGCACACGGTGGCGAGGTGTTTGAGTCAGACCCGGTTCAGCAGGATCGATGCCGCCCAGTGATCCACCAGGATACACCTCTGCATCATCTAGTCTTCACTTGAAGTGTTTCCTACGCATTTTCTGACCCACTTGACCCTCTTTCAGTTGTTAAGATCCAATGTTTGTTGTTTACGCAGCAGCCTAGGAGTTCGTAGTGCTTCCCAGACCAAAGAAACTGTTACAGAAAGGTCCCTGCCCTGGAGAGTTTACAGTCTAAGGACCTGACACTGCTCCATCCCTGTGGACTCCCAGTGAAGTCAAGCTGAACCTAGCCTAGGGATATGTCTACACTGCAAGCATGTGAGGAGGGTGGGGTGTGCAGCTTGTGTAGACATACATACCAGAGGTCGCTTTAATCCAGCTAACTCGCATAACTGAGCAGTGAATGAAGCTGTAGCAACATGGGCTTCAGCGTGGGCTGTACAAGCCTGCTAGAATGCTGGGTAATTACTTGGGCAGCTCACCCCAACTGCTATGGCTTCACGGCTCCAGGACCCGAGCTAGGTAGATTAACTAGCTTGGGTGAGTCTACGCAAGCTTCGGTCACATCCCGTGACTGCAACATAGACAAATCCTAAGTCCTAATTTACACTTAAAACTTAGGTTGACCTAGCTACGCCACTCAGGGGTGGAGAAAATTCCCACTCTGGAGAGACATAATTAAAATGACCTAGGCCTCAGTGTAGACACTGCTAGGTCGATGGAACAATTCGTCTGGCCACCTAGCTACCACCGCTCATGGGGGGTGGATTTATGACAGCGACATAAAAAAACCCCTTCTGTCGCTGTAAGATGTGTCTACACTATAACAGGACAGCGTAAAGATCATGAGAGGTGCTTATGTCATGTAGCCTGTTGGCTTCTTGTTCATTTCAAAGAAGAGTCACTTGAGGCGGGGACCTGACAGGTGAGAATGAAACACCGGGCCACATCCCACGGTGCTATGACAGCAGGAGATGGTTTGTTTTGCCGTGGCAGGATGCCCTTCCAAGGCGGAAAGCCAGGGGATGAATTTGGACCACTGTGTGCAGTTAATGTCATTTCCAGAGGACCAGCCGTTTACCCATCCAGCAAGCAGGAGGCAAAGATAGTTAGGTAAGAACTGGGCAGGAAAACTAAGACCTTCCTTCCAAAAGCTCATTGAGCTAGTGGTTCTGGTCCAGCCAGGAGATGACTCTTCACAAGGGAAGCGAGGGAGTGGCTGGGGGGAAATGTAGTCTTCCTGGACTAAAGGAAACAAAGAAGATAATTGGACAAACAATGGATTTCTGACCTGATTTTATTTCTTTGGACCGCGCTGTCTTTCCTGTTTACTTGTTATTTTGGAAATAGAACAATTGATAATTTACTGCTGATTAGCTGGCAAGACTCTGACTTGTCAGTAAACTTGATTTTAACTGGCCAAGTGTCAGGGCAAGAAGCCAGGAACGTTGTGGCAGGGAACAGTAAACAAAACAATTATAAGATTAACACCTTGTTTAGCGGTCAGATATTGTCAAGTGGGTGAAAGATTGCACCAGTTCTTCCACATAGCGCCTGGTAGACAAATTACCTTATTAAGAAGGATCTTGCTCATGGTCCATTCCCTGCACCTGTGTCCTCAAATATTTTCATTCATTTTGGAGAGGAGGCTGACACTCTGCCTGGACCGGTTTGATTCTGTGCAGCTGCAAGAGCATTATTTGGCGTTAACATATTTGCATATCAATGAGACTCTGATTAATATTTAAAGAGCCAGCTGTCCAAGCCACCTATAAAAGAAAAAGAGCCCTGTTTTTTTTTAAAGGATAACACTTAATGGCCTTTATCAAGTTTGCTTCATTTCTATCCTCTATTCTTTTCAGGGGGGGACAAACAAAACCCACACACACCACAAGAACAACAACAGCGGCCAGGGAAAAAAATATGAAATGCCATTAATGAGTTATCAGTGAATTGGCTGTGTGCTTTTCAATGCTTCTCAGTCCTTTTGTGTCATAGCTGCAGCTGCATGGAGCGGGGGTTTTCGAGGAAGAGCGCTGCAGGGCTGAGCTGATATGAGCCCATGGGAGCTGTCTGCCATGATGGCTGGAAACTAGCATGACACCTCCAAAATGAAAGCCAGCCACCAAAGGGTTAACAATCCATTTCAAGGGTTTCTCTTTCAAGACAACAGGATTTCCTTCATTTTAAGAAGGGGGTTCCGCCTGGTTCTTGCATCTAGTCCCTGTCTCTGTAATGAGCCAAAACCTAAACACCTGATCAAAACATCCTCGGACTTGGGGAAAGATAAGACCTTTCTGCTCTTTGTTTACGGTCAGGCTAGATGCTATGTTCTATGATAGTAACCCCGGCTGGAGAGAAATTATTTAGGGTGGTAGATCAGAGGGTATACTTGAAGCAATGAGATGAAATTAAGAAAGGACTAATTTAGGCTGAATCTGTTTATCATTTAGGTTTCCTGATATAAAAGAAGCTTCTGGACCATTAAATCTTTCAGGATCTCCTAAGGCAAGTGCTGGAAGTCTCACCTCTTGGGACTTTGCCTGGACTAATCATTAGTAAGTATCCAGTAAGGCTCAATCCTGCATTGTCATACATGTCCAATATACCACATAAAACATATATCATTTCTAACGCACTTGGGTATGTGTGACACATTAGTTTGTGCCATTTGGGAGTTCAAGCTATAGTCCTTATTGTAGAACTCATTGGAGTCTATCATCACGTTGACACACATCTATACCACAGAATCAGAGACGTCAGGGATAGAAAGGACCCATTCAATCATCCAGTTTCATCTTCCTGGGGACAATGATCCTAAAACAGCAGAAACTTTGTTATCCCAACTCGTAGGAGTCAAGTAGGACCTGGATGAACAATTTGTGCAGCTAACTGAGCGTAGGGGGAAATGCAAACTAATTTTAATTTTCAATGAAATAGGCAGAGAAGTACAAACCAGCCGTGCGGATGGGGCTTAAGGCCTGTTGGGATAATGGTGGTGTTCAGACAATCGTTGCTCAGATCATCTGGGGAGGAATTTAACTCAGCATCATTTATATTCCATCCAGTCTGTGTGCTCCAGGAGTGCCATTGGCTAGTGCACGATACTTATCTCTCTTACGGTCTCACTACTGCTAGGAGACGGTGTCAGCGGACAGTGCTGTGTCAGTGCGGAAACCACTCCTGAGAATGGGGCTGTGTTTTGCTCACAGTCACACCTGTGCAAATCCAGTGTGGTTACAGGAGTGTAATTTGTATCCGACCCACAAGTTCTATTTCAAACCTGTAGCATCCCAGAATTAAAAATCTACCGCTTGTTTTAAAGATCTAATTTCCCGGTTACAGTGAGGGACGAGGGCTATTTGTTTAACTGCCATATTAAGGGCCAGATTCTGCCTGAGTCCAGCGTACTGTTATTTTAGTCCATGTTTTATTTCTTTAATAACCTGAAGGGAAAGATCCAATATTTTTCTTCTGCATTAAACTGAGGACATTGAAGCAGTAAAGCAAGAGCATAAATTTTCCTTGCGGTCTAAATGCCTTGAGCAAAATTCCTCCCTGGTGTATGACCCCATTGATTTAAATGGAGTTTCACCAGGGATGAATTTGGCCCTTTGTTTGCACTAGATATGGGCTTATGATAGGTCAAGTGTTGCTACCGTTAACCCAGGTCAAATGAGGTCATGGTTTTAGCCTCCAACGCTCTCTGCCAGTGCAACTGTCATGCAACAAGCGGCCCCAATGAATACTTGTCTCTGACAGTGCATACTTTGGTTGGTGCGCGCTAGGTAGTCGCAAGTGTTTCTAGCACACTTCGCAGCCTGAGTGTGGACAGATTTTTTACTCTGTCGGTGACAGATGGTCGTTGCTGTTGTTGCAGACAAACATTTGGGAGTGGAAATAAACATCCCCTGGGCTTTCTAGACTGCTGGGAAGATTGTTTGGGTTTGCATTTTGTGGCTACTCCAGTTCCTAGTGGTGAACACATTGGGCTTTTAAGGGGCATCATGGCACAGATGATGCCTCGAGCTTCCACGTGTTCCCCAGGCTTTGTTATTATTATTAGGAATAAAATACTGTCCATTTAATCCCAAAGGTTTCCAACCCTCCAAAGGAATCCAGGCCCATGTGGAATCTTTCCCGGCTTAGGATCTCGTCTTGATTGTTAGCGACGAGCAGCCACAGAAATAGTCTGAGTTTAGCACCTGCAGACTGGCCCCTGCTCCTCCTTGTCACTGGAGAATCACAATAACTAGACCAGATAATGGAAACATGAAGGGCTGTTTTATTGTCTCCCAGGGAAGGCCATTGGGGTGGATATGTGTGTTGGGAGGAGTCACTTGCTGTACACCAATCCTAGGGTCTGACTCTGGTTTCAGCCTAAGTCCCCATTCTGTCCACATGCAAAGCAGTCTGGCTTGGGTCAGCAAGCACTCATGGCCCAGATCCTAGGACCGTGCTAGGGGCGTGAGTCAGAGCCATATCCAGCCCTGTCTTTTTGCTGTGTGAATGCAGGTCTAGCTGCTGACCTGAGTCAGAATGCGTTAGCCCAGCTCTGAGACCTGGGTCCCACAATTATAGACCCAGGTTTACAGTGCAATGTGGACACTCAAGCACGGACTTGGAAACATTAAATCCACAAGCCTGGGGTTCACAGAGCTGGGCTTACAAAGCAGTGTAGACGTAACTTCTGTTTCTGTCCAGGTTCCCAGGACAGCTCTTAGGTTTGTCAAAAATGTTACCAGAAGTTTGACCTAACCCAACAATTTGGCAAGAAACACAATTGCAACCACTCCATTCCTAGAAGACCTTCAGATGGAGTCTTGGGGCCAAATCCTCACCCTAGCTACATGCCTGCACCTTCAATGACACTTGTAGGCACCTGTTTAGATACAAAATTTAGCCCTTAATATATTCTAGTTCCATCTCCGGGCTTAATCATATCAAGACCTTTAAACTGAGCCCATCTACTCTAGAGCTCGTGCTGGCAGAACCTGCCTTTGAGACACTGTCAAGTACTGGGGCAAGGCAGAATTGCTTGCCCTAGGAGAGCGCTGGGGGCAGGTGATGGGGTGTGAATTCTGACTCGGGCAGACAGTATGCTGGCTGCAGCACCCTGGGACACCGGGGGAGATGATGCACACTGCAGACCGGTGTGGAAAGAAGGGTGGAGCCATGTTTTTGCTTCATCCCACCCTCTTTGGAATTCTGCACTCCTGGCTGAGTATGAAGGAGCTGCGGTTGTGCCTGACCTAGGCTGCACAAGGGAGTGGGGAGGGATTCCTGTGCCCTCCACACATGCCAGCCTGCTGCTGGCACGGGAAAAGATCAAGCACGATCGCGCTTGGGAGGGTGCGTCTGTGTCATCACCTTTACAGAGTCACTCTCCTGGCTATACACACATGCCGACTAAGTCAACGCTCTTGCGGCTCGATACCTCTGCTGTCACCTTCTTTTGGTAACCTCAAAGGGAGGTCACCAGGGCCAGGCCTCCTGTAGGAGAAATGTATCATGCAACCTGCCTAGCGGACCAGCTGTGTGTGTTTCCATCACAGTAGCTGTGTGGAGGAGCCACATGGCATTGTAGGACAAGCCCCCCAGAAAGCCCTAGTAGGAAAGGCTGTGATAGATGGTGGATTATTGGCAGAGATCACACGCTGCTCACTGTGCTACAATACCAAGGCCAAGGAACAGGTGCATTCCTCCCTCCACTGTAAAAGCATTTCAGAAGCAGCCAGCAACCTTTAATGAGTCCCACCTTTCCCAGGAGGTCAAATTGCTCTTGGGTTCTTAAGACCATCATGCTCGGCAAATGCATTCCATCAGATGCACTTTAAACCACTGGAATGTGCTGTCTTGCTCGCTTAATCGTCACATGGAGAAAAGAGAGAAAGAAAAAGACTCCAAAGAAACCAGGGCATTTTCTTTCCATGAAGATTCAGAGGAATCTGGGGCTTTCTGCATGTGTGGGGGAGAAGTGCTGTTGCCCCGTTCCAGGGTGAGGATGCTGGAACGCAGAGGCCATTGTGCCAAACACTCTCAAGGGTTAATAACAACCACAGCAATGAAATCACAGAAGCCCCTTCTCTTGGAACGGCTAAGTTGAAATGACAGCTGCGCCCGTCACCTGTTAGAGTTCAGACAGCCGCAGCTGTGCCCGGCGCGAGCCCCGCCGCTTTGAACCCGGCCGGATTAGAAAAACAAAAGTTCCACACACACTTGTGATCGGAATTCCAATCGCCTCTCTTGGAGTGCGCTCGCTGCTGGCAAGTCGAGATGACAGCCATGCTATGGAGAAAGGCTATGTGCGTCCAGGCCTGCTCCGTCTCTACTGCTGCCCCATGCCGTGAGCTGGATAGTATATTGCGCCGTAAGCTGTGACCATTTAGGTACCCAATAGCTACTAAGGGATGAGACTTTGTTAACCCAGGAAGGGTCATCAACAGAGAGTTACTGAATTTAGCTACCTGTCCCCACCCTACAGACTCGTATTCCCTCCGTATCTGTCACCCGGGGTGATATTCATGGAAATAGCACAAAGCAAATAGGATATAAAGTATAAACAAAGTCAAATTTATTACACCGGACTCCCAGTGAAATAACAGTTCACATAAAAGGACAACACAAAGCACTCGGTTGTTAATTCAACAAATTGGCCTTAAGCCAGGGATCCCAAACAAACATAAGGTAGGTATACAACTAATCCAGGGAAGTCAGTACATCACCGGCTCAGAGGCTGTCACGGACAGGGAACACACACACGGGTCCCAGGGCACAGCAGGATCACCAACAATGTCAGGAACCAGGGAGACACGACCACACAATACGAGGATTCAGGAACGGACACACTCAGGATCAGGAACTGGAATGACAGGCGGATCTTCTCTTCTTTCGTTGACATGTAGTCTCGGCTAGGACACCCTAAATGCTGGACTGTCACCAGGATGGACACCCCCTGGCACTGGCTGCACAGACCTTGTGTATCTTCTTGTTACTGGGCAGAGTACCTAGGTCACATGGCACCGCCTTTCCCACCTTTACTGAAAAGGGTGTCAGCTGGCCCAACAAGAAGGGGTACCAAGATGGTGGACAAACCACAACATAAGCAAACAAAATGGCAATTTGAAAAATTCTCTCTACAACTTCAGCCTCAGTTCTGATCTGTTCAGCTATAATTGAAATTACGGACAAGAATCACTTCTCCCACACCGCTGTACACATGTGCTGTCAATTTGGTGAAAGGTGGCAGTTATTTAACAGTATACCTGGGCCTGCATGTGCTATAAAGACTATCTCATTAAGTGCTCACTGGCCAGAGAGCAAGTTCCATGAGACAGTTTTGCTCTGTCAGGATATTTAGGAATGAGGCTGTTTGACTTCATTTGAGTCGTTGAAAGGTTCTTTCACTCACTTTGCCTGCTTTGGCTTAAGACTAGGAGGCTGTGATGGGGTCACCATTAGAGCTGTGCAAAAATGTCCTAGTGAAACCATGTTGGGTGAAAGCTTACCTGGGCTCTGATTTTGTTACAAACTTGAAATTCAGGCCTGGTTCACTATCAGTTTTGCCAAGTTCAGTCAACTATCTAGTGAACGGGGGCCACGTTTTGATCAAAGCTTGGTCAATGTAGGGTTTCAGGTAGATGCCTCCAGCTGGAGGTGGGGCCAAATAATCAACCTCCGCTCCAGATCCAAATTTCCCCTAACTTTGAGGTGATGAACTCAGTATTCCACTTTGGTCTGTAATAGAGCCAAGGCTGAGACAGGAAGCTCAGAGTTGGTGTGGGGAGAGGCAAGGGGTTGGATCCAGTGTCCACGTTGGGGCTCTCTTCTAGATTTGACCCAAAACCAGGCAAAATTCGATGCCTTCTGATGAGTTTCACTTTAAATGTTAGAGTTTTGTTAAGCCTGATACAGGGCTTCTGTGACAAGGGTACCAGGCCCTTTGAGGCCCCGTGCTGGAGGCCTCATGGTGCTACCACACCCTGCCCCAGGAAAGAAGCAGGGAAGGTGGGTCCTCCAGGCCTGCCTAGAAAGGCTGCACAGAAGCAGCCAATCACAGCCCAGCAGGCTCAGATAAAAGGAACTACAGGGGATGAGCGGGTCAGTTCCTGGTTGGGACCAGAGGAGCAAGGATGGGTTTTCCACTCTGGCCACAGGAGCTTGATGGAGAACCAGAAGATGGGCTCTCTTGGTGTTGGCATTCAGCGAGGAGGAAGAGGATCTGAGAGGAAAAGGCCCAGGGAATATTAGCAGCGAACTGGAAGCAGCAGCAGGCTGCTGTTTACAGGGTCCCTGGCTTGGACTCTGGAATAGAGGGTGGGCCTGGGTTCCCCCACCAGACATTGGGAAAGTGACCTAAGCCCCAAGAAGGGGACAAGGCTTGCTTAGAAGTCCGAGCAAAGGGCTGGATTTAAAGGCACCCAGGAAGGGCTGAAAAGGGAAGGTACCCTCAGGAAGGAGAAATGAGTTCAGCTTGATCCAGGGATTGGAAGATTTTTGTGTTTGTTTTGGACTTGAGTACGCTGGAAGGGACTCATCTGTTTTAGACTGTGTGACTTGGCCAGAGGACTGCGTCATTGGAAATCCACCTCGTGAGGTCAACAGCCTACACGGAGGGCACAGAATCATAGAAGATCAGGGTTGGAAGAGACCTCAGGAGGTCATCTAGTCCAACCCCCTGCTCAAAGCAGGACCAACCCCAACTAAATCATCCCAGCCAGGGCTTTGTCAAATCGGGCCTTAAAAACCTCTAAGGATGGAGATTCCACCACCTCCCTAGGTAACCCATTCCAGTCTTCACCACCCTCCTAGGGAAATAGTTTTTTCTAATATCCAGAGTTGGGGCAGGACAGCTTGCAGCATCACGCCCAGCTAACAGGAGCCATCCACAAGAGATGAGTATCCCCAGCACAGCTTCAGATCCACAGAAACTAAGAGAAAGCTCGGCATGAACCTGTAAGAACCAAAGAACCACAGCCCTGGTCTCTATTATTGCATGAGCCAGCATCATTAACCAAGGACCCCAGGTGGGAGGTGATCTTCCAAAGTAATGGCAATCAAATTTCTCCAGTTTCTGTCTGTCTGACTGGTCCTGGTAGGAGCAAAGAGAGGACAGACATCATATGCATCAGCAGAGAACTAGAGAACAACTTCCTACCTAGTGTCCCTCACTTTATTAAGACCTCCTTAAATTCATCCTGATCCTCTCTAGGAACTGGAGGACCAAGAAATCTGAGTTTAACTTAATCCCATAATCCTGCCTCTTTGCAATTCTGTCCATCCTGGAGGACAATTCTCTGCCAGGATACATGGTACTGAATGCTATTGAGTTTCTGTAAAAAAAAACCCCTCTCCTTTCCTGCTGGATACACGGAGTTTTAATGCTGCAGGAATGGAGGAGACAACAGGAAGGTTTGGCCAGTGCTGAATGGTTCAAACCCTGGATTAATTAATGCAATAGAGCCTAGTGGACAAAGAAAGAGAGTCAATAATATGGCAGCAAAGTTTTGTGTGTTGGGATTCCTTTGACTCTTACAGTCCCATGACTGCTGCTGTTCTAATGAACCCTGGGCCTGCTGCAGCTCCAAGCGCGCTCAGCGTGGAGAACTCCTGGCTTCCTGGCAATGCGTCTTGTTGTTTGTTCTGACACAAATGTCAGATGGAGATTTGCCAAAATCCAGTGAAGGGGAGGGAGGGGGGAACTAACTCAACCACCCAGCTCTCTTGGCCTCCTTTGGCCCTCACGCAAGACACACACACAGAGCATCTGATCCCATTCATCCCCAGCCTCACAGAAGGCTATTTATAGGATTCTATATAATGCTTGATAGAAATGGAAGCATTTTGTTCACAGTCTAGAGCGAACACAGAGATTCGCCCTGAATGCACATTGCGGGCACGGAGAGAACACCAAACCATTTGCCTGGACTACAGACCACCCCGAACCCCAGCCCTGGATCCGAATGCCTTCAGTATTGGGGGCAGTTTAGATTCAGATCTGGATTTTGCCTCTAGCCTTCTTCTTTCTAATGAGGCTAAACAAAAACCCAAGTCTAGATGTCTTTGAAGTCTGGGAGAGTTGGCCAAACTTTGCACCTCGACTTGATGCTGATTTTTGTTTCCTGCCTTCTTCTCTAGTCACATGCCTCAGTGCTCTCTCAAAGTATCTCTAAATCTGAGGAACTGTTGTAGACCTTTGCTAGCAAGTCCGCAGAACGTGCTCACTCTCCAGACCTACCTTTGTGAAGAGCTGATGGCACATGCTTCCATTTGCTTCCATATTTTGTGTTCCCAAATCAACTTGGGTAATTGGGATTCCATTTTGCAATGAAAATGTTGGTTGATGCTTATTGAGTAGCCCTAGTGCTGTCACTCTGCTGTGCAGCTGATGTGTGGATGTATTTGCATTAATTGTTGCCTAGAAGACAGTAAATTGTACCATGCAAAACATGGTAATGTCACCTCACAGGTACTTTGTATGAATGTTTCCTTTGGCGTTAACTCAGATGACTTCTCCTTCAGTTTTATGCATGAAGGTGACGTAATGAAAACCAAGAAAGAACAAATACAAAGTCTCTAAGAGAGCACAGTCTGTCTCTGTCTTCCGTGGTGGTCTGCACCTGCACTGATGATAAAATGACAGCTGCCTCCTACAGAGAAAAAAGATACCTTGAAATGTCATGGTGTACTACTTTGAGGACAAAATCATTACAGTTACATAGCTACACACAGAGCTGTAACCTGCTGAGCATTCAGAAATTTTCCCCTGTGTATCTGGCTTAGGTGGCAGAAATCAAATGTTGAGAAACTGCACTGTAAAGTTAAGCTACTGGAAATGGGGCACAGAGGGAATTATTTTTGTTGGCCAGAGTAGAAGATAAGTAGAAAGAGGGCCTGAGGAGCTGATTATAGGATGGTTATCAAAGGAAAAAGAATAGGAAATGGGTGAGGAAAAGGCAGCTGCAAGGATAATGAACCTTATCCTGATTTCCATCTAATCTCCAATTATTGAACGCTATTTCCTGGCTTCTCTTAACGGCTCTGATATTATTCCATTGAAAAAGCTCGTCTGTCCAGTTTCAGCATCTCCCCATCCTCTCCCCTCTCCAATCTGGTGGCTTATTCCCTCCTCAGGCTTCATGCACTAGCTACGGCAGCCTGCAGGGGCCAGGGCCAGTTTCTTGTGTTTTACTATTTAACCTTTCTTTAAAAATCTTCACAGTCTTAAGAGATGATAGAGTGTTAGAGAAAAGGGCCGATTGCAAGAAAGTGGAGCAGCGTTTCTAGCCAAATTACCATGGATGGCTTGTTCATTTACAAAGTCTCAATGAACTAAGTGCTGGTGAAAGGTGTCCTGTTGACAACTATAGAGACTGAAGGCCTCTTTCTATGCCCAGGACAGGTATAACACAGGCAAGTTTCCCCACGCATGGGCCTCAAATCTCTCCTGATTGAAGGATTTCTGTGGGTTACTACGAGGAGCGTCCATGTCTCCTCAATCCATCCAGTCCCCGGTCTCTTTCCGGAGACAACTAACAAAGGTGTCAAATGTAACGTGAACATCAGTTCACCAGGAACTTTGCTTCGACCATGGGACAACTGGAATGGCTGTCCATCACTACCAGCCTGGGCCAGATTCGATCCAGTGATGAGAAATGAAAGACTCCATCTGCTCCCACCAGCCCCTGAAAATTTCCTGGGGTGTATGTGTCTCTGCAATGTATGGGACATATTATGAGTTTGTTTTCTGTATACTGCACTTTAAATGTCACCCTGTTGGTCACATGACATCTGAGGACAGTGCTTTGAATCAATTCAGGAGGATTGTGTCAAAGTGAGTACCATACACTGTGATCTCGATCTCTCTCTGATGCTTATATTTGCTCTTTCTTTTGTTGGCTGTTTTCCTTAATCTCACATCTAAAATCATGCCTGCTAAGGGCCCAGGTGTGGGCAGACAGTCTGCAGCACCATGCAGAGCCCTACTGAACTCAATGCAGCTCCTCCTTGCGGGTGCAGCATTCCACTTGCGTGCAACTGATTGCTGGATTGGGACTTAAAACTCCCTAAACAGGGCTGCTCTGAGGGTTGCTATGCCTGAGTTGCATCAAACCTCAAAACTAAACCAGATCATGGGAGATCAGTGGCAGCAGGGACTTGGAATGGTCTCAGCCCCAGAAGCTATATTTCCCAAAGTTCAGCTTGCCCTTAACTATTAAAATGGGGGAGGAATTGGGCTTGGTTTTTCAAAAAAAACCAAAACTTTCTTTCTGGTACTGTGCTTTTAAAATTACCCAGCCTCACTATCTCTGCCTGCTCATACTTTTGCTCTATTTAAGCACAAGATTGTAACATTAACGTGATTTATGACAACCCATGGAGTTTAAGGGCACAGGGTTGAGTGGGGTTGGTTTTTTTTTTTCCTTCCTCAGGTGAAAGAAAACCTAGAATGTTA
The DNA here is from genome assembly GCF_015237465.2 of Chelonia mydas. NCBI lineage: Eukaryota > Metazoa > Chordata > Testudines > Cheloniidae > Chelonia > Chelonia mydas. The sequence goes on along the minus strand of NC_051250.2, from coordinate 5,100,381 downwards.
ACTCACAGGACATTACAACGACTTCTCCTTCAATCCTTGATTTATGAGCTCAAATTTATGAGTTAAAAATCATTATTCCACTCACATACATATATATATATATTTTTTTTTTCCTGGCCACTTTAGTGCTTGTGAAAGGTGAGGGTTTTGACAGCTCCTGGAAATAAAAGCCCTTAATATCCCCACAGCAAGTCTCTCCCAGACAAGGAAGGAGATGCCATGGTGGCTTTTCCCCCGTGCTACAGATGTGAGTCTGTGCAATTCACACTTAACTAAAGAAAGAAGGAAGCTCACCCAAGGTAGAATAGGATTAATTGGTGAGCTAGTTCTGCAGGGCTGTGGAGGCCTGTGCTTGAAAATCTAGGCTGATTACCTATTGTTTCTGGATAAATGCCGTTCGTATTAATTTATTAGGGAGTAGAATTGAACTGGAAACCGAATCCTCTGGTGCAGTCACGACATAGTTACACTGGGACTTTCTCCGTACGTTCTGATGCACATAAGATCTAATCAAGGAATTAAAAGCAGGCTATGATGATTAGTAACTGGCCGTAGTTTCAGTTGCATGCATCATGTTGGGGAAGTGAGGGGTTGTGAGACACATTTACCACATTCCCCCTCATATCCAAGGACACTTCATTTAGGCTCATAATACAGCACAGTAGCTATGTGAAGGCAAAGCCGTGTATTTCCCCATGTCACCGCTGCCTGCCATTTCGGTGGCATAATGTGCTAAATGTTTAGCTGACTTCAAGCTGTCATTTCTGTAGGTCGTTGTTGCTCTGGGTTGCAAATGCTGCTTTGCTGTCCTTGCTTAGACCTGATGTGTTAACATGCCCCAGAGTACCCTGCAATAGCGTGGTAGCCAGGAAACTGGAGCTCTATCCCTGGCTTTACCATTGACTTGCCGTGTGACCTGGGGAATGGGATTTTCAACAAGATCAGAATTGGTTTAACTGCCATTGGTTTAATGAGAGCAGTGTTAGGTCAATGCTGGATGCTTCTGAAAATCCTCCCCTTCACCTTCCTGCATCTGTTTCTCTATTTAAAATGAGCATGTTAACCTTTCTTATGTGCTTTGTGATCTATGGGTAAAAGCATTATTATCTGTGATACTGGCTGTTTAGGGATTCCAGCCAGTACAATTTTGAACTGGTAAAGTGGGAATATAACACTGCTAACAAGTTTAAAGGGACACTTATTGTAAAAGTCTTGGCTGTATTACACTGCAGTAGACTGGGAAAACTAAGAATTCAGAAGGCTGGATTTACTTTTCAGCAATGAAACTTTTTGCTTTCTTTCTGTGCTTCAGTCACTTTGCAGAGTGAAACTAGACTTGTCAGTTTCACTTTCTATTTCAACTCCATTTCACTTCCTGCTTCTCCACCACTTGCCCAGTGTTGTGTTTGGGTTGTCAGCCCTGTGCTGGTTTCCTTTTACATTTTTGTAAACACATTTACATTTTTGGTAGGTATAGTAAAATACTTTTTACTTTTATTTTTTCCCCTCCTGAAACCAAACTTTTGGGTTTGCACTAAGTAGGCTGCGTCTTTTAAAATCTAACAACCATGAAATACCAGGAGGCAAAAAATGTCCTCTTTAATGCATATGTTGTACAGTGGCTTAGTAAACCCACGGATTAAAATCCTTAGCTGAGCTTGGGAAATAATGCCAGGGCCCCTGCTGCACTTCATTAAAGCAGATTTTTGACGCAGGTTGCCTTATTCAATAACAATTTATTTGACCAAAAACTGAATCAAGAGGGACAAGCAATTGTGTAGCATTTTGTTGCATTTTCATTTTCAGCATTTTTCCATGTCAATTTGCCATCTGCTGCCATGGTGATTGAAATGTATTTACTCTCTCTGTTAGAGGGAAAGCTGAGAACATATCAAAGTGATGGAGGTTTTGTGTCTCGTCTAAAAATTAACTGCAGTCTGATGTAGCCTATTCCCTAGCTGTTATGTCTGGGCACTGCTGGTCAGGCAATAGAAGATCCTTCACCCATCTCTTGTTTTGCTCTTTGCACATAGACCCCCACATTTCACTGCAGCCACGACCTGAACCAGACCCATCATGGTTGTTCCAAAAGCAACACAGGATATACCTGGGGTCTTCACGGCTAGTGGAGTCCTTACCATCTGCTTTTAGAGCTGGCTACATTACAGAGGCCAAAGTGGTCTCATTCTTTCACGCTCTCCTCTTGGTGATGGACAAAGACCACAGGTGATTCAGCGAGTCCTACAATCTCAGCTCTTTAAAATCCCCCCGTCTGTCACGAGATTTCATGCCCTGCAGGAGGACCGCCATTGAATAGCATCGAGTTCCTATAAAAAAAATAGACAGTCATTAAAGATCCTCAAGTGGAAGTTAAGTGCCTAATACCTTTTAGGATCTGGGCCTCCCTCCCTAGAGAGTAAGAGAAATTTCAAGACTCTAAGGCCATCTCAGCTGCTTTTGCTACACTATCTAGTGTATTTCTGTGCCCAAAGTGAGGATTTTGCCATGTGACTCTCCATTAATGTCTGTGGATCCTCTGGGTGTATCTCCTGGCTCAGGTGGTCAGACTTGGGTTAGCAGCTCTCTGTACAACTATGTTTAGAGCTCTGGTGCAAGCCCTGCTAACCCGAGTCTGCCAACCTGGGCTGGGAGGCTCGCTTCTGCTCATTCCAAAATGCTGTATAGACATACCCTGTGTGGCTAAAACATAACCCAAGAGGTGCACAGAGCTGCTCCAAAGCCCACGGAAGTCAACTGGCTCTTTCCATTGACTCCAATGGGCTTTGTGCCATTCTCAGGCAGCGACCATAGCTACGAACTGGATCTGACAGCAAACTGGGCGAAACCATCTCCAGTTTCTGCTTGATACAGTAATGACCAGCTATTGAGCTCTTTAATTGGGAGGCAGCATTGTCCATTGGTTAGAGCACAGGAGATGGAGAATCACGAGGTTTGGATTCTGCTCCCGGCTCTGCCGCTGACTTGCTGGGTGCCCGTGGACAAGTCAGCTCCTCTGGGCCTCTGTTCAGCCGTCTGTAAAGCAGGGGTTTGTTAAAAAAGCATTGATTGTATATTAGTGTCCGTAAAGCATTTGGCATGAAAAGGGCTGTAGAAATAAAAAGTGCATCGGAATTGCCATGCCAAAGCAGACCAGGGACCACCTCATCCAGGATTCTGTCTCCTGCAGTGAGCAGTACCAGGTACTTCAGCGAAAGATGCAAGAAGCCCTGCACTTGTGGGACAACCTGTCTCCAGGGAAACTTATCATCGCTGGTGAGAGATTGGCTTATGCCCTGAAGCGGGAGGGTTTGTATGCCCCCAAAAACTCCTGAATGCAAGTAGCTATGCTGTGCCAATACTTCTAACCAGGACCGGCGGAAGCTCCCTAACAATGGGGGCCACTGATGCCCGAACTGTGGCCCTGTCCCCACCTTGCTCCTGCCCCCCAAGTCCCCGTCTTCGCACTGCCCCTTCTGCCCGAGCCCCTGACCTCACACTGCTTCTGCCCCCAAGGCCCTGCTACCACACCACCTCTTCCCCCCAAGACCCTGCCCCCTGCTCATTCCTCTCTGTCCCCGCCCAGTCCCTCACCCTTATGGCCAGTAAAAAGTGGGAGGGCCATGGCCCCCTTGTTCTGGGGCCCCTGCTTCTAACTCTCGCAACTTTACAGCAGGTCATGTGATACTTTTCTTAAAGCCCCAGCTCCTGGAGGAAGGTACTTAAATGAGAATCTCTGCTTTCACTGAAAACCCCCCCAGTAAGTTTCTAGCCTTCATAGTTGTGGAGAAAAACTTGTGAGTGTGATGGGAGTGCACCCTAAGGGCTCAGAAAACAGAAGGCAAACCTAGAGAATCCCCAGTGTGGGTTTTCTTTTAATCTCTCAGTTTTTAAGCCAATCATGAGCTTTGAGGCGGGACCTGGTCCATGATTGTTGAACCTTTGGGGTTGGCAACACTGCGCCCTGTAAACTTGGCTGTTCCTGGCATCCATAGAAATGTTGATTTCTTTAAAGTCTTTTATAGTGGAGTATTAACATGTGTGAAATAGGTCACTAACATTGGATAAAATGTGTGGAGTATGAATTATAGTTTATTATTATAGGAATATTAAGAAATACTTCACTTTTTTTTCCCATGGGTATGTGGTACCTTTTGAAGGCAATTACCCTTGGAAACAATCACACAAGGTTTATGAAACTGGTTGCAGTCATCTCCCAATAGTGTAATCTCCTTGCTGACGGGGATATAATGCAGCTGATGAGAAATGGAGCACACTCAAGCTGCCCTGCCTGTCTCCCGCTGCTCATCAGCTGCTCTGCTCCACTGACAGCAATAAACCCCCCTAATTAAAATTTTTAAATCGCTCTAAAAGCTTTAATTCATTGTGCTCTGATGGAGAGAGGGTGTTGTGTTTCACCTTCAGTCCCACCTGTCTCAACTTAACTCTCTGATACTTGTGGCCCCTGAAAAAAACCCTGTGACTTCAAAGAGGGTGGTATGGTCCCGTGGAGTCATGTTGGGGCAGAGGGAATACACAGAAAAGGACAACACATTAAACCATCTGACAGCTATGTTCAAGTAACATTAAAGAAGGGAAATGCCAGCCACTGGGGCTTGTTTAAAAGTTTGGCTCTCTTTTCCCTTTCATGTCCTTCTTAAAATGCAATTTGTGGCTTTTGCCAATGACCGAGGGAGATTTGTTGTTTAAAACCAAAGTACTTGTTCCCCTGGCCACCTGTCTGCTGCTCCCCCAGTGCGGTCAGAGTGCTGCATTTGTGACATCACAGTGAAGCCTTGGTTGCAAGTTTTCATTTGCACCTGAATGGTTTTCAAGATTTTGCTGAAAACGTTACAGTAGCCATAAAAAAAAAATCCGTTTTCATGTTTTTCGTTTGATGAAAATTGGCTCTGAAGTTGGCCATTTCCTGTGAAAATTTCCATTTTGATGAAAAAGCTTTTTTCTCAGAAAAGGTGCTTGAAACGAAAAGGATCAAGAATGCTTGAGTCTGTGCATTACAGATACGAGCAAATGAAAATGCTCCATGACGTAAATCTGTCATTCAGGACATTTTGTGGTCCAGCTGAGACACACAGGAATTCCACATCTCTATAACAGGGTTCTTGACACACGAGACTCCAACAGCCCTGAATCTGGTTTTGTTTTGTGTTTCCAAAATGCCCAAAGGCTCCAGTCCACATTACGGAAATTTCATAGAGCGAAATGAGCCAATTTTGAACCGGAAGGGCACACAATAGCAACTCAGATGGTATCAAATTGTTTTCCATTCCCTTCTTCCTCCTCCTCCTAAACTCAGACAGACACTTTCCCCACTAATTGGGTTAAAAAAAATTGATCCCAGGTTGTGATTGTATATGTCAAATATTTGGGGGTTGGTTTCTTCTTAACCCAAAAGAAATTTTGTGGCTGAGAATGCAGAAGAATATTTCTGAATCCATTTGAAAGTCGACTTCAATAGGGCTCCAGCTAATGTCGTCTAAACAGGGTTTGACTAGTCAGTGTGAACGCAGGCAAGCTGCTTCAGAAACTACCAGCCAGACGGAGAGGGACTTCCATTTCCCATAGTTCCACATATGAGGAGATCTGCCTGAGGCTGAATTAACTTTCATGCAGTGCCCCTTCCATGTCATGTGTTCCTTGGATACAGAGGATGGCACTAGTGGTCCCAGTGCGATCAGTTGATTCATTGACCTGTGGAACAATTGATCAATCTATTGATCGAGCTATTGAATGATCCAGCAATTTCTTTTTTTCCCCACCATATGTATCTATGCACTTATGGCCTCATCACTGTAGGATCTAAATTCCTCCATTGTATCTGTCTGTCAAGGGAGCCAAACTGCCCATTTGTTCCATGCAGAAGCAAATGTAGCTCACAAAAATCAGACGATCCAATCAAGGAACAGAGATTTAAATACTTATTAAAGTATTTACTCCACAGCTTACAAAACCAACAGGAATAATTAGTAATGCATTTCAAACTGCAAATAATCATTGTAAATAAATAGGCACTCAGCCATATTATACAATCTTTTACATCGGTAGATGGGTGTTTCTCCCATACAGAACGCCTCCATTCAACCTCCGCAAAAGGTAGTTCCACCATCCATGTTTTATTTCCAGGGGCAACTTTTGGTTCCAGCCTGTCATTCTGCAATGTGGTAACTTGAACAGTCCGTCCATGAGGTCTGTCTGTAACAGCTGATATTGTGTCTGGCCCCTGCCCCTCCAGCACCAGTTTCTAGAAGTCTGAACCTAACGGGGCATTCTCAGGTGGCAGTTGCAGTGCTGTTGTACTAACATCTTCAGAGCTCAACACAATCCTTTGTCTCACTTGTCGGCACACACCCCTGCTATCCCCCAGAATTACTATGCAGGAGACTGGTCCTGTAATCTCTTGGATGATAGCTGGCATCCAGCTGGGACTGGGACCAGAGTTTTTAGTATAAACAGCTTCTCCAGCAGTCAAACTATGTTCTTTAGCATGTTTGCCATGGGGCTGCTTTTGCGTCTGTCGTTTTTTGCTGTATTTTTCCCATTATGTATTGATGCATAAGGTCTAGCTTTGACCTTCGTTTCCTTCTCATTAACATCTCTTCTGGGGACAGGCCTGTGGTCAGCTGAGTGTTATCCAACAATTAGGTAACAAGACACTTTCATATCTCTAGTACCTACAGGTATTCTTCTAACACTCTCTTTAAATGACTGAATTGTCTGTTCAGCTAGCCCATTTGAGGATGGATGGCAAGGTGCCATCGTAACATCTTGAATGCCGTTTTCCTTCATAAATCTTTGGAATTCTGTACTTGTAAGAGAACTTCCATTATCTGATACAAGCATTTCAGTTAAACCATAGATACTAAAACTGGTTCTTAATCTTCCTCTGGTGGCTTCGCTAGTGGATGTATTCATAGGATAGATGTCTACCCATTAGTACTACAGACATTTTTCGCCAGGAATGGTCCAGCATTATCACTATGTGGTCTCCTCCAAGGCTTATATGGTCACTCCCAAGGATGAAGTCGAGTCACAATAGGAGCTTTGTGACATTCTTGACATACTGGACAGGATTGTACCTTACTCTCAATATCAGTATCCATTTTTGGCCAGCACTGGTAAGTCAGGACTAACCCTTTCGTTTTAGTAATAACAGGGTGTTTCTGGTGGAGTTCATCCTTTGTTACTTCATATCCTTGCTTTGAAATGATGATCTGGGCTCCCCATAATACACACCCCTTATGCACATTCAGTTACTGCATCACTTATAATAAGGGATGAACTCCTGATCAGCTCTGGTGCGGAGCCATCCCCTTAGCACAAACTCTAACTTTTGTGAGTACTGGATCTTTACCAGTCCATGATTTTACCTGAAGGTGTATCAAGATAGTGCATTAGTAACACATACTCTTCATTTCTGTGTTTTTTCTTGTCTCCAGTGAAGGCAAACAGGAAATGCAGATGCTTTCAGGCAACTTCTTACCAACTTTGTATACAATAGTATATTTATAGGTTCTTAATATCACTGCCCATCTCTGGATTTTAGGTGCCATTTAGGGCATGGCCTTTGTCTCAGTAAACAATGAGATCAGAGGTTGTGATCAGTGCAAATTGTAAACTTACACATATATATATATATATCTGGGGTGCAAAAGTTTCTCTCTCTCTCTCTCTCTCTCTCTCTCTCTCTATATATATATAGAGAGAGAGAAAAATTTCTGCACCCCAGAGCTAACAGCTAAACCCTTCTCAATCTAATTATGAATAATTATGTTCAGCAGAAGACAGAGTCCATGATACAAATCCAGTTGGTTTCTCTGATCCATCTGGTGAGTTAAAACTGCTCCAATTCCATAAGAAGATGCATCACAAGTCAGGATCAGTTCTTTGTCAGCTTGATAATGAACCAGGACTTCTGAGGATTGCAGCAATAGTTAAGAATCCCAAAATGCTTGTTCTTGAGCTGATTTCCAATACCATTTAACCCTCTTTTTAAGGAAGATATACAGATGCATTAGGTAGTGTTGATAAGTTTGTCAAAAACTTACTGTAATAATTTAGCAAGCTTAAGTGTGCCTTCAGCTCTGAAATATTCCTAAGTGCTGGGGCATCCTGAATTGCTTTGACTTTGTCTGTCACTTCGTATAGTCCCTTGGCATCCACTTTATATCCCAAGTATATCACGTCACGTGCAAGGAAGGAACACTCATTCCATTTTAGGCACAGACCTCCTTCCTTTAGCCTGTTCAGTACTTCTGCTAAATTTAAATTGTTCTGTTTCAATGGTGCCTGTGATTAGTATAGCATCCAAATATACTGCCACACGTGGAATTCCCTGAACCATCCCTCAGTGGTTCTTTGGAAAACAGCAGGAGCTGAGGACACACCAAAAAGTAACTGGTTATATTTAAACAGTCCTTTGTGAGTATTTACAGTGACATACTGCTTGAAATCTTCTTCCAGGACCATCTGTTGATAAGCACAGCTGATGTCTAACCTTGTGAACAATTGCCCGCCTGCTAAAACTGCAAACAGAGTCTCAATTTTTGGAACTGGGTTCCGTTCTAATTGTGAGTCCCTGTTGACAGTCAACTTATAGACATTACACATGTGTACAGAGTCATCCAGCTTCAACACCGGTACTGTTGGTGCAGTCTATTCAGAAAACTTTACAGGTTCAATAATACCAATTGCCTTTTGTCTTTTTAACTCAGTGTCAACGTTTTGCTTTATGGCAAAGGGTACAGATCTGGGTTTGAAATAACAAGGCATGTCTTTGGGGATTACGTAGATTTTAGCAGTAGCATCTTTCAAAGTACCCAGTTCATCTTTAAATACTTCCTTAGATGTATTTAGAACAGTTTCCTGAATTTGATAATCTTCTGATTTCAAGAGATGTATTTTTCCTTCCCAATCCAGTGAAAGGTCAGCCACCCACACTCCACCAAGCAACTTAGCACCAGTGTCTGCAGCCATTAGCAATTGTAGATGCCTTAGCAAACCTTCCCATCAGTAGCTCCCAGTATCTTTACTGCTTCTCTGGTATATGTTTTTAATTCTACCTGACATTTCGGCAGTGGAGGTGGTTCACTGTCTTTCCACAAAGACTCATATGCTTCTAGTCACGCTACATTCTGTGTGCAGCTCAAATTGCACATCTTTTTCATTTACAGCCAGTCCAATATGAATGGAACCTAATTGAGGAATATTTGTTTCTGGTATGCTATAGATAGCATAAGCTATTTCCTCCTCCTCTTTTCCACTGCTTTCTTCCTCCAGTATGTGAAAGGCACAAGGACTGTGAGGTTACTTTTTATCTTGGTTTTGTGTGTCTGCTTTCTTGGTTTCTTTTGATGCACTCCTCAGATGTGCATCGTCAATCTGCAAATGTGACATTTTATCATTTTTAAATCTGCAGATCATGGGGGTTCATTTGCATTTACAATGATAACACTCTTGGCTCGCTGACTGGATATTTTCCCCAGGTTACTTTGCAATTTTGTGCATAGTACCTTGTGTTTCCTGTATGCTATTTCTGTCTCCCCAGGCTCCTGTGGCTTGTGTTTGTAAATCCTGTACATTTTCATTTGCAGATTCCATAGCCTGGGCCAATTTCAGAGCTGTTTCAAATGTTAACTGTGGTTCAGACAGTAATCTCCTTTGCATTTTGTCATCATTAATGCCACAAAATAATCTGTCTCTTAGCATTTGTGTCAAAGTTACACCATAATTACAACTTTGAGATAGCTTCCTCAGTCCTGCCACAAATTCTCCTACTGTCTCCCTGGATTTCCTCGACCGAGAGTTAAACTTAAATCATTCTATTATTTCACGGGGTGCTGGGTTGAAATTTTTTAAAATAGATTTACTAGCTCATCAAAAGTTTCTCTCCAGGCTTTTCAGGGATTAACAGGTTTCTCATTAAACTGAAAGTCTTGGCCCCAGCACTGCTGAGTATGTTAACCTTCTTCTTAGCGTCCTCTGAATATCCTTAGCCGTGAAAAAATAAGATAATATTTCACCGTATTTCTTCCCAAATTTGGTGTTGCAGATTAAATGGTGAAATAGTCCCAAATGTTGCTGCCATTTTTCTTGTGTTTGTAAGGGTGTGTAGGCCTTATTTACTGTTGACTTCCCAGATTTCTTTCTTTCTTTCTTTCTTTCTTTCTTTCTTTCTTTCTTTCTTTCTTTCTTTCTTTCTCATGTGAGTTCAACTCCACTTCATCACCTCATATGTTGTGTAAACCAAACGTACCCAACTTCTTTCTATTCAGGCAACACACACACACATCTTGGCAGCAGCTCCACTTTCCCTCTGTTGCCAAGATCGGCACAACACAACCCTAGAACAGCCCTGCATTTCCTTGTTTTTAACTATCTGCCTGCTCCCCCTAGTGGCTGGTTTATTATACAGCTTACAACAACTCCGAACAGTTGACCAGCAATGCACAGGCTCCAATATGTTCATACTGAGATTCCTCAAATAACCAGACATTCATGGAGAAAACAGCCTGTCCAGGGACAAGTTGCAAACAGAAAACAGGACCAAATTTATTAAAATAGCACCATGCAGTGAATCATTCGACCAGCTGTACTTTTAAGCAACTTGGGTCAAATTAGTGCTCCAGCAAAACTCCATCGACTCATTTGGAGTTTCTTTTGTTTTGTCTGTGTTTGGCTCATTTCCCCCCCTTAACTATACAGCCCTCAGTATTCAGTGTAGGTACCTGCTTATGAAAAGTATACCAAAGGACTTTAATACTTAGCACCTTTTAGGTTTTATTCACGGCTAATTTTCATTGCAGCTGAGCATGGAGGATAACAAATGTAGCATTCCCGAAAGCCAAGGCAGGGCATGTTTTACTGAGCTATTAATGCTCCCTATGGGGACTCTGGGAATTTAGACACCCGAGAAGTGTATTAATGGTGCCATTAAATATGCCCCTGGAATATCTTAAAGCTGCTGTACTATGGGTCTTTAAGATTCAGATTAAAAATGTCCCACATCTCTGAACATATCAATGGACTGAAGCTGAATTCTCAGTCCAGCCTCTGATTACCACGGATGGGCCCTGGGGAAGTTTCTCTGAGATTACATCAGTCGAAAGAGGCTGCTGAGTTTACTGTCTGGGAATCTAGAATACTAGAGGGTTTTTTTTTTAATTATGTATACAATAAAATATGTTCCCTTGACTGCCTCTTAAATGCAGCTTGCTGAGAAGGGAGAAAGAGATCTGCTACAACTGCAAAGTGATTTTTCTACTGTCCAAGAAATGCTGGCCTAAGCCCCTATTTACTGACTAAACGTGCGTGATCATGTGTCACGGCTGGCCTGAACCAAGGATTACACCCTGCTGCTTACTCCCAGTGAAAGGGCTAAGTAACTCTTTTAGCTCCCTTGGAGTCTCAGTGCTGCAGGTCCCAGAGTCGGATGACTATAGGATCTGCACATATGCAGCCCCAGGTTTTGTTACATGTGTGCATTAAACAACAAAGTCAGTTGGCACTTTCCTGTGAGAGGCCGTTTCCTTCACGGTGGTGCATTTTATCAGTGACAAATGGAACAGGTACTCAGAAATAGTTCAGCTTCCCATGCTAACAGAGGAGAACTCACTCCCCAAGGGGAAAGTTCGGGTGAGTAAACATCTCCCCTCTTGCAGCCTGACCTCAGACGCCAGCAACCCAAATCCTTGGCTAGCTGGCTGTCTCCTGGAGCACCCAGGGCCTTGCTTTCCCTGCGCCTCTTCAGAAGCACACAAGTCAGCTGCTACGACAGCCCTGACCCCTCTCCTCACCTAATAATTGCCTGAGTAACCTGAGTGATAATCATGAGTAGGAGCTGGAGTAGCGTGCAGGCTGGTGGAGTGGCTCTGGAAGAAGAGGGTATGGCCAGAGGAGATTTACCAGCTGGGAAGAGGAGGGGGTGGCCTGAGAAGTCTTGGTGTGGGGGAAGGAGATGAAAGTGACATCAGTTTCTCTCTTTCACAGAAGTTGGCAGCCTCCATGCCGTCAGGTCCGAGACACCCGTGGCCATGGGGAGGCTGACACCTCCATGGGTATTTTTAAGTGCCGAGATGTTGTCTGTGAATTTTCATGCTGTGTTCTCCTGTGACACCGATTTATTTCTCTACCTGCACAGCCACTGAGATAAAACCACAGGCGTTTTCCTGAAATACTTGATGAAGCGCTGACTCGCTTCCCTGTGGCTGGCTAGCTGATAACTACTACTGCTTTGCCAGGCTCTCCCAAAGGCTAACTGCATGCACAGATCCCTAGCCTTATCCACCCTTCAGAGAGAATGCCTAGCAACCGGACCAGCAAAGTGGGTTATAGCATCTAAATGAATGAGGCACGAGAATGCATCAGTGATTAATCAGAAGCGAGAGGAGGCATGAGCTAGTGGATGGAGTGTAGATTCATAGATACTAAGGTCAGAAGGGACCATTATGATCATCTAGTCTGACCTCCTGCACAACGCAGTTCACAGAATCTCACCCACCCACTCCTACGAAAAAACTCTCACCTATGTCTGAGCTATTGAAGTCCTCAAATCGTGGTTTGAAGACTTCAAGGAGCAGAGAATCCTCCAGCAAGTGCCCCATGCTACAGAGGAAGGCGAAAAACCTCCAGGGCCTCTTCCAATCTGCCCTGGAGGAAGATTCCTTCCCGACCCCAAGTATGGCGATCAGCTAAACCCTGAGCATATGGGCAAGATTCACCAGCCAGATACTACAGAAAATTCTTTCCTGAGTAACTCCGATCCCACCCCATCTAACATCCCATCACAGGCCATTAGGCCTATTTACCATGGGAGCGCCCAATGCTGTTAGTAGAAGTATTGCAGAAGTGCTAAGGAACCCCAGTCTCTGACCAGCACCCCATTGTGCTAGGTGCTGTACAAACACACAGTCCATGCCCCAGAGAGCTTCCAATCTAAATGTAAAACAGACGGGGAGTGCAAGGAAACTATGAGACCACAGAGAGCAGCAGGATAGGCACTGGCCTTGGCACACCTGCCGTCTCATTTAGTTCTGCTCTCAGCTTGCGTGCTCACTGTATGTTCTTTCCGTTGGGTTCTGCACCTGATGCTGTTGTGCACTGAAATCATGGAGATTATTGTGTCAGGAGCTGGATGGTGTGCTTGGGCAGCATGGTCCTCCAAACTGTTCAGGTGTGTGTGTCTTAGACTCTATACTGCCAGCTGCTCTCTGGGTGAAGTGGCCAGGATCTGCCTGTTTGGATCAAAAGTATCTTCGGATTCCCAGGGATTCCGTGTGGCCGCGGTATACAGCATTGTGACAATCTTAAAATCTGGGGTGGCCACGGACTCCTCGCAAGAGGTTTCTCCCCACGAAAGAGCAAAGAATGAGCCCAGGCCAAACAGTGTGGATACAGATCGGAAAGCAAGTGTGATTGGGTCGGGGATTTTGGTTCAGGCCCATCCTTGCCATGGGGCAAAGACTCAGACCTAAAGAGAGACAGGAAATATTAGCAGAAGTGGGACGGGCCCTGGGAACTTTGAAGATTTGCTACGACTTCAGGTTCTCTCTATTCAACGCAGTAATGAACACAGGGATAGCTCCAGGGCTCAGTGGGATGGAGGTGAATAGCATAAGGGACATCAGTGTGGGGGAAGTTTTGAGGGGTTCGGGAGCTGTTTTGCAGGTATGTGTGTGTTTCAAAGGAGGCTGCAGGTCCCAGCTCCTGAATTCGTTCCTAGCAGGGAAATGGAGAGCTGCCCCCAGACAGCTGGGGATTAACCGAGGGGATCTGTGAAATGAGAAATGGCGTATGGCTTCCTTTGGTCAAGATCACAGGAACGCATTTGAACGAATGCCAGTAAAACTTCCAGGCCAATCCTTAGCAGACGGACTCCACCTCCTAAAACAATCAAATTGCAGAGGGCTTGGCAGGGCTGCTCAGAACTGGCAACTCCCATCCAGAACAGATTCAAAATTGAGCTAACATCAGTCCGGAATAACCTCTAATCCCGGGAGGCGGGGGGAGGAGCAGCTGGGAGGCGCTGATGTCATTTGGGCTGTCTGCATTGTATCATTCCTGTGGGTAGAAGACTCACATTTCCAAAGGGCTTGATGGCACCTTAAACCGGATAAGCAGCAAATGAGGGAAATGGGATCAATTTGGGGATCAAACCAGCACTTGGGAGCTCCGCGTTTGGGGCCTCGGACGTTGTCCGTCAGTGTTTTCCTTAACAAGCCTCTATTGTTGTAGTGGTGAAACTGTGACACCCCCTCACTCTGCTTCCTTTTCTAGCAAATCTTCAGGCTGCTTTCTGAGCGGCAGACTGCACCAGTCGTGATGGTTATCCGTGGGGAAAGACACAACAGGTGTCATGTTTTCTCCACCAGGATTTGTCTGTTTAGGGGCAGATTGTTATCATTTAATCATGTTTATTACAGTAGTGACTAGGGACCAACCCACAGTGGATCCTCTTTGTGCTAGATGATGTACAAACACAGAGCAATAGACAGTCCCTGCCCCATGGAGCTTACAATTTAAATAATCTATGACTAGATTCTCAGCAGCACTCGCCATCTTCTGGGCACAGCTCAGCAGTAGCCACAAGGGAGTTGGTTGTGGCCCTCTGACTCTTGGACAGTTCTATACCGGCCTAGATATGTACTGCAGTTGGCCCTGGCCCCCAAGGGGCATCCTACATCTGGGGATTGCTGGGTCACAGGGTATGCCTGACATTCCCCCGCTTCTTCCCAATCAGTCTCCCATGCTGGGAGACATAGGTGAGTGGCACAGAAGCTGGCTGTGCTGCTGGGGACTTTTCCTGTGCTGGGGACTTTCCCGCTGAGAGACCGACTCTCTCATTGTGGGTTATTTGTGGGGCCTGTGCTACACAAAGGAGCCAGATCACAGTGGTAGAAGAGGGGGGACAGCTTTGGGCTGTGACCTAGTTCCCTCTGAAAAGTTGAGTGGCGTGGGCTGTGCTTAGGGTCTGACCTGCCCCAGATCCTGCCAACAGAACTCCCCGACTTCCGACATCACGGCATGACACATCTGTGATTTCTCCCTCCCTTTTCTCCTCTCCCCTCCTGCAAAAAAGTTAGCATGACCAATCTCCAGCCTTGGTGATGGTTATGAATAATAATCAGAAGGTTAATGATGATAATACCCAACTTCACATCCATAGACTTTAACGCGCTTTACAAAAAAACATCGTTTTATGGTTGGGGAAGCTGAGGCACAGGGAAGTGAAGTGACTCTCCAACGGTCACCCAGTAATCCAGGGGCAGAGCTAGGATTAGAACCCAGGTCTCCTGAGTCTCTACCCACAAGGCCACACTGCCTCCATTGCGGTCTCATGTCTAGTCTTTGTTGGCTGTTGGGAGGAGAATACAGTGTCCTATTATTTTACAAAAAGCATTATTCCCTCTGGGCCAGCCGTCTTGAACTGATCCAACGTACTGCCCCCTCGCAGACAGGAAGGGGAACTTTGTACGTTTAAAGGTGCAGTACACAGAAAAAGGAATTGTAACCTCTCCCTTTAATGTACAGTACATGCCCCACAGGTGAGGTAAGCAGTGATTAAGAACGTTAAGTTCAGGGAGCAATGAGGAAGCTGGTTAACCTCTTGCTGGTTCCCATAGCACCTGAAGAACCTTTTCTTCACCATAGAGAAGAACATTCTCCCACCTAGGGTGGCCCAGGGCACTTGCCGATCAGGTCAAGCCCTGAAGCCTATATTCAGTTTTCTCTGGAACTGGCTGAACTTTTTCAAATTTCAAAGTTTTGATAAGAAATTGAAGTTTCACTAGGGGGGAAAAAGGCAATCAATATTTTCCAAGGAGATTGTTCTGGATATTATTCCCCTCCCCCCTCTGGGTTTTGACCAACTGGTTGGAAGTTTTTCAAATCCAACTTTTGGAAGGCAAAAAGCAGGGGATGGGGGAGCAATTGTTGGAAAACATTTTGACAATATTTTTTCCCTCTGTTTTTTGACCAGCTTTAGTTTTCATTCAGCCTTCCAGTGATGCCAGTGGGAGTCTGCCTTAGCAAAGTCCACGTGAGGATTTCGTCATTTTAAAGGCACACTGCCAAATAGTTAAGGCTAAACAATTAGCCTTCATAAAAGCTTGACTAGGTTTCTATTGTTCCCCGCTCTGGTCCGGCTGGGTGTAGCTGACAACCTCCTCTCCCACCATATTTTGTCACTTCCAACTCTAGACTCCGCCAGAACCCAGAAGTTTAGATGCTGATGCAGAAATGAAAAATAAGAGTTGGAGGGGACCATTAACCAAACATGTTAAGGGTTGGGTCTAGAAACATGCCGTGATTCGGATAAGTTCTTATTTGTTTCCAAACATTAAGGGGAAAACTATTCCTTGAATAAAGGATTCAAATACTGTGAATCAATGTAGTCATTGAATGAATTATTGCGTGATTCATCCAACACGCAGCTGCTCAGGTCGGGCAAAAAAAATATTGGCTGAACAATTTACCTACCAGATAGTGGCAAAATTCGATGACTAACACACTTTGTATTTGTTCAGCTCAGAGTATTAATAGTATCTCTTGACGGAGTTCTGCCTTTTTAGCTTATTCTTCATACGTTCTATTTTTCTAACTGTCAGCCATTCCGGTGTATTGCTGTGAAATCCTTGGGCTACTTTTTAAAATGCCTTTGTTACACTAGCAGGAAGCTAGAGTGAGTCAGAGAGAGAGAACGATTCTGTTGTTATGGAATTGATTAGACAAGGAGAGTTCTGTGTGACAATATTCTCTATTGTCCGTAGCCTCTCTCTAATTATTTCAGCTCAGCAAGTACTGTTCCATATGTTTGAGTGCCTACCCTATTTTTTCCGAGTCCTGGTGATAGCCTTTATTTTTACATACGTGCACTCACATATGCACAGTCGTAGCCTTCTGCATACATCACACACACCTAGGAAGTAGGAGAGCTATTGCACGTGGCCAGAATCAAGTAAGACACTGTAGGGTCAGCCATAAAGTTGAGAGGCACTTGATGCAGAACCTGGGCCCACAGTGCTGCAGCATACCCAGGACCCTGCCTACCTATGCCCCTGTCCTAAATACCCAAGGTAACCTTCCTGCGAGTGAGCTCTACTAGAGGAGGCAGTAGGAAGTGATGGAAGCTCCGTTGCTTGGGGGCATTTGAAGAGAGGACTGGAGTGAAGGACTATAAGGGAACATCCTGCACGGGCAGAGGGATGGGCTGGATGAGCCTACGGGGCTTTTCCGTCTTGACCTTCGCTGAGTCTAAACTCTGGTGTTTGCAGACACAAACGCCACTCTCCATCTGCAGCCCGTTTGCCACAAACGTGGTGTGACACTGCAGAGCCCGCTTCTCCCGGGGATTAGCTTAGAAGCCAGGCTGCTTTAAAAACAAGGAATCCAACATGAACTGAAGGCTAAGCCTGATTCGCCGTCTGCAGTGGCAGGCGGTGGGGGGGGGGGGGGCGGGAATTCTGTGGTTTACCATAGACCAAGGACATGTGACATCCAAGCTTCCCTATGAATGTACCTTGGGCATCTCCTGCAGCCGTGGGAATGGAAGGGGCAGAGTGATCTAAAGAAGTATTAGTGGTTTGGGCAAAGGGATACCTTTCATTAGGACCCTCTGTGTGGTGTGTGGTGTTTTCCTTCCCCTGATGGTGGGAACGCTGCAATCATGCCCAAACAAACCACCCACAAGGAAATAATCAGTGTTTGTTTGCTCTTAAGTGATGCTTTGGGAGTCATGGGAAAATCTCCACCTCCCTCCTCTCACGGGCTCTCAGCTTGTGCACAGGTAGGGGATGCCCACCGATTCCCTAGCCCTGGCTGCAACAGGACAGGGGGCTCAGTCTTAGAGAGATGCCCAGGGCTGAATTCAGCCCTCAGAGAAGCAGGTGCAATGGCCACTGGTTTTAATGGGATCTTGGGGCTGTGCTAGCTGGAGGCCAGGTGGCTGTTTGCTGCCATAGGACAGATTACGTTAGCAGGCCGCCAGAGCCATGGTGTCAGAACATACACGCTCGCGTTCGTCAGCCCAGCTCCCCCCGCCCCTCCCCCCTGCGCGTGTGATGCTCTGTGTCTCTCTCCGTGCCCTCTGACATACACGCGTGCTCCCACAAGCCGACCCAGTCCCTTTCTCTCACCCCCTCCTGTTGCACATGTGCTCCCATGCACGCTCACTCCTTTGCACCCCCCAAACACACTTGCTCAAATGAAGGGTGGTTTAAAAAAAAATCAAAACCAGCCAACATCCCAGTTTAGTTCCCTCCCCCACTCCCCCGGCCACCCTGAGCAGCTTGCCATAGTCTGACCATTAACAAATGGACTTGGCCAGAGGCCTCGGGGGCCATTTGCATGATAAACCTTCTGCCGCTGACAGCGAGCCAGGGCCCGGGGTAGCAGAGAGCAGAAGCACTCGGGCCGTGCCAGGATCCCTTCTTCTGGCTGGCAACAGGGAAGTGCCAAAGCTCCGTGTGTGTGTGTGGTGCCAGTTCTGAGAGAAAGGGACGAGAAGGCTGCACACAAAGAGAGGTTTATAAGGCTGACCGGGCACCTGACACTTGTGGGGAACGTGCTTAGCCCTGTTAATCTGCAGTAGAAGTTTAATAATTTGGGGGCTTTTTTTTTTAATAAAAAGCATAGCAGCAGCTGGGGCTGAGGCTTTCCAGGAGATGAACTCATGGACAACTGTTCAAAATAACTTTATTCGGACGGCTATTAGATCAGTCCACTGGGGAGCAACCAATTATCTTTGATTACTGGAGGCAGATAAGGCCAGGGCTGAATTGAAAACCAAGCACCGGAAAAGATAGGGGAAGGGGGGAGGAACTGGGGGAAAGGCTGGCTGGGGTGGACCTTGCGGTTAATTTGTGCGTCAGCTGCTCAGCTTGGGGCGGTTTGGGGTTGTATAAACACAGACTCCCGGCAACTGGGGCCTTATGCACCAGGCTGATAGCAAACTGGCTGGGAGATGGTTCCAGCAATGCTCTTCTGAACGGGTACCAACGGAGGGTGAACTTTGTGGGTCAGCAGAGAGAGAAACCTTGGTGGGCTTGGGTTGGCAGTGTGGCTCTGTGCACGTGGCGGAGCACAAATTTGTGCATGCAAATGGTGGTGTTTTGGTGTGCGCACCCTGGTGAGAGTGGGTGCATGTCCAGGTGTGGGCATGAGTTTGTGTGCCCCCGCATTCGTGACAGCTGGCGCATGTGTGTGTCTGGGGGCACTTGTGCGGGGTGTGTATGTAGGTGCCGTTTGTGTGTGACAGTGTTTAATGGTACATGCAAAAGGACCATTGGCCAGCCTTCTGCCACGACAGTGACCTGAATTCTGTAGCATCCGCACACCCGGCAGATGCTCTCAAGGCCCCACCCTTACTGGCCCGTCTTGCTTCTAGAGCAGCTTCTAGAGCGCCTGCTGAATAGTATCTCATGGGCACAGCAAAGCCAGGCCATCTGAGCCCCGGCTGGAGTATCTAGGCCTCACTTCAATTCAGCAGGCTCACGCACTCCGGGATGACTCTCCTCCAAGCTCGGCTCCAGCTTCAGCAGCTCCTGGTTAACCGAGGCCAATGGCGCGGCTGCAGGGTAAATGAACACCACGGGACTCTGTGGGAACACAGACAGATCTTAATGCAGGGGGGCCCCCATGCAACAAGAGACAGTGTGTTGGGCTCACTCATTACTCCTCCTCCAAGGACCACCTGCCCCTTTCCTCAGAGACGGAGGAACTTCTTATAAGCTCTTAACTCCATAGAGCCAGGCCACACCCACCAGCTGAGTGGGGGGAGGACAATCACAGAGCAGGGTGAACTATTAAAAAACCCTTGTTTTATTTTATTTTAAAATCACAAACCCATCACACAGCTAATGAGATGCGTGTCACAGCCAGCAGCGTGTTAGTATGCGGGGGGCGGGGGACCCACATCCCAGAGCTCAGCTCTCAACATGGAGCCCAGCGTCCCCAAAGGGGTCGATTTGGAGAGCGGATTCCAATCCAGGGCTCCTCTCTGCACCCACGGCTGTATCTGAATTGGGATATGGCACCGCTTTCTATTTCTTTGCAAAGCATTTCACTTTATTTTTCAGTGACGTGCTCCATCCATTTCTCCTCTTCCCTGAAACGCTCTGTTTTCTTCCCTTGGACAAAGCGGGTTGAGGAGCAGCATGGACTCTCTCTCTCTAGCTAGGTTTCAGTGACTCTAGGCCAGTGCTAGACAGTTCTGCTTTCCCGTATGACATGATGCAACCTGAGAGTCAGCTCAATCAGCTCCTGGAAGGGGCTCAGAAGAGAAGAGACGGGCGAAGCTAAAACACTATAAACCAAGCTGCAGGGAGCAGCTCTGCACTGTCCAGGAGACAGACAGCATGATCAATAGGTCTTTTCTGTCTCTCATTCCTATGATTCAATAAGCCTGGTCGCTAGGGGCTTTTATAAAAATAGACTGGACAAAACACTAGGAAAGAGACATTAGGAATCAACCCTGCTTTGGCTGGGAGATGGGCTGATCTAATGGGACTTTTCCATCTCTCAGTTCCACGAATAATCATGCAAAAAAATTTTTTTAAAGGAACTGATCAACACAATAGAAATTCTGTCCAGTGTTTGCCTTAGTTTATTACAATGCTAACATCATGTCTTGACCAGAAGAGTGCAAATAAGTCTCCTACAGAGAGTATCTGTTCATTGGAGAAGATAGAGTTGGATGATTACAACAGGGGGAGGGGGCAGTGGGTAATGAGGGGTTAATCTTAGCTCTGCTTCCCCTTCCCCTTCCAGCTGACTTCAGTGGGCTTTGGCTCAGGTCTGAAATTGGCTACTAGGGAGAAAACACCTTTCTGATCAGACTTCGCACCTAGGGCCAGAGCAGAGGGGTAAAGCCCCTTACTAAGGGGAATTTTCTGTTTCTCTTCTGCCCATGCTTCCTTCCCTTTCTAGTTTGTTATAAACTCTGTCCCCGAAGGAAAATGTTTTGCTGAGTGCATTTGTTTTTTTTTCCTGCTAAGTCATTCCATCAGTCCAATGATGCCTTAATTTCAGTTGCAAGAAAGTTTGTTCTTGGCCTTAGATCCTGAGAGATAGGATCTCCTGACACTGGCTGGGTTGTATGGTGGATTCCACCTAGCAAATATCAGTGTTCAAAAAAAAAAAAAAAGATGCATTTGGGAAAAAAAGACCCAACCCACCACTGGTTGCCCATGTTAATAGAAGATAGGTCTGAAATGCATGAGCAAGGTTACTCGGGAACATGTGTGAGCGCTCAAATGCAGCCTCTCTCCATTCCCTGCTTACATTGTTGTACTGAGCACCCACAACTCTGTCAGGGAAACCACCATTCCAGGTATGCAAAGGAAACTCTTTCCTTTAAAAAATGGCATCCATTAATGTCAGGTCTCAGTCTGGAACTGATTTGACTCTCGTCAACAGAGCTGTAGCTATTGGGATTTCACAAGCACAAGAGTTTGAAAGGTCTTTAATCTTTTCCTCGACAAATAGGTCTGATGTAAAACCAAAATCCTGACCACCTCATGGTTATAAGTCTCGTGGCAGTGTTAGCAAGAGACTGGAGTGTGTGCCCTAGGGTCCTGGCCAAATTCCAATATGGGTATTTACATTCTGCCTCTGTAAGTTCCCCTGCCCTTTCAGATGCATAAATCAGTGTTTGTCATTTCCAGTCCCAAACCCTTGTGTAATGTCGCTGTGCACTATTAAACAGCTGCCACGTTGCACCTCAGAGGGGGCTGCATTTCAGTGGCAGATGAAGTGATTTTGGTGTAATTTGTGGGATTGTTCCCCACTGGTTTTCCACAATCCAGCCTCCCTGTGCCTAAGCAAAGCCAACTCCCCTGTTTCTAATGCTGTTTCCTGTGAGCTAGATTCAGATTTCAGACAAGCTAGTGTAAATCTGGAGGAATTCGAGGTTAACAGTGGTATAACTAAGATCAGAATGCCACCTTGTTTCGCCGAGGGATCCCATCAAGAAACAGAGTGGGGAGTAAGGGGACCCCCATCCCGACCACCTGCCTGGTTTAGTGTCAGAACCGTTGAGGCTGCAAAATGCACATACTGTGTTGTGCTGCCTCGGGTGGATTTCCCCCGTGTTAAAAGTGACCGTGTAAAAATAGGCCCCTTCTTACTCTGCATACCGGCTCCCTGTGCATCTCTGAGTTGGATCTTCTGACTTCTTTATGATACAAACACTCGTCGGGGCCTGTTAAACCCACAGAGGTAAGGGAGGGTTAGCGAGATACTGTTCTGCGCACAAAAAGATCAGCAGAGACCAGATTTAAGGCTGGAAGGAACAATTATGATCATCTAGTCTGACTTCCTGCCAGAGACCCTTACCCAGCAAATCCAGCACCGAGCCCATAGCTTGTGGTTGAGCTAGAACATACATATGACGAGACCTCTCGTTTTTATTTAAAGATTTCAAGTGAAGAAGGATCCAGCAAAATTAGAATTGCTGGAGATGATCTAAGAGGCAGATAGAACCCGGACATCAGGATGAGCTGGAAACCCTGGTAACTGTAGCCCCTCCCAATGTCATTTCACATAGGGTTCAGAGCATAACCCCAGCTTAAGGCCATTGAGAGGATGACATGGTCAGACATGTGAGACCCTTCAAAGGGTTAATTATTTTTTTCTAAATTGACTCTGACATGGTGTATTACGGTGAAATGAGACTGATTGCTGGGGTCAAAGCCTAATAGCTAGGTAGCTACCCATCTGGTGAGTCCTCACCTTGAGCTTTGGGCTCTTGGTGGTTTCACAGCAGCATCTGAAAAGTAAATGTAGCAACCAATGAGCAAAACGGGGAAAAATGTAATTTAACCCCCCCCCCCCCCCCACACACACACACATGCTCTCTTATGCTTTAAACCCTTCACAATCTGCAGGCAACAGCGCCCTCTAGTGTCTATGATCGGGTGTGCCTCTCTCCAGACCTCAGCCAGACCCATGCCAACAGTTGAGCCCAGCCTGGAATTTCACAGCTTACTCCGATTTATGTTTTCCAGCACAACCCATCTTATCTCTTCGCTGCACGCATGAAGCCATCACCTGATACTTCCTGCCGGCTGTGTCCATGTCAGCTCCATTTAGCAGCATGAAATTGGGATTGTAACAGGCAGGGACATGTGCACTTCAGACCCCATATCCCAAATGCCTGGCCTGGCAGCAGGATCACCTGCTGTCTGACATTTTCCCTCATTTTTTTTTTTCAATTGTATTTTTTCCCCTTCTGCTGTCAGACATGTCCAGCATCCCCTCCTACTGCTAGGCACCGCATAGGTCAAACTCTGCCAACAGAGGCCACATTCCTTGCTGGTGTGCATGGGTTCTGGTCCATTGATAGCAGCGGACTTTCACCCATTTGCATCAGCAGAGAATTGAGCCCCGTGTCTGGTTTTTAGTGCTGTCCAAATATAGACAGAAACTCTCCTTGGAGATTAGCTCAGGTTTTATGAGGGACACACCCTTCTTGCTGTCATGAAGGTGAGACACAAGACACTGACACTTGCCCCTATCACTTCCATGCATGATTGTGTGTTACCAGCCTGCATATTTGCAGAAGGCAAATTTCAGAGTTGGGCAGTTGTGAGCATTCGCCTAAACCAGATTCTTAACTCCAGGACAGTAACTAACGGCACTAGAAGGGCTGGCCCACTTATCCAACCAGGAAATGGAAACACCATGTGGCTTCTCTGACCAGTTGCAATGATCACCCATGGAGCACTCTTTGCAGTCAATCCACAAAGTGGACTGAAAAATAAATTCAGTTACTTCCAAATGACAAATAAACCTGTGATCTGCTCACGAGCAGAAAAAGGCAAAGTTAATGGATGAATGATTCATTGTGAATGCTTCTCTCTGTTCTCCACTGACTCATCCCAGAGAGAAATTATTCCCTGTGCTTCCTCCCTACACCCAATGTGCACGCACCAGGCTGGGGAAATGAATGTGACATTTACAAGCTTGTGCACCATGCCAGGATCTTGGGGAGAACACACTGTCTCTGCTGGAAGATCTGGGTTTTCTCCGCAATTGGGATCTGCATGTTCTGTTACCAATGCCCAGAGTACCAATGAATCTGATACACGTGGGGCTGACAGGAAGTTTATACCTCTGCTGTACAGAATTCAGGGAATCTTTCTTGATCCTGCAAAATTCTCTTTCCTCACCTTGATGCCCTCCATTCAGCAGAGAGCAGTTTAGTGATACCCTCTCATTTATTCATTTAGAGAAGTCTTTCTAGTCTATTATTACCCTACTGAGGAAGTGGCTGTTTGGCACAGCCTGCTAGCTTACCTGGAAGATAGGGGAGTTGCAGGTTGTATTGCTTAAACGACAATGGTGTAATCCTATTGCACCTCTATCCTGACATGCAGCCCTCGCCCAGCTGTTCCACCTGCCTGCCTCTCCCCCACAGCTCTACCAATGCACCTAATCTGCAGCCCACACTGCCTTGCCAACTGCTGCAGTCCTGAGCCTTCTGGAGAGATGGGCAGGAGTTGGGTTGGGGGTTGCAAAAAAAAAATCTTGATGACATGCCCCAAATTGAGCTCTTCCCCAATGTTCAGGGTGGGGTGGGGGGTGTATGGTTCTGTTTTGAAGGCATTTCCTTATTGAGCTCTCTAGATCTTTCTGCTGTCTGAATAAGAGGCACATTTACCAATGAGAAAAGTATGGTTACCATCACAAAACACATAGCTACAAAAGGAGGAATAATTGGTGATGCAGTAGTACCATTGCAAAGGCTCGGAGGATTAGAGTGGATCACAAATTGAATACGAATCAACAATGTGATGCGGTTGCGAAAAAGGCTAATCTCATTCTGGACGTGTTCGCAGGAGTGTCATGCATAAGACATGGGAGGTAATTGTCCTGCTTTACGTGGCACTGGTGAGGCCTCAGCTGGAGTCCTGTGTCCAGGTCTATAGGAAAGATGTGGACAAATTGGAAAGAGTCCAGATGAGAGCAACAAAAAATGACGATAGGTTTAGAAAACCTGACCTCTAAAGAAACGTTAAAAAAAAGTGGGCATGTTTAGTCTTGAGCAAAGAGGACTGAGCGGACCTGATAACTATCTTCAGATATGTTATTGGATGTTTTAAAGAGAATGGTGCTCAATTGTTCTCCGTGTCCACTGAAGGAAGAACAAGAAGTAATGGGCTTAATCTGCGGCAAGCAAGATTTAGGTTAGATATTAGGAAACCTTTCTATGTATAAGTGTAGTTAAGCTCTGGAATAGGCTTCCAAGGAAGGTTGTGGAATCCGTCACACTGGAGGTTTTTAAGAACAGGTTGGACAAACACTGGTCAGGGATGGTCTATGTTTGCTTGGTCCTGCCTCAGAACAGGGGTCTGGACATGATGACTTCTCAAGGTGCTATTCAACCCTATATTTCTATGATTCTTTCTCCAATCTTCATGCTTCAGGGCATAAATTGATTCCCTGGCTGGGTCAGGAAGAAATATGCCTCTATTCTAGACTTAATCATTCACAACTAGATGCAGTATGGGTGTTTTCCACTTTCCTCTTATACTCTGGCCAGTGCTGGAGACAGCATATTGGAGGGCAGGGAGTGGCTGGAAACATTAACTCTTTCATAAACACCGGTAGTATCTTCCATCCAAGAGAAGTTGAATGGCAGCTGCCCTTGAGGTGGAACAAGATACGCACCCTTACCAACTAACAGTGCAGTTTTGGTCAGAAATTGTTGACTAACTCATCCAATTGCAGTTACAGGCTGGATGTAGGGAGAAAGAAAATGATTCAGCTGTGCTGGCATTTGGCCAGGACAGTAGGATTGGCATCCCATGTCTTGTGAAAGGTGCCCTGGGATCTTCACTGACTACCGGTGGTCAGACCTTGGATTATCTTCTCATCTGAAAGCTGGGGACGCCTAGCACCATGCTTCAGTACTAGCGCTGTGGGAAAACGGCTCCTTCCAGAATTCTCCCTCCATTATCTTAAGTCCATGCTTCCCCACCATTGCCCCTCAACCTGCCTGGGAAACCAAGGGTAATTTATTTTCCATGTTCATTCTGTGCATGATCTCATCATTGGAGACCACCAACTGGAGTGGTGACTTTGGTCATGTGTTACCCAACCAGTAGGAAGTGGATGGACAGGTCACCTTCTCCTTTCACATGTGCCTCTGAATAATAAATACATGGTCACAGCTTATCCTCAACACCTCCGACTGCAGTTAAAGCAGTGACTTGGAGAGGAGATGCTCTGCATCCTAGCCCTAATCTCAGCCACCTTGTTCCCCAAAGCCTTTAATTAGGGCTACACTCACCCAGTTGAGTAGTGGCCACCTTCTCAGTACAGCACAAAAACACCTTGATGCTGTTTCCCTGCTTTTCCACCCCAGGTAATTCTTCACATGTGTGTTTCCTGACAGTTTCCTCTGGCTGTCAGGTATTCACCAGGATCTGTGAATCAAGTTGCTCGCTGCCTTGTGCTCTGTCTTCTCCTCTTCCCTCTCCCACCACCAGACTTCCAGGGGGAGCAGTGAATGTGAGGAAGGCAATGTTCCCTGGAAAGCCCTCAAAGGCAAGGTGCTGAAATGCCATGCGGTGGTTCAGACGGATTGAGTAATGGGGCCTATTCCACAGCATCTTCTCTGAGTAAATTTTCAACCAGTTGAGGGGTTGAGACCTGGAGAGGAACCAAGCTGGAAGATGCTAATCTCAGGAGGCACTTGGTCAGGTAGGACAGCAGGGATGGCTTCCTCGTACACAGGTACCGAACACCACTGGGAATTACAATGATACTCCTGCCTCCCTCACTTCTCTCACCTGCACTTCTTTTCTTGGTCCTTTCCTAATACCTACAGGCCCATAGGTATTAAGATCCCTCCAGTAGCTGCTAATTGGATCATGTCAGGAGAACTTGGATTATGTCAGGAGAACAATTTGCTCAGGCAAATTCTGTTTGTAGGCTGTATCCTTAGCAATTGCACAAACTCCAATTCAGTTCAGTTCTGCCTTTCCTGCTCTCCCAAACTGCTTCCTCAGCCCCAGACTCCAACAGCAGCTAGAGATGGAGGGGGAAATTATGCGAACTTCTAAATTATTTTCTTTCTTTCTTTTGAAAATTTTTAACCATCTCTATAGCTGGGTTATAAAATGGAGAAATAGTTTTGTGAACATTTTGTCAAAAACCTTCCCTGTTTTTTATTTTGTTGTTTTTGTTTCAAAATTAGTCATATTGTCAAAATTTGGAAGACTCCACTGGCCCAGAAGAAGACCTAATAGGGATGTAGGAAGACGAGCCATGTAAAACTTGGCAGTGTCTCGTCACAAGAGCGTCATATGGGGAAGAGGGGCAGTCCAGTCGATGCATGCATGGATGTTCATGTGAAACTTTCCTTTGGTTCCAATCCCCTTGAGTTTGGCATGGAGACCAGAACCTCAGGCCACAACTCTGTCAAAAATTCATTAAGTGAATCTTGTCGAACTTACTCTGTAGCGATTGGGATTTTGTCTCCTGTAAGAGGCCGGGGAGGCTAAGCCTCCCCAAACAGCCAGCCCGCTGCCTTTGGAGTGCGCCGCCGCTGAAAGGGTGGGTGTCCCGGCCATGGCCCCGCCCACGCTCCACCCCGAGAGCCCGCTCCCGCTCGTCCTCTTCCCCCGAGGCTCCGCCTCTCCTCATCCCTGCTCTGCCTGCGTGGGGGCCTCACGGGAGGGGGTGAAGAGGCACATGTGAGCCGTGAGCAGCCAGCCAGCAGGGTGGGCAAGGGAGGAGGCAAAGAGGTGCAAGCGGCAGGCGGTGGGGAGCTCAAAGAGGGGGTGAGTGGAGCTGGGAGTGAAGCATGGGCGGGGCTTCGGGGGGAAGATGCTGAGCAGGGGAGGGCCTTGGCCTGGGGCCATGGTCCAGGTGCATGCAGCCTCCCCAAATGAAGGAGTCATCTGCCACCTATGCCTGTAGCCTACCCCACCCCCCTGCATTTCCAGGAATTCGCTCTCTGCAGGGACAGCTGCCATTTTGTGAAGCAGAGCTTCACGCAGTATGTTACAGAGGGGAATACACAGCGCGCACTCTCTGTTAATGATGGTTTTTTCCCCCCATGCTCTTGTTTTGTTGTTTCCCTTAATCTTCCACACACAAAAAAGTCATCCAAAGAGAGAGTACAGGGTAGCTCTTTGTTCTTGGGAAAATATGCCACTAAGGCACTATTTTAAAAGGAGTTCTGCTTTTCTCTGTCATCCTTATTCCAAAGGAGCTTGCAGAAGCCTACTACAAACTAACCTGGCACAGGACAGTTCGGTGAGGTGCTAAATTATATTTAGAACATGCAGAGGGTCCAGGGAGAGCACAGATGGAGAGGATAACTATTGCTTCCTGAATGTTGTATGTGGTGCTAGTGACGGGCATCCCACAGATGCCTGGGGTGGACTTCAAATGGGTCTTTCCAATGCGAGAAACCAGCCGCTCCTAGCCGATGTGTAACCAGTGGATGCAAGGAGGCCCTGGGCTACAGTTCAAGTTTTCTCCTCCATGTCCCAGGTGGATTTGCTGCCCTTGGGCCTGCTCTACCTGTTGGATATTAATGAAGACTTTATTAAACTAACACTTTCCACCCTCACGGGTAAATTCCAGGCTGGATTTCTGGTGCGTCTGCCTTCCCCTGTGGCGGGGATTTCACTCCGGCCTGGACTCCGACTGGTGTTAACCTTTGCAGCGAACATGTGTTGATTAAAAACTTTTGCCGGGGTAATAAATTACTGGCGGCAGCTCCCTGCGCCTTTGATCTGAACTAAAAGCCATTCAGGAGAGAGGGTGAAGTGTGCGCCTCATTTTCAGGGAGTGAGCTGGGGAGCGGGAAAGGATTCCTGTGGAGAACCCCCCCTTCCCAGGTTGGGGGAGAGACGACCTCTGAGAGACAAGGGAAGGAGGAGGAACCGCAGGTAGGCTGGAGAAGTAAGTGTGTGTGGTGGGGGGCACTAAGGGGGTTATTTACTTGCATGGTTGGGACCCAATATCCAGCCAAACAGCTAATAACGGGGCTGGGCCTGAGCAGCAGAACTGGAATCAGGATTCAAACTTCCCCCAGGTCTGGGGGCTTTGGTTCAGGCCCATCTCCGTTGCAAATTGTGGGCCCCTCATGTCCCCGCAAGCAGACACAGATATTTATAGGTGTCTGGCGGGGAACGGGCCGTCTACAGAGACAGCAGTGGTTAATGGGCTCGTGTGTAACACAGCCTGGGTGTATTTGCGAAGGTGTGTTTTCCAGACACAGACAGGAAAGCCTTAGGTGTTTTGTTTTTGCAAAGCCGTTTTTCTTTACTGTCTGTCGTGGGCTGTGTCTGAACTCACCTCGTTTCTGTGGGGGATCCCAGGGGAGGAAAGCTGGGCCGGGGTGGGGGGAGCTGAACGGAACGTGCAGAGGACGTTGCTGATCTTTCGAGGGTGGATTTGGAGGCTGTAAGCGCTGTGATTCCTCGCGCTGTTTCTATTCTTGCTCTGATCCCAGCCTTGTCTTGGGCCCTTCTGTGGCCTGGGTTAAACTGAGTGTTGATGAGCCCGAGGAGCACTCCTGGTCCAAAGCCTCTCTTCCCTGAGTGCTGCTTATTTCCGCTCCCACTTCCTACTGACTTCCCGTGAGCCAGGAGTGTCTCTGGATAGGTGACACAGGACGGGCCGGGAGGAATCCCGGGTTCCCCTCCCAGTTCCGCCACAATAAAATCATTCCCCTCTCTGGGCCTTGGTTTTCCCATCTGTAGTGATACGGACCTACCAGCTGGGCTTAGGGCATTAGCCTGGGCTCTGGGAAATCCAGATTCAAATGCCTGTTCCACCACAGGCTTCCAGCATGACCTGGAAATGAGTGGGAATTCGAAGCCTATATACCTTTTGAGGATCTGGGTTTTAGTCTCTCTCTGCCTCAGTTCCTCATCTGTACAATGGGGATAGGAGCACTTTTCTCCCTCACAAGGGTGTTGTGAGGATCACGGCATTAAAGACCCTGAGTGGTCAGCTACTACAGTAACGGGCACCAGCTAAGGGCCTGAGACAGACACTTCAGTGGTGGGCTGTGCGGGTTAATTCACGCGTGGGTGCGATTCATTCACAAGGCCCAAGCTCAATTTCAGCTCTATGCTGAGAGCTTCCACGGGACTGAACTGGTGCTTTGGGATGACTTTCACCCCAGTATGTGAAAAGGGGCTTCAAAACCCTTGGCTAGCAGGTGCTATGTACGGCAGACTATTATTACGTTCATAGTTATAACAATAAATACGCCCTGAATCCCCGTAACAGCGAACAATAAATCATTGCTTGCTGTTGCATATAAGAATAATACTATTGTTTGACATGTTCAAGGTATTTCATCTCAGGCCTCTCGAAAAGCATCTAATGAATTAAGCCTCGCAATGTTACTGAGAGAGGTGGAGTTATCTCTAATTGACAAGGCCCTGCCCAGTCACTTTGCAAGGCTACCCGGTGAGTCAGTGGCTGGGCCATCTGATGCTCTAATGTTAGGCAATGCTCCCTCAGCTTACAAATTAGGGGCAGCACTTGGGGGCAGGGCTGTCTTTTTGTCCTGTGTCTGTACAGCCCCTAGCGTAATAGGGTCCATGTCTAGGGCTCCAAGGTACTATGGTAATACAAGTAATAGGTAATGCCTTTTTTAGTTGTAAGGTGCAGAATTTACAGCTTTTCCATAAGATCGCGGAATATTCGTGATAATTCTTCTGAGATGCTTAACAACAAAAATAATATTTTGCATAATAATCAACCTGGATCAAAGTTGAGCAAAAATATAACGTACTGAAAAGCAATATAAGTTTTCTGACTCAATTGCTATTAAAATGTTCTGTCATAGGAGTTAAAACATTCTTACCATGGGATCTCATACGCCCTAAACAGTATTTCTTGTTCTACTGAGCAATCATCTGCTTTCTAACCCATGTAGACCTAATGGGGAGAAAAGTTTCTAAAAGAAAGCTAGACACAGATGTTTAATAAAATCTGGCCATATTAGGTGTAGTGCTAGCCATCACAGCTATCAGTGTGGTTCAGATATGCCTACTTTTGTGTGTGTGCGTGGTCCACTGGAGAAGTGTGCTCTTTGAAGACTTTTCACTAAGCAAGAATTTATGATAGAGGATGAAAATTATGCTTTGCTCCCTGAGGTCTCAGTGGGGTTTGTTCAACCATTTTACTAACCCAACTTGGCAGGGATGAAACAAAAACTTCTAGGTTTGGATTCAGTTCCAACACCCAGTTGCATTAGTCAGTGTGGACCAATGCTCATATTATTGAATGGTCTTTCTCTCTCTCCCCCCCACCACCCCGCCGGGATTTAAAACAACGAAAAAACAGCTAACAATTTATGTCCAGTGCACGTGATGGAAGGTGTTACTGGTATTGGCTGCTCATTTTAGTAGTCACATTAGCTGGATTTTAGAAAGTTGGTGCTGTCGAAGCCAAATTTACCTGATGACGAATGAAGAACCATAACAGAAAATAAATTAATATCAGCCACACCTATTTTTTGCGAATCCCGGTAGTCCAAGCTCACACATTTCTGCGTTAATAGAACCACTGCCAGAGTTTAGCATTTTAAAATCATCCCAGAGTAAAGAGGAACATCCTCAAGTGCTGTTATCAAAAAGATATTAGACACTTATGGCTAGCAAGAATATCCAAAGTTATCACCCATTTGGTAAATTTTCAAAGACACCCTGTGTGCTTTCTCCCCATAAACATGCAAATCCTTCCTTAAAACTCTCCTATGCTGGGATGTCTACAAAACACTTGACAACAGTCAGACAGCTAGTGACTACTGCTATCATGATGACCAGAATTGTCTCATAGTTTCCTTGTGATCTCCCATCTGTCTGTCTGTCTCCATCCTTTATCTCTTGTCTTATACTTAGAACGTAAGCTCTTTGGAGCACAGACCAAATTTTTCTTCTCTGTTTGTACAGCGCCTAGCACAATATGGTCCTGGTCCATGACTACAGCACCTAGGTGCTACAACAATACAAACAATTAATTAATTTAATTATAATTATTTGTTTTTTAAAACCCATGAATTGTGGAAGGAATATCATAAGTAGAAATGGTCACCAAAAAATGATGGAAAGTGGTTTTTTGACAAAACTGCCCCCCCCAAAATCCATTTTCCAGATGTTCACTGAAGAACTAGAATGTTTTCAGTTGCTGAAAACTGCAAAAAATTAGTTTTCAGGGTTTTGATTTTTTAACAAAACCCTGAAAAATTTTAACAATTTTTCTTTCATCAGAATTTTTTGCTGGGGGAGGGTGCAATAAGACCCCTCATGCTTCAAGTCTTAAGCAAGCCTCTAAGGGCTAAGGGGAGGGATAGCTCAGTGGTTTGAGCATTGGCCTGCTAAACCCAGTGTTATGAGTTCAATCCTTGAGGGGCCATTTGGGATCAGGGCAAAAATTGGGGATTGGTCCTGCAGTGAGCAGGGGGTTGGACTAGATGACCTCCTGTGGTCCCTTCCAACCCTGCTATTCTCTGATTCTAACTATTGTGGGGTCAGGAGGAAACTTTCCCATGGCAGATTATCCCTTAACTGCCTAATCAGTTCTCCTGAAGCAACCAGTACTGACTAATGTTGGAGATGGGATATTGAACCACTGGTTTGATATAGTGTGGCAATTTCTATGTTCGTATGATTCCTTTTTCACTTTCTATATCCAGTGGCAAAGCTATAGGATGTTTTTAAAAAATAATGGAAGTTTCCCGTATCGTAGCAACACATTTCTCCCTGGCACCCTCAAAGGTCCAAAACTACAAATTGTCTCCAAGAGAAATTTACAATAGACCTCCAGAAGTGACCCCTCTTGCCAAGATTCAGAGTGCAGCAAGTGTCACAGATTTTGGTTTCAAGCTGTTGCTAGTTAGTTAAAGCCTTTTAAAAGAGGCAGGAAGTTCCCCGTTAGAAGCCACAAACTTTATTTGTACTCCATACCAGCCATTCTGCGGTTTTGGAGATGGCCTTTTAAAGACTGTTTTTATCCCGAGGATGATGCGGAAAGGGGATGTGTAGGGCAAGGTGACAGAAATATAACATACACTACAAAGAGAAGCAGAAGGAAAGTTTGTGTTACGTTAAGCAGGCTACTCAGGAGAGATGGGGCACAGCTAAACTTACGGCATCTCTTTCTGAAAAAAGATAGATTGATGCTGTCATTTTATTGGTTATGAAATAACCCCCCACCTCCATAAATTAGAAACACGGTTTGACGTCTGGGAATGGAAAGTGTTTGGCTCGTATATAATGTGAATTA
The DNA here is from genome assembly GCF_015237465.2 of Chelonia mydas. NCBI lineage: Eukaryota > Metazoa > Chordata > Testudines > Cheloniidae > Chelonia > Chelonia mydas. The sequence continues at coordinate 5,067,108 of NC_051250.2, read as the reverse complement.
CCCATGGAACATGATACTTTACAGCGCATGGAAATTACCTGCACAGAGATGTTCTATGAAGTTATATTATGGAGTACTTTCTCCTAAATGGTGCTGTACGCTGGATCCTTCCAGGGAAGTTGTTGCACCTTGCCTCCTACCATTATTGAACCATATCCTACAACAATCAGCCCTTTGATTTTAACATGCACCCTGCTCGTACATGCCGTCCTGTGCTCTTTACATGTGCCCTGAAATACATAGGGTAAAATTCACAGCACAAGGCCTGTGCACCCACTTGAATCAACTTCAGCCCAGTGGAACTCTGCTCAACTCCCCTAATGGGCATAACAGCAACTTAAGTAGCGGCGAAGGCTTGGTACTAGCCTTTTAAATAAGGGGTAAATTTCACCCAGAGAACATGGAAGCTTGGATCTCTCAGGAGGAAGGAATGGGCTACAAAGCCTTCCAACCTGTACATCATCGGTTTGAATTCAGCCTATATCCATATGAGTGACTAAAGGTCGTAGCATTTGTTGGCCTTTGGGAAAGGAGTTTGTGGTCTCTGTTCAGTCCTACTGTGCAGCTGTCGATGCTGAGAGTAGGCATTAAAGGAGACCTGGGCTTTGTTCCCAGCTCTGCCAGGCTACTTGCGTGATTCTGGACCAGAGATATTGCCTCTCTGGGCCTCAGTTTCCCCACCTGCAGAAGGGGGGAAATGATATGCAGGTGTGTTCTGAGGCTATAGCCATTTGATAGTCTGTAAGGAGTTTTGAGGTCCTTTGATGGACAGCATTAGAGAAAGGCAAAGTAGTAGTATCCTGCCAGCACAAATGAGCAGCCTTCCAAGCAGGCTGATCAGAAAGGTGATGGACGGAATAGGTCATACAAACTAAATGTCCCTTCCCCCCTCCACTATGCTATGGCACCATAGTGAGTGATGAGCACCTCTGACCCTGCGAGACCTGAAAGGAGCCCAAGGCTGCAAGTGAGAGGCACTCTAGAAATACTCTAGCTCGAAGGCAGTGCATGGCTGCAGTTGCATAGAAGAGGTTAGTTATGAGCTGTTTTTATAAAGGGCTGATTTTTCCAGAGGGGGAGGAGAGCGGCATTTTCAATGGCGTCTCATGCAAAGTGGGATGCATGCTTAGATCAGAGGTGGCCTGTAGTCACCGTGGCTTTCCCATCTGTCCTGTACCACGTGCAGCACTCAAGGTTTTATGTCGACTCCATTCTGTTGGATTTTTCCATCATAGAATAACTTGGCTGCCACAAGCGCAGCTGTAGCAGCCAGAGAGGGACCTCCCCTTCTAAAAGCATCTTCTCGTATTTACCAGCAAAAACAGTCAGGGCCGGGAGTGGGGAGAGATTATTTTCTCAGAGGGGAAGCACTGTCATTTTTGTTCTTTAAACCACAAAAAAAAAAAAAAAAAAAAAAGAGAGAGGAAAAGAGGCAAAGACCAAAAGCACTTTCTGATGGGTGTTTGTTAGAATCCCCTCTGTAACTTGCTGTCCTGTTGTTGTTATGGCTACAAGATTCCAGGGATGGACATCAGTTTGTGGAGATTAAGTAATGGCTGGTATGAGTAGAACTGGTTGTTTTTTGTTTTGTTTTTTCAAGATTTCTGATCATTAGCCATGACCATGGAAGTTAAATATGAAGAAGCTGTGAAACAGAACGCAGGCTTGGCATTCTGTCCTATGTTTAATTTTTGGATCTTTTTCTTTCTTTGAATGTATAAAGGAAAGCAGGAAGGGTGCTAATTACAAAGGGATATGAGTTTAGGGAAGCAGCTAAATCAGGGAAAGCATTGATTTAAAGGACTGATTCCAATTTCACTCACACCAGTGTAAATGAGGAGTAATTCTACTGCAGTCGGTGGCATTACATTAATATGAGAGGAGAATCAGGCCCATGTGCCACGCGTATTCATTCCTCCGCTAGCAAAGGATATTGAAACTATAGCTAATATCTGAAATGGTGAGAGAAGAAGATGAGACAGCTACTGATCTGTCCTGAAAATCCAGGGAAAACCTGTCTCAGTTCTTACTCAGAACTTGCAAAAATTAGTGAGAATTTTCCTGGATTAAGGATGGAGCGAGGACCTCAGGGGTTGTGTCGTGGTTGATCCTATCCCACTTTATTTATGAGGTTTTTATTAGTAACTGAATTACAGAACCAAAAGGGCAATTAAACTGCAAAGTCTAGCCTAATATTAATATCGGGAGCTGACTTAAAGGGATGTTGTCAACGTACTTTTCATAGAATTGTATCAAAAAGGAGGGATATGAAGAAAAAAACCCTGATAAACACCATCTCCAGGGAAAACATAGGAAGCAGAAGTGTTTGTACATTGCACTACCTGAGGCTCTTTCATCAGTGATACTGATATACTTAGCTCCTTAATATTAGGAACCTTATAGAGTGTCAGTTTCAGAGCTGATGAGATCTAATATGTGCCCCAGGGACTTGTGGCAGGCTCTAGGGTTTCTTCACTCATTTGCAGTATTAATACATTTGTAACTATGCAAGATAAAAGAAACAGGCTGTAAATACTGAGGCTTCAAGGGGTAAGATTTCTGCCAGCAGTCAGATGAGAATGATGTCTTTATGCTATTTAAAGCATTGCATAACTCCTCCGTGCATTGTAGAGGGGTTTAGTTTTCTTCTGAAGCATTAAATATTGGCCACTTGATCCGATCCACGTTCTGATCCAGTATGGCAAACCGTGTATTCTTCTTATTGGCAGAGTAGCTCAGAGAATGCCACCTTGGTTTAGATCTAGATGGGCAAGTCTCTTTGCAGTTGTCCCTGCCAAGGCCGTCTCCATTTAGCTTTGGGTGCCCATCACTGTCGTACCTAGGTGCCAGTATTACCACATGTTCAGAGATTATTTCATACGTAGGTTAGTAGTGTAAACACCAAGCCTTCCATTGTTGTGTCATTAAAGCAGCTGAACACGAGTACAATAAACTAGCAACTAGAATTCCTTTGGACAAGCTGGTTAGCAAAAAGTCCCTGCCTTTGTGTAGTGGCTGATAGTCTAAACTCAATAGCTCCATGTTGTTCTTCCCTGTCTGTCCCCACCCCACCCCACGGCCCACACCCCAAATAAATATTAGCCAGAGGCACCAAATCCACGTTATAAACTAATGGTTGTTGTGGGGGGAGGGGGGAATGACCTGATACACTGGAGTGAAAGAGAGTTTGGCCACTGATTTCAATTACTTCGATGTGTTTATTACTTAGATGTGTGACAGCCTGAGTCCTTGCCTTGAAGAGCTAACGTAGTTAAGGCCAGAATGCCATGCTAAATGCATGGAGGGATGGTAGAAGGGAGGACAACGGTAAAGACAATATGATCGGAGACATTTCTGACCAATAGAAGTGGGAGAGGTCCCATGACTAAAGGTCATTACCATCTGTTAGCTGTTCAGTGGTGTAGCGGGGTGGTCACACGCGCCGGCCCTGACGGGGTTAAAACAGCCCAGGGACAGGGCTGCCCCAGGGGAGCTAAAGGCTCGGCTGATGGGGAAGGCAGCCACAGCTGGGGCCATGCCACAATCAGGCCACAGCTGGCCTTATAAAAGGCTGTGAGCCAGGAGCAGTCTCTCTCTAGGTGTGGAGAGAGACGGGCCTGGCTGCTTGGGCGCTCACCAGGGTACCTAGAGTGGAGCAAGGCTGGGGAAAGGCCAGAGGAGCTGGGGAGCTCCAGGCTGGAAAACCCCCAGCCTGCAGGCCTTGCTGAAGGCCTAAAAGCAGGTACTGGGGTTGCAGAGGGGCAGCCCAAGGTTAGGCAAAGGCAGCAGGTCCAAACCCTCCTTACCAATGATGAGTGGTACAGACTGCGGTCTGCCCCAGTGTGCGGGGGCTAGGTGGGGACTGGCAGTAGCCGCTGAGGCAAGGTGGGGATAGAGGGTGGGGATTCTCCGGGGCGGGGAGACCCAGAGACTGCGGGGGAACTGCAGAGGGCAGAACCCCGAGGGAAGGGGCACCAGGATCCGGGAGGAACATGGGGCCTGAGGCAAGCGGGACACCGGCCTGCAGAGGGCGCTCCAGAGGCTGGAGAGCTAATTCCCAGGACGACCAGTGGGAGGCGCCGCACCGGTGAGTCTCGACCTTGCGACAGGTGGCTTATGTGGAATGTCTGGTGGTGTGTCTCAATCAAGTTCCTCCGGGTTCACTGTTCATGTCATAAGCACCACCACCACAGATTTCTAACCTTCCTCCCCTTTGCTGGCAATCTTGGTGGAAACACCAAGGATGAGATGAGCCCTGGAGGCTGACCTCTCCTCCGCAATGAAATCACACACAGTCTAAGTGGCCAAACTGATATTACTTTTAAATAACTTTCTTGCCCACCCAGCCCTTCCCTACCCACGGAGAGCTTGTGTGCAAAGAATCAGCCTGGAGCAGAATGTCCAGCCAAGTCCTAGAAGAGCTTCACAAATAAGTGCTCTATACCAAACACATTACCAGAGACTCTTGGCTGTCGCAGCTTGGATATAATATACCTTCCTGCCCTTAAACTGCATCTCAAAAGCACTAACATCTGGGCTGTGGGCCTTGGAGAATTCTACTGCATCCATTACAATATAGGGTCTCCCTGGTTTACATTACTGAATAAAAAGGGTAGGGGGAAGCTAAAATCATTCCTGAAACATCCCCTTCACAAACATGTCTCAGACAGCACTATACTTGCATTGTCACAGACATTCAAAGTCTCCTCTAGACAACCATTTTCTCTCCTTCATCTGTCCTTTACCCTCACCGACTTCCCTTCTTTTCCCTTACTGTTGCATCCATTTACAAACCCTTTTATGGTGCCCCATCATGCCAAATTTTCCCTGAAAAATCTTCTTTTTGGCTGCTTTGGAAAACTGCATAAGCCCCGGGTTGTAGCTGGCTGCCTCTCTCAACCAAGTGCCTAAAGCTTAACAGGGCAAAGAATAAAGAGCTGCGAAATGCAGAGATATAACAGATGTTGACGTGTAGTGAAAATACTAGACACAGGAGCCTAAAATAATAAATCTGAAAAATTAACACGTAGGAAAACGAAAAAAGGAGCAATATGTTTTGGTAATCATTTTGAACTGTTGAACCCGCCTGCTACAGTTCAAAAATCTCTGGTATTAGGCAGATGTCATTCAACCGATGATTAACACATTACTGAATTTCTCCAGTTGTTTAATAAAAGTTTTACATAACATGCAGGTAATTGCTTCCAAATGTGAAGGTAACAATGTGGGTTTCTTTGGATGGCATTATTTCCTAGCATCAGGTGAAAACCCCTCTCCCTGCCTTTGTATCAGACGGAGCCCCACGACGAAGATTCCTAAGATGGCCAGCTGGGTTCCCAGCCACGACTTTTTGAAGAGACAAAGAAAAAGGGTGGGAACAGTAGTGGGGGTTATATCTGGCACGTTACCTTTCCTTTAAATCTCTGCGAATTCAGTAACCAGGCCTCTTGTTCCAAACCTGTGGCAGAGTCATATACTCTTTAAATGAAAAATTACTCCCGGCCTGCTGGAAAATCAAAATCAAGTTGAACGCCAATGGGTAAAGGGAACGTCACAGCAGATAGGGAAAGGCTGGGGATACATGTATTCATGACTTTGCCACTGGTGGGGAAGGCTCTTCAGGATAGCCAACGATGCCATATTCCTCCAACTCCTCTGCTAGATGTGTTCAGTCGGAACCATGTCACATCAGTAGGGTGAGGCTGTTGTGCTGAACCCTACACATGGTCAAAATCTTAAATTGTCCAAAACGAGAGCAGCAGGAAGAATATATGAACTTGTTGACATTGCTGGGCCACCCCCTCAGCTAGTGCATCTGGAGTAGCTCCATCGACTTGAATGTAGCCATGGTGATTTATACCAGCTGAGTATTTGGCTTGTTATGTAAAATAATTGGTGCAAGGAAACACATGACTCACTATTAAAAGCTACCACGATGGGTGCTGTGCAAAGAGAGAACAGAGTCAGACAGGGTGTGAACTGTTTGTTAAGCCTCTCGGAATTGCTGGCTACAGGGTTTCACGTCATCTCGTGACGTTACAAAAGTATAGCAACAGAGCCAGGATAGTCTTAAAATAATGACATTATTATGGGACAGACCCTATGGAACTAAGGATCTAGCCGAAAGCATCCATGGATGGCTGTTGGAAATTTGTTTGACTGGGCAGCCTTGACAGGACTAGGCTGCTTCCATTTTGGAAAAAAAAAATTCTGGGGAAATACTTGGCAATTTGCTGGGCGTGGTATCAAGTGTCACCCTTGCCGTACTGACCAGCAGTGCCATCTCCATTATGAACACCATTGCTCTTTCCATAATATTATTGAGGCATGTGATGGTGATGAGAGATGGCCCAGTGGTTAGGACATTAGCCTGAGACTTGGGAGACCATTGCTCTGTTACAAGCTCCCAGTGGGCAAGTCACTGCATCCTTCTGGGCCTCCGTGTCCCATCTACCCGATGGGCACGATAGCCCTGCCCAACACTTGCAGGAGTGTTTTGAGAGTAAACACGTTAAAGATTGTGAGGTGCTCGGATACCGTGTAGTACCATAGCTAGACAGATTCCTTGCAGCAATGCAATCAGTGCAAAATATGATTATTCTTCTTAACAGGTGAAATTCACCCAGTGCAGAAGCCTGTGCACCTTCCCTGTTTTGAGGCCTGGTGCCTCTGAGAGCTAACCATCACCCAGTTAGAATTGCTTTAATTTTTTTACCACATATCCTTCATCTTCGTTTGCCTGAAAAGCCCTGACAGTCCCGTCCTTGCCAGATAGACGTGGGTTAGGGTGGGGTGCTGGAGCTAACGGGGTGGCTTGCCAAACTGTGGTTGATTTTGTAGATTTTACTGCACCTGGGAGGTTTGGGCCTGTTCCCAGCACCATTGGCTGCATCAGCTCCTAGAGACAGGATGATTTACAGGCATGTTATTAAAGCCATATTTTCAGCCTCACAACACGATGTAAGTGGCGGGTGGTGGTGGAGGCAACAGGATTGAGGAGGAGGCGGGGGAAGAGTTTGTCTCTCAGACCACCTGGCTGCTTAAGGGAGATAAACATTAGCAAAGCTTGTAGAAGTGGCCTGACCAAAGTACTAGAGTATAGACTGCTGGGGACGGTCCTGCATTGGCCAGGGTGGGATGGATCAGCTGAGATCTAATAGCGTCCATCTCCTTTTTCTGTGACTCCTACAGTTAGGAGTCCCACCTCCCAGCCGCATCAGGCACTAGACTTCTGTATGTGGATGAGCTGATTAAAGAAAGAGAGGGATAATAATGGAAATTAGGACAATGGAAGTGGTGGTTAATTATAATGTAATGAATGCACGTATATGTTCAGTGAGCTAATGCATTAAAATTCTGTTCATTGGCTAAAAGAAAAGGAGTACTTGTGGCACCTTAGAGACTAACCAATTTATTTGAGCATGAGCTTTCGTGAGCTACAGCTCACTTCATCGGATGCATATCTCCTGCTGGTTTGTTGGCTGTTCCTCATCCATGCCCCCATCTCTTATCGCTGCAGTATCTAGGCACAAGAGACATGGGAGCGTGGTCCATCAAGGTCACAGGGCAGCAGCCAGCCCATGCCAGCGGAACTCAGACAATGAAAGGTCTGATCCAGAGTGCCTGGGTGTCTTTTTCCATTGACCGCTGCACGTGGGCCTGATCCACGGCCCCGAATGCTCAGGTGTCTCGCTTTCACCAGTGGTGCATCTGACTCGGTCTGCAATCACAAGCGTGGGGTGAACCTGCAAAACACAAGTCTTTTCATAAACACCTGCTAAGTACTTTCCTCAGACTGAAACTACAAGCCTTTCTGCTCTATAGAGATTCCCAGCTTGCAAAGCATCAATAAGCTGCATGAACACGCTTACATTTAGCAAAGTATGCCCGCTCCCTTGCTATCACCTCCCCCACCGCACACTCTTCTCCATACCTCTCCCAGAATCCCAAGCACCTTCAGAGCCTGAAAGGCACAGGCAGTCTGAAATAACAACCCGTCACTACAACTAAAACATTAAACATGCACATAACAGTTCCCAGGGATACTTGTGTAAAATGTCTACCCCTCTGCAAGCCTTCTTCCTTCTCCTCCTTTTTAAGCTCTCATCCCTCCTGCAACCTGACCACTTTCCTCCAGTTCCACTCCTCATAATACACGGGGTGCCCTGATCCGTGCACTCAGTCTGCCTTTTCGAGTATACCAGAGCATCATTGGAGTTCATCTCCAATTCCATGCTGTTTGCACCCATCTGGACTCAGTCCCAAAAACATCTGCTAGTGTGAAGATCCCATGCAGTTTGTTCTGAGAATCACAGCCTACTCGTGTGTATCCCAAAAATGGGTGGAGACCCCATGAACCTTAGAGTTTCCAAAGGGGAAAAATATAATATGTGAACTCAAGTAGTAGTGGGTAAAATTTTTAGAACAGAATCCATGGTCAGATTTGCCAAGATTCACCAATGGCAGCCACTCAATTAGAGTTGTAAAATTCTTCCATTTTGAATAAACTGAGGTTTTATTATCAGGTGAAGGAAACTCCTCCTTTGGTGTATATTTTTAATCCATCTGCATCAACTTTTAACACAAGTGAAAGAAAAACCTCTTTTGTATTCCAGGGTTTTTCCTTTGTGAACCCACAAACATGGGATACTCGTTGACTTTCTTGGTTCCCACACAGCTCTATGGGAGATCCAGCCAGGGCTCTGTAGCTATTATCATTATTAATTATACAGCAGCACAAAGGTGCATAGTGCTTTATAGACCAATAAAAGACAATGGGCCAAATCCTGCTCTGTCATACCAGCATAATTCCACGGCCTAATGTGGTGTATTGAAAACTGTGTTCAAATTACAAGCTATCATTTTAAGTGTAAGGAGTTTCCTGGTCCTGCTTTCAGGTTAGGAAGCTCTGTAGGGAAGCTTGTGATCTGGGTCTTCAGCACTCAGTCTGCAAAGAGCCAGTCTAGAGCAAGATGGGGTGAATTGTACCTCTCTGCCTGAGGGAGCAGCCTGCTTTGTCTCTCTCTGTTTTTTGGTTCTTGTGTGATAGGGTTCCAGATTCTAAGAAATAAAGTTGTGGTACATTGCAACCTTCCAGAAAAATAAAAACATAAACTACTGTAACTTCTCTGTGTGTATGCCATGAATACAACAACTAGCTGAGGGTGGCCCAATGTCCTTGCCTCAAAGAACTTGCAGTATACGTGAAGACACCACATGGTGAGTGATGGTAACAAACACTGGGGGAGCCAGGGGAAGGTGGGGCAATGCCTAGGACAGTAGGAATGTGCAGTTGCTTGGTTAGTAATGTGCACATCCTGTGCTACACTTGTGCTAAGGCAGGAATGTGTAAATATCTACCTGTCTATAGGGGCTATGTGTGGAGCCAGAATTGGATTGACCTTTCAGCATGCCACTGCGGAACAGCTCCAAGACAGCAGGGATGTGTGACCGCGGAAAGAGTCTGGCAGGAGGTCTTTAAGCTGCTAGATGTGTCTGTGCTGAAAAGCATTACCTGCTGAGATGAAACTTGGCTGCCTTCCCCTTGTCTCCAAGGCAAACATAGACAGTTCTATTCATACTCACAAGAAATACATATTTCAGCATTTGATTTCTGTTTTGTTTTATCTAACTCCATGGAGTTTGGACTTCTTTCTCATCTTGTATCGTGCTTTACATGCCGTCTCTTTGATTCAGTGCTCTCATTGAATTCATAAAGAATGACAATGATATTTTTCCCATGGAGCATGGGCTTCTGTAAACGAAAGGAAAACTTGTTGCTCAAAGAGAGAAAGACAAACAAGTAAGGATGCTGGCAAGCCCATTCCAGGGCCAGTGACACAGTTTTGAGTGCCTCAAGTCCCAGTGCAGAGTAACAAATCTTCCCCTCAAAAGTACTTCCTTTGAATTATTTTTTAAAGAGATGGGCCAAAATTGTAATTTTACATTGAGATTTCATGCCTCTTAAAGCATTGGTTCAGCCTGTTACAGAACTTGGGGCAAGCTGTGAAATGTAGCTCTGGAGCAGGGCGAAATTTAGCCATGAAATTTAAATCTGGATCAGGCTCAGATTCCAACCCTTTCCCTCCCCATAGTTCAGAGAGATTTGGATCCAGGTTTTCCCCTTTTGTGGCTTTGCTAATCCTTGTTTTGTGGGCACAACTTTGAGGACTATTTGTCTCAACCTCTCTGTGATGTTGCACTCCATATACTTTATAAAAATATGTTTATAAGTGTGAATATGATGTAACTGAAATATGCTTAATGCAAAAGGGCTCTTGTAAGTTATCATTACAAAGCTTATGTTCTACTGAGTGTGGTCATCCTATCTGTGTAAATATGAAGTATTACTCTGAAGTCCTAGTGCAATTATGCAAAGTGTGGGCCATTAATGGTGGCTTGGAATCTTGATGGCTCTCATAAACTAGGACAATTGGTTGTGAATGGCTCTGTTTACTTGCAAAATTTCCTGGGTACGTGCTGGCCAGCCTTGGAAGAATGGAGACAAGGGGTCTCACAGGACATGTGACCATGTCACATGATACTGAAATCCTTCTTAAACCTGGTGCTTTTCCATTTAGAAGGAAGGGTGGGAACTCAGAGAAAGACAAAGGATTCCTGCCTTGTGCCAAAGCTACAAAAGGGGGTGGAACAGAACAAAGGGGTCCCAGTCATATGAAATCCCCTGCTTTTCACCTAAGATGCCTGCTGGAAATAACAAGGTCTGTACCAAGGGAAAGGATTGGGCCCAGACTAGGAAGAAGTCCAGTCTGTGAAAGAAGCTTATTGGAACATCTCTGAGGGTGAGATTTTATTTGTAATCGGTCTCTTAATGTATTAGGCTTAGACCTGCATATTTTGTTTTATTTTGCTTGGTAACTTACTTTATTCTGTCTGTTATTACTTGGAACCACTTAAATCCTACTTTTTATACTTAATAAAATCACTTTTATTCATTAATTAACCCAGGGTAAGTGATTAATACCTGGGGGATCAAACAGCTGTGCATATCTCTCTATCAGTGTTATAGAGGGCGGACAATTTATGAATTTACCCTGTAATCAGCTCTATACAGAGTAAAACAGTTTTATTTGGGGTTTGGATCCCACTGGGAGCTGGATGTCTGAGTGCTGGAGACAGGAGTACTTGCTGAGCTGTTTTCAGTTAAGTCTGCAGCTTTGGGTGCGTGGTTCAGACCCTGGGTCTGTGTTGCAGCAGATTAGCGTATCTGGCTCAACAACACAGGGTTCAGAGGTCCCAAGCTGGCAGGGAAAATGGGCTCAGAGGTAATCTCAGCACATCAGGTGACAATCTCAAGGGGGTCTCCGTGACCGAACCTGTCACACTGTCCGGTACTGTAAACAAGCAGAAAAGGGTACTGGTGAGTTTTCATCTCAGCTTCCACCTGAGACGGGCCCAGGGCTGATCCATGTTCCAAACCCTCGCCAAAGTTCAGGGTATCCAGCTTCTGTGGATTTGGTCCTGGCCCCTCTCTAATTTCCAGAAGCTCCCACTAATGTAATTCTGGGAGAGGATGTGAACTCCTGCCCCTGTTTACTCCATCTCCACATCTTTGTGTGGCACCATTCCACGGCATCGGGTTGAAAGTCATTTAGGCTGAGCTGTACATGCACCAAAAATACCAAGGGTACTTAAGTCCTCTGCCGCCACCCAAGATATCATGTATCTTGCTGTCAGTGGCAGAGCTGTTCACATCTGCAATTCTCCCTGGTTATTCCATTAGCTTTGCTACATAACAGATGAACAAGTGCGGTAGGGTCTCAGCACTGCAGGTTGCCAGCTGCTGATAAATCACTTTATGCTGAAGATCAATTGTTTCCTGTTTATGATGTGAAATATCTGTGTGTGCCTGAGCGGGTTGCTCTCTTTCAAACTCAAACGGAGAATTCCCAGATGGGCTCAAATCCTTGGTAATGTTGAAAACACTTTAAAAACAATAACAAAATAAGCCCGTTTTCCAAACTGAGATCCCTGGAGGCCAGGGCTTTGTGGAATGGGACTAGTTGTCATTTCACACCTCACCTATCACTCCTTTGCCAGACCGCCATTGCTGTCTGTCTGGAACTGGAGAATTCTGGATCCCAGCTCATCCAAAGCTTGCAAGTATGGATCCAATTTTAGATCTGAGTTTTGCACATGGCCCCTTTCTTCCTAATGGACAGAACGCAAACACCTGAGGTGAACAGTGTACGACGTTAGGGTGATCAAAATGGAGATGCAGATCTAACACACACACACCAAGAAATCTGTTTTCTGCAGACAGGCACTCAGATACCACAGAATAATGTTCCGAGGAGACAGTCCAAGACATATATCTTAACATACTCAAAACTGCCTTCATCAAACAAGGATGCTCCACCAGAGAAATAGATCTCATCATGGAACAGGCCCCACAAATACCCCAAGAGAACTTGCTTCAATACAGAAATAACACCCTCCCCCCCCCGCCCCGACTACACAACCCTAGTTGTCACCTACCACCCCACAGTGGAATCTATATGGGGGTTTCATCAAACTACAACCCATTCTCAATGGGGAACCCATCCTGAAATAAATCTTTCCTGAACCCCCTCTTCTGGCATTCAAACAACCCCCAACCTCTCCAAGCTCATCATCAAAAGCAAGCTCCCCACAAACTAAGACACACCAACTCAACACAGTACCAGACGCTGCCAGAATAACACATGCAAAACCCGCAGACACATTGCCACTGCTGCAATGATCAACACACTCCACAACCCACATTTCAAGATACAGGGGTCCTACACATGGCTATCGCAACAGGTGGCGTACCTCAGCCGGTGCAGTAAATGCTGCAATAGCTAGTATATGAAACCTGACAATCACTATGCTCTCGAATGAACTGACACAGGGTGTTTTTGTCTTTTATCATTTTCCTGTCACCCATGGCTGAACACTTTCCACAAAGCGATCACTCTATATCTAACCTCTCCGTCCTCGTCCTCATCCTCAAAGGAAACCTGCACAGCACGTTCCAAAGACGAGCCTGGGAGCTTAAATTCACGACTTTGCTAGACACTAAAAATCCTGGACTGAACGGAGACGCTGGATTTATGGCTTATTACAACACACACACCCCAGTTGCTTTTCCTTCCTGTGACTGGAGGGGGGTTACCGGTCCACTTCGCCTTGAATGGTCCCTTGAAATATGTGTGAACTACGTATGCTAAACAATCTATTCAAATCTTGTATTTAGCAGTGATACTCCAGCCAGGTCTACACTACAGACCTGTATCAGTATCACTGTCACTCGGGTGTGAAAAATGCACACCCCTGGGTGATATAGTTACACCGACCTAACCCCGCCCCTGTGTAGACAGCGCTATGTCGGCGGGAGAGCTTCTCTCTTCTCCTGCACCAATGCAGCTGCGCCGCTGTAGCACTGTACGTGAAGACAAGCCCTTTGAGTGAGTTTCCCAGACCTGATGGGCTCTTTGGAAGCTCGAAAGCTTGTCTCCCTCTCTCTCTCATCAACAGAAGTTGGTCCAATAAAAGGTATTACCTCCCCCACCTTGTCTCTCATGCAGGACTAGATGCAGATACAATCCAGAGACAAATTCTGTAGCTAGAGTTCATTTCTGTATGGAATGGAGACCAGGAAAAGCAGGACTGGTTTTGGTCTTGCAAATCTTGTTGGTCAGGATTTTGGTGGCAGGGGCAAATCCCTAACTCAGTTCCAGAACCAAATTGTGCAGTTGGCCCGAAGCCCAGATCCAGGATCTTTTGGGGGTGTTTGAAATGTGAATCAGAATCTGGGGGCTCGTGTTGTGTTCTGTCCCTAGAGAAGGGATGCTCAAACCTAGGCTGGACCTAGGACTAACCAGTATAATCATGGCAAAATCCACCCTACCCAGTGGCTAAGGAGTGTGGGTGGGAAAGGCCTAAGATACCTTTTCCATCTCTAACTTCTGCAGGCCAGCTCTTCAGCCGGTGCGAACAGGGAAAGCTCTGCTGAAGTTGATGCAGCTGTACCCATTTACACCCTGCTGGAGATGCAACCGTTTGAGCCTATGAAATTATGGAAACAGCTTTTCCAGTTTAAATAAATAAATAAAATAAACGACAGCCGTTCCTCCTGCGGCATGGGTCTATCCTGGGAGTGGGGCTCAGGCCACTTTAATTCCCCTCTTTCCAACTTGAAAGGAGATTTCAGACTGAAATGCTGGTACCCACATCCCTTGGCATCTCTCCCGTGAGATCACAAAAGCATCCTTGCAGGATCCCGGGGCGCAGGAGAGGAGCAGACAAGGGCGGGGGACGGAGAGGAGAGCAAAGTCTCTTTGACCACATGCCTCTCTTCAGCTGTGTAGACTACTGAAGACAAATGAGCTGCAGGAAGCATTTCCTGTGCCTAAGGCTCATACTACGTTCACAGTGCAGGTCAAGAGTTGAAAAATGAAGACGAAGGGAAAACAGATAGGAGATCCATCTTCCCTTATAAAATCCCCAGAGCAGGAGGCATTTGGAAGTCATTTTTCATCAGGCGGAGAGGCTTTGTTGCTGGCCCTTTAAAAGGCATTATTTTACTCATGTACTGTCTGTATTCTGTGACATGGGAAAAGAGTTCTCTCAGCCCTCCCATGTATTTGCATAGCTTCCTCTGGGATGTTGCAGGGGACAGCATTAGACTGCCATGCCCAGGCTGGTATCTGTAGCTCTGTGGCGGGAAAGTGGGTGGGTGGCATATTTTCAAGCATTGTTTAGTTTACATTGTTTTTAAAAAAAGGAGTGAATTTATTTCTGCTGAAAAGTACGTGAAAGACCTTGGAGACTGAAATTGTTTCACTAAAGTCTGGGCATATCGCTCCACCCCAAGCTTAATATTGGTTTGGTTGGCAGCTGGGGAAGTGGCAGAATTCTAAGGGTTAAAGAAATAAAAGCAACCCCATCTGACGTCACTTACCGAATAGAGCGTATTTTCATACCCAGCCTCTGTTTATAATCACTCCATAGGCAGTGCTGTCCAAAAAGTAGGTATGCAGAAAGAGAGGCCAGACTGGGTCTGGCTGAAAACTTCGGCCTATAAAAATGTATTCCTAGAACTTCTAGCTATTGGGAGCTAGGAAGAAATTTTCCCAGGGACAGGTTATCCCATAACTGCTTACTGCAGGGTATTTACACGTTCTTCTAAAGCAGCTGGTAGCGGCCACTGTTGGTAACAGAACTGTGGGCTAGATGGACACTTGGTCTCATTTGGTCTGGCAATTCCTATGTTCCTAAGAGTGTAAAAATTTAAAACAAATCCTCTTGGAGATGCAAAGGAAATGAATGGTTGGAATTTACTGGTGTTAATACACAGGATATGGAGGAACAAGGAAATGGGGAGGGGAAAAGTCTGTACATCATGAGGAAGGAGAGTCCCCAGTATGGTTAAAGTGAAATTTCTCTCTGGAAGGAGCTCAAGAAAATTATGTTCCTTCTGGGTTTCTCTCTCTCTCTCTTCTTCTGGCTTATAAAAGCACCTTGGCTCGGATATTACATCAGCTTTGACTTTTATTAAAAACCCCTGTTCTGGTTGTGCAGTTTTCATGCTGTTACATAAAAGTAAAACTTTATGGCAGGAACTAAAATTCGGAAGGAAACTTTTCTGTTGTTTTGATTTATAAGGCATTCTGTGCGTTCTGAACACTTCGAGGGGTACAGCTTTCTAATGGATGCTGCTGATTTCGGAGAGATTGAGCCCTGTGATTTGAAAATAGAGATTTTGAAGAAGAATACATGATTGACATCCTTCCTTCTGCCTGCTGTGTTTAGCATGTTGTCAGGTAGGCAAGGCCACCATGAGCTTAGATTACTCTTTCAGGATAGGGTCCCAAGATATGAACAAGGATAAGAGCATTGCATTGCAACTAGGGACAGGCTGAGCTTTGGTTTTGCAAAATCAGCTGTAGTCCAGTTCTGCTTTTGGAGGAGGAGGAGGTGTGAGAGATTGGATTAGAGTTTGGTTTGCACCTATTTCTAATTGCAAATGCTCTTCAGCTGGTAACATCAGCACACTGAAATGCCACTCATGAGAAAGATTGATTGGCACACACAGTGTGTGTGTTTGTGTGTGTGTGTGCGTGCACGCACACGCACACAAAGTTGTTAGAACAAAGGATTGGGAGTTGGGAAGTCTCGGACTGTAGTCCTCATTCTACCACTGGGTCATTGTGAGACTTTGTTAAAGTTACTTAACCTCATAGACTCAGAGACTTTAAGGCCAGAGGGGACTATCATGATCATCTACTCCATGGATTCTCAAACTTCATTGAACCATGACCCGTTTCTGACAACAAAAATTACTACACAACCCCAGGAAGGGGGACCGAAGCCTGAGCCCACCCGAGCCCCACGGCCCAGGATTGAGGGACCAAAGTCAAAGCCCAACCTCACCGCCCCATGCGAGGGGGCCAAAACTGAAGCCCAAGGGCTTCAGCCCCAGGCACGGGGCCTGTAACCTAAGCCCCACCACCCAGGGCTGAGGCCCTCAGGCTTCAGCCGCAGGTGGTAGGGCTCGGGCTTCAGCTTTGGCCCCAGCTGCAGCAAGTCTAAGCCAGCCCTGGTGACCCCACTAAAATGGGGTCCTGACCCACAGTTTGAGAACCGCTGATCTAGTCTAACTAACCTCCTGCACACTGCAGGCCACAGAACCTCACCCCACCCACTCCTATAATAGACCCCTCACCTCTGGCTGAGTTACTGAAGTCCTCAAATCATGACATAAATTTAAAAGGAATCCACCATTTACACTAGCTTAAACCAGCAGGTGAGCTGTGTCCCAATGCTGCAGAGGAAGGGCGGGGGGCGGGAAAGGTCTCTTCCAGTCTGACCTGGGGGGAAAATACCTTCCCAACCCCAAGTATGGTGGTCAGTAGACCCTGAAAATTTCATCAAGACCCACCAGCCAGACACCAGGAAAGAATTCTCAGTAATAACTCGGAGCCCTCCCCATCTAGTGTCCCATCACCAGTGATGGGGGATATTTGCTAATAGTAGTTGCAGATGAGCTAGGTGCCATTGTAGGCAGTCGTATCATACTATTCCCTCCATAAACTTATCAAGCTCTCTGAGCCTCAGCCTACCTCTCAGTAAAATAGGTGTAAATAATCATAACTCACTTCACACAGTGGTGTTGAAAGTAAAGCTGTGCAAATCATTGATTTTTGTTGTTCAATGGAAATTCTGAAAACCAAAAAAAAAAAAAAAAGTTTTATTTTGGGTCAAACTGACAATGAAATTGTTTGATGGATTAAAAAGTCAAAATTTGCTTCATATCGATTTTGGGCATTTTGACAAAAGCAAAGGATGATGACATTCACAAAACATGGGAGAAGGAGAACAAGGATGAGTCACCACAAATTTGTTGTGCACCTTAATTAATGTCTGTAGAGATCTGAGATCCTGTTTTGAAAGGTCTTATGGAAGAGCAGAGATGGGAGGCAGGCTCTTGGAAGACAGTTACCATGGTGTTGCAACTGCCTCCAACTGATAAAGTAATAAGGTTCAAACTCACCCTACCTCACACAAGCCCCAGATAATTAGATTTTGTCTGAGGAACTAAGTGGGGGATTGAGGATGATGTAATTCACCTCCCAACGTACAGGTGGACCATTGGGGTCTTCACAGCACCTGTTCCAGCCACCACTGGCACTCCACACCTTCTCTGCAATGGTACCATGTAGAGCAGACTGGGAATTATTCAACTAAACTTTTTTCTTTGGAACATGCTGATCCACTGAAAGCAAAACTTTTTGCAGGAAAGGGTCAGTTTCGACAAATTTCTGATTTCAGAAAGTTGTTGAAAACAAAGTTTTTAGAAACTGATAACATTTCCTGTTTCAACGTTTTTGAAACAAAAAGTTTTTGTTTTGAAATGGCTTTTCATGTAGAATTTTAAATTATAGTTTTTAAAAAGTCAGCATTGAAACAAAATATTTGAAATTATTGAAACTAAACATTTCAATTGACCCAAACTGGTATTTTTTCCAGATTTTTCGGTTCAGGGCAATTTTTGAGATTTCAACTTCCCATCAATTCTTTTAAATCTCGAGAAAAATTGCAAAATGGGAAAACAATTTCCCACCCAGCTTAAGTTTTAGGCCCTGAATCGGCATAAATGAGGAATCTTTCAAGACCTCAAGCCCAGCCCAATGGGCACTCAGGAATGGCTCTGCACAAGAGACCTTCTCTAGAGATCGGGTTGCAGAGAGTTCTTCCCTTCATGGCTGCAAAGGCAAGGGATTCATTGGAAAGGAGATTCTTTGAAGCAATTCTCAACACTTGATGAGGATCACTCTCCATGCCTAGTTGAGTTCAACTTTGGATGTCACCAAAATAGACGACCCTAAGATCACCACTCTCCTATTCCAAGAAACATGCCTACACATACCAGAGTTCTGATGATGTGAAGCTGGGATCCCCCCATGTCAGTGCTTTAGAGAAGATTCTCCATGGTGCAGAAGGGAGAATATGGGGATGAGGGTCAAACCTGATGGCCTCTGAGTTTCCTTCCAGCCCCAACATCTGTGCAACCGGCTCCTGCCTTTGGAAGATTTACAGAGCAACAGTAAGTATTTCACCAGCTTTTTATTAATAACGCAAGCCATAAAAAAGGTGCAGCCTTTCTCTCCAAGGACTTGCAGAGCTTTTAATAATCCAAGGAGGATTTAGCTCTTCCCAATAGGTAGAATTTACTGGTGAGCATGCTTTACTGCTCCTTTGTTACACTGAGGCTGTTCCCCTATCATCTAAGTGTGAACTGAGGTTCTGTGATGGGCTAGCCCATAAATCTCTGGTCTCTAAGCCTTTTCTTTCTAATATTTTCAAAATGGGGAAGAGGAGGG
Source organism: Chelonia mydas (assembly GCF_015237465.2). NCBI lineage: Eukaryota > Metazoa > Chordata > Testudines > Cheloniidae > Chelonia > Chelonia mydas. The sequence goes on along the minus strand of NC_051250.2, from coordinate 5,048,242 downwards.
GAGCCCTGGACTAGACAGATCCGAGGTGTTTTTTGGGAGCACTTTAACCCTTTGAGTTCCTAGAGGATCCTGGACAGCAGAGGATGGTTTGTGTGATGGGAAGGCTATTTCACAGCGGCTTTTTAAAGCAGGCAGTTATATCAAGCAATTAAATCCTAAATGACAGCTTAAAGAGCTCCTCTGGAGGTTTAATAAGTGTAGCACTGTATATAAGAAGTAAATCTGGCTGCACTACAATCACTTTGAATGACTTAAGCAATAAATGCAGAACTCTGCTTGTATTCAGCCGTTGTCTGGGTAGCGTTGCTTCACTTCTCATTCAGGTTCAATCACAATGATGCTAGAGGTGAGCTCGAGCCGCAGAATTTAGATCTAGATCAAGATTTTGAATCTCACAAAGTTTGTGGTAGGAAGTTTGGGGGTGGGGATAGGGGAAAGAGTTAGATCCAGGGTTTTGGTTTGGGGCCACCTTGAAAATGATACCAAAATTAAACACGAACAACAGACTAACTGGAAGTGAGGAAACCGACTGACTAAATGCACTAAGCCAAAATGCTGGTATGTTCCCCTCTGCTGTCAGTGTGCTGTCAGTCTCCTGAAAGAAACGTGTTCAACCCCTGCTACCTTATGTCTGATCTCTCAGAGGCAATGGGGTAGGGAAATTTATACAAGAGCAGCCTGAAACACAGGGGTTTAGATTTGCAGGAGTTTGAGCAAACATTTTCTTCGACATCCCCTTGCTGTGAGGGATTTGATTTGAGTTTCAAGTTGAAGTATACCCTGAAATTCAACTAACACCACTGGGGTTTGCTTGATTTCCACCCAAAACCATAAACTGATCCAGACTGCATGAAACTTGGCCCCAGGTTCATTTGAAGTTTGGTTCTGGTTCCCCAGTATGTTCACAGACATCAGTGAGAGTTCTGATGAACCAGGTCTGAATTCCAGGTTTGTAGCAAAATCTGAACCCCTGGGAATGTTGCTAACACAGTTTGACATCAGCCTGTTTTCCCTTTACTTCTGAAATGGTGAGACTCTAGAGCTTGGTCTCACATTTAACCCTCTCTTCCTTAACGGAAAATGCCAGCAGAATTAACAACCTCTTGGTTTTGTGAGAGAAGCAGAAGGTCCCAACTCACAGCTTTCCTTGAATAGGAGCCCTGTGCTGCAGACAGCTGGTATTTTCTTGGAGGTGGCCTGTCAGCTGACTCTGCCATGAGTATTTGCCATATAGAATTAATCATCACATCACAATGCAGCCAGGTTGAAATCTAAGGTCACCAGTGAAAATGGGTTTGGCAACCACATCCCCTAGTGGCACATCTAGTGCATATGACTAATCTATGATACAGCGTGGCACGGTGCACCGTGACTGGCCATCTCTGCTCGGGAGATGCCCAGAACCAACAGAGTTGGATTGTCATAAGTCACAAATGAGGTGCATGGATGGAGTATGTTGAGGATCGGGGCTGGAATAAGGATGAGGTATGTTGAGGATCAGGGCCAGGACTGAGCTGTAGTGACCCGTTTTGGGGGGCAAAGAAGGAATATCAGGGAGGTGGTGTAGGTCTTTGAGGTGTATTGGCAAAGCTGTATAGTGAACTGGCCTGGAGTAACAGGGGCTGCAGGTCAGACATGAGGTGCGTTTAGAGAATAGTATGAAGGCAGCAAGGGAAGGAAGCTTGTGAAACATTAGGTCATGTTATGTTCTGGTCTTGCCAGCACTATCAGTGTCTCACATTTATGGCTCTAATTTACATGATTCCCCAACAGTCCCAGTGGAAAAGGCAGTCCTGACTTCCCTTTATGCTGATGCTATAATATGTATGTATGTTGCACCTGCTCATGTTGGTTTATTTAGCACCTAAAGGTTTATATAGCACCAGAGAGAGTGTGGTCAGTTGGCTTAGCAAGTCCTGTCTCTTTATTTTAGAGGGAGACTTACATCCTGCCATATTCTGTTTCTCTGGACTAGTGCCAGCATTTACTGATTGAGGAAGCTATTTTCTGGAGCAAGGGATGGCTCGGAAGAGTGGTAGCAAAATAGTCATGTACGTGTTAGTTCTAGGTCACTTGTTCACATCCAGTCCCGGCTGGTAGCAGCCAAAAGCTGTTCAGTGGTCTGTGTGGGAAAAGTTGTTGGGTGTCCCTCCAATTCCTTTTGGGCAGGTGTCTACATCATAAAATCCACCACCACAGCTGAAACTAATTGAAACCCTAGTTCGGAGCCTCAGCAAAGAGCCGTGAAGTCCAGTCTATGTATTCATACGGCCTTCACCACTAGAGTATCTGAACATCATGCACTCATTGAGATGTGTCCTCACCACGTCCTGTGATGTAGGGAAGTACTATTCTCATTTCACAGATGGAGAACAAAAGCAGAAGGAAGTTTAAGTGACTTGCCCAAGGTCACATAGGAACCCTCGTCTTCTGAGTGCTAATGTAGTACCTTTTCTACCACACCACGCTTCCTACCTTCTGAACTTAACCTCTCACAGTTATAATAGAGCTGGTCTGTCCAATTCGGGCTTGAGACATGTTGAGGAGAAATTTGTGTTGCTGTTTCCCATACTCTATCTGTTCTGTGGTTAACTAGAGAAGGAAACAATCTGGCATGAAGAACTTGAGCAAATGCCCATTGAAGCATGGTCCCTGCATTTTGCCCTATGCTCAGATAAAAATGTAGAAGAAGTAAGATATTTTCTATATCTGCATAAGGACTAGGACAGACCTCCGTGAAGGCGTTGCCAAAGCAGTCTTAAGAAACACAGTACTTCCTTCTGTTCTGAATTATGCTGGTGCAAATCAGTAGTAATTCCAGGAAAGTCATTAGAATTACACCTAGCCATTTATTTATTTATTCCTATTATGGTACAACTACATGCTTTAACCAAGATTGGGCCCTATTATAGTAGGTACATGCAGATAGTAAGAGACAGCCCCTGTGCCAAAGAGCTTATGAGCTAAATAATTTTACCACTGGGGCAAGTGAGAGGAGATTCAGACTCATATTTTTCCACATGCTCTGCCTCCGAAGAGACAGGTCTATAGAGGATGCTAACACTGACCCCCACCAACCATTCTCTACTTTCTGAGACCTACATTTCCCTCTTTCATGTATTGCACAGTTTGAAAAATGAACTTTGTATCCATTTTATCCAAAAGGATCTTGGGCTTTTTAAGCCCAGCTTTATCAACAGTGGGGAAAGGTCCTGTGATGGGCAAGAGGTCTGCTTTTGAAATTGAACAAATTGTCATTTTATGGTTCCCGTGTGTGGGGGGTGCTGTAAATCTCTTAGCCTTTAACGCATCTGTTCTTTTCCAGCCACGCTACCAGCTTCTTGAGGAGGAGAAGGAGAAATGTCTGACATTTCCTGACGTCGGCTGTGATCAGGGCCCCCGGGAGCGTCTCAGAAAAGGTTTTTAAAGTAATATTTATGGATGATCACTGTGAATCAGGGCCCTAAAAGGTACAGAGAGAGGGCTGTTGTTCATTAATGTTTGGAAGCTGTGCACTGAGGATTTCCCTGTGGAGAGACAAAAGAAATGGAGTGAAAGTGAAATAGCTTTAGAGTTAATCCAGATCTTGGGTTTTTTTCTAAACATTGTCGTTGTCGTTAGTAAAAATCAGAACCTTGTTTAGAAAAGCAAAGCAATGAAATAATTTAAAAAAAAACAAAAACTACTCACACATTCTGAGAACAGGTTTCTTGGAAATAGTTTTCTTTTCAAAATTCCATGGTAAAAAAAAGGTGATCTTTTTCTAATTGGGCTTATAAACATACCGTAATGTGGTGGTGAGCTTTTTTATACACACCTTCACACTAAGCACCTGCCACTTCTAATGCACTAGGAACAAGTTCAATGTGCTGATTTTTACTGAAGAAGAATAATTTTCTTACTGTAGTGACCTGATAGCATTTTTATCAAACTGGAAACTGTCAAATTCATAGAGTGGCTTTCATCCGAGGATCTCAAAGTGCTTAATTAAGCCTCAGAATCTTGATGACTTACAAACCTTAATTAAGCCTCATAACATCCCTTGGTGGTAGTTTAATATTATTACCCCAGTTTCACAAAGAGGGAAACTAGGCCCGGAAAGATGACTTGCTTGACCATGTTTGTGGAAAAGAAGCTAGGAGGCTTGGCTTCTACTCTCTTTCTCAAAGGGCCAATCCAATGCCCACATAAGTCAACTGAAAGTCTCCCAAAGACTTCAACTGGAGTTGGATCAGACCCTAAAATAAAAATTCCCCTTAAGTTCAACACAGCTAGGATTTCATCCTGTATCAAGTAAGGCTACAGCTGAATAAAATTAGAGCTCTGAATGGCATCTTTCAAGCCGCAAAGAAAAAGCTGAATTACCACCAATATATCTCCTTGATTTACTCCATTGAATGTGTACGGCACGTGGGGCCCGATTCTGATCTGAATTCCACAGGTGTAAATTTAGAAGAAGTCCATTTGCTTCAGTGGAGTTTCTTTGGTTTTGCACTGGTGAAACGGAGATTTGGATTTGGCCTGAGATATGTAGGACCATACAATGCTAAAAGACCCTACCTAGAGATTCCTGCATAGATGTTGGTGTTTGTATTTTATGGGGTTTCAGCATTAACACTGCATTTCTTGCTTCTGGAAGGGGCAGATATCAGACCCGCTGGGGTTGTCTGAACATTTTTTTTTTTTTTGGTGATTTAATTTTTTTAGTATTTTTTGTAATGATGCTATTAAACTGGAGTGGGAAGAAAGTGATAGTTGTTTCAAGTAGAAGAGAAGCTGTCACTGTTGTGCTATAGGGTAGGAAGATCTGTTGACTCCAATGTCTTGTCAGTGGGGTCAGCAAGGGGAAACTTTAGCTGAATATTAGGAAACATCCTTATGAGCCAAATGTCAGTGAAGTTGCACCAGGGTTGTATACAATCCTATAATCCTAATAGTTCAGGTGATGGAGTAAGCTTGCCAAGGGTGACTGCAGAATTGCCACAGATGGAGGCATGGAAGACTAATCCTAAAACCTTTCTATAAATACAAGATGCTTTCCTAATAAGGAAATCAACCTTGCATTGCAGCTGGGGGTGGAGGGATACACTAGAAAAGACCCACCAAATGTTCCATCAAACCCAAATGATTTCCTGCCATGAGGCAACAGATTTTGTTTAGCATTCTTAATAATGAAGTCAGTGCACAAGGCTACAGTGCAGTAGACTGTCATCTTGCTGCACCAATCTATGCACCTACCCACCTTACAAGAACATATCCCATAGGATGGCAGCTGCTCCATCCCTCAGTAACTGCGTTGATACATCCAGCAGATGAGGAAGCATAGGAATCTGTGCAGTAGTAGTAAGACAGCACTTTGCCTCGTCTTCAGAATCCCCACAGTCATAGCTTGCGCTGTAACTAATGACAGGTTTCAGAGGAGCAGCCGTGTTGGTCTGTATCCGCAAAAAGAAAAGGAGGACTTGTGGCACCTTAGAGACTAACAAATTTATTTGAGCATAAGCTTTCGTGAGCTACACGATGCGTGCAGTGGAAAATACAGTGAGGAGATTTATACACACAGAGAACATGAAACTATGGGTGTTATCATACACACTGTAACAAGAGTGATCAGGTAAGATGAGCTATTACCAGCAGGAGAGCGTGGGGGGGGGGGAACCTTTTGTAGTGATAATCAAGGTAGGCCATTTCCAGCAGTTGACAAGAACATGTGAGGAACAGTAGGGGTGGGGGGGAAATAAACATGGGGAAATAGTTTTACTTTGTGTAATGACCCATCCACTCCCAGTCTTTATTCAAGCCTAAGTTAATTGTATCCAGTTTGCAAATTAATTCCAATTCAGCAGTCTCTCGTTGGAGTCTGTTTTTGAAGGTTTTTTGTTGAAGAATTGCCACTTTTAGGTCTGTAATCAAGTGACCAAAGAGATTGAAGTGTTCTCCGACTGGTTTTTGAATGTTATAATTCTTGATGTCTGATTTGTGTCCATTTATTCTTTTACGTAGAGACTGTCCAGTTTGGCCATGGTACATGGCAGAGGGGCATTGCTGGCACATGATGGCATATATCGCATTGGTAGATGTGCAGGTGAACGAGCCTCTGATAGCGTGGCTGATGTGATTAGGCCCTATGATGGTGTCCCCTGAATAGATACGTGGACACAGTTGGCAACGGGCTTTGTTGCAAGGATAGGTTCCTGGGTTAGTGTTTTTGTTGTGTGGTGTGTGGCTGCTGGTGAGTATTTGCTTCAGGTGGGGGGCTGTCTGTAAGCAAGGACTGGCCTGTCTTCCAAGATCTGTGAGAGTGATGGGTCGTCCTTCAGGATAGGTTGTAGATCCTTGATGATGCGTTGGAGAGGTTTTAGTTGGGGGCTGAAGGTGATGGCTAGTGGCTTTCTGTTATTTTCTTTGTTGGGCCTGTCCTGTAGTAGGTAACTTCTGGGTACTCTTCTGGCTCTGTCAGTTTGTTTCTTCACTTCATCCGATGAAGTGAGCTGTAGCTCACGAAAGCTTATGCTCAAATAAATTTGTTAGTTTCTAAGGTGCCACAAGTACTCCTTTTCTTTTTATTGTAACTAATAACACCTTTGGAGTTATCATCCATGTGTGATCTATATTTATATGAACAGAAAGGGCCATTTGCACATAGGCATCCATAACGCAAAATCCTCCAACCATGAACGCAGATGATTCTAGTGCAAATCTACTTTGCACTGGGCAGAGACAGGCTGTGAAGAACTCATGCAGGGTGTTCTCAAACCCTGCTTCATCTGCCTTAGTGCTTAGGAAACTCCGGGACTGAGGTGGTAGTTGAGGACATAGAAGGTGATTTGCTTCCTGATGCACTGATCCAACAGCCATGTCTACCCTCCCTCCCGGGGGATGTGGTGGGAACAGGGTGGTAAAGCCATGACGATTACATCAGCAGAGCAGCTGCGGGAGAACTCAGGCCCACTGGCCCTTGTGAAACGTGCCTGCAGGCTGCCCATTTGCTGGTGTTTTATATGGGGACTAAGATTTGGCCCGTAATCCATGCTTCCATCCTAAGAGCATGCAGTGCTATCGTTCATTAAGCACAGTACATTGGTTGTTTGTTGAGTCACTCATAACCCCTTAATGGGTCGTTACTCGTGAGCATTAAAACAACTGTCTTTTGCTAATAGCCTGGTTAGACCAAGAGACTGGCAGATATTTAACATTTAAGTCATTTAAGAATTTATTCTTCAGCTCCTACAGCATCTGCCAGAAATGGAGCATTTGCCTGCTTCCCAAATTCACAAGGGGGTAAAGGCCATAAGCCAGCCTACAGCCTGCACTCCCACCCCTTCTCTCCACCAGGTCATGTGGAATGGATCTTTGGAATCTTCTCAGCATACCCCGTTCTCTTTTCTTATTCGTTAAATGATGGTTTAAAAAGCATTTGGCCTTGTACTCTTTGCACACATAGTCACTGAAGTCAGTGCGGCTTTGGGTTGTACAAGGAATGCAGGACCAACCTTGAAATGTGAAACATTGCCAGGTGGGGCACCAGCTTTCAGATACCTCTGAGACATTTTGTAGCATCATAGAAGTTAGAGATGGAAGGGGCCCTCTAGGTCATGTCTGTGGTGGTCTGCCCTGAGCAGGACATGATTGCTCCCTGCAGTAGGCTTGCTAATGCTTTACCCATCATTTTAAATGTCTTTCCAACATCTCTAGTTAAAAAGAATCCTCCATCTCCCTCCCACTCTCTTTCTTTTTACTGAAACTTTGCTTGGAACTGACAGAAAGCTTGCCCAAAAATAACACTGGACTCTCTCCCAGCTGTGGGCGTTGTGACTTCTGAACAGGGAAGTCTGCAATGTGATTTGTTTCATGGCAGATTTCTGTCAGCTTTGGCCCCTCTCCATCCTCGCTGGTACCAAATTTACAAGGTTTTCTCATTCTACTTTTTTTTTATTTCTCTCCCAGACTTACTTCTGACTCTCCAAGGCCTCTTCTTCGTAAAGCTGTGAGGTTTTCTTGGCATTGCCAACCTCAGAACACGGGGCAGAGAAACTCATAAAAGTAGCCAACAAGCGTTGTGACTTTTTTTTTTCTTTTTTCAAGACAGTCGCTTCCTTCGGGACGATGTTAAAACATGGCAAAGAGGGAAGGGGTCATATTTTTGTTTTGTTTTCCATTTGAAACTGTAATTTTTCTACTTGTGCAAAAAAAGAGTTTTGAGGAATTTTTGTAGGTGGAAAACAGGTTCAGAGATACCTGGGGGCTGTGAGAGAGGCCCTGGCTTCTGTGAGCTGAATGCTGGGATTGTTACTCCAGTAAACTCCCTTTTGAAATCAGTGGGAATTTTGCCTGAGTAAGGATTGAGTAAAAACTGAGGGCACGATCCTCAGCGGGGTGTAAATTAGCAAAGGTCTATTGAGTTTAATGCAGCTACTCCAATGTGTATCAGCTACGGATCTGGGCCTGAGGGCCCAGTTGTATCCTCCTGGCTAGTGACGCCCATAAAGACAACTCCACGTTGTTCCTCTTTCATGGAATGCCCTCCATATTCTTCCATTGGGAGAGAAGGGAAGACAAGTGGGTTGGAAACCAATCAGGGCCGTCCCTAGGAGGGTGCGGGGCCCGGGACATAGGTGCTGAGTTTCTAATCTGCCAGGCCCTGTCCCCACTCTGCCCCTTCCCCCAAGGCCCCACTCCTGCCCCGCTTCTTCTCACCCCGTCCCATCTCTTCCCCACCCAGTTCCACCCCCCTCCCCACAGCCCCTTCTGATGCCACGAAATATCTGATCCGCGGCAGGTGGTAGGCGCTGAGAGGGAGGGGGAGGCACTGATAGGTGGGGCCCACTGGCAGGCAAGAGGCGCTGGCAGTGGGGAGGGTCTGGTAGGAGGGCTCCTCCTTGACCCTCCCGCCCGCCTGCCACTCGCCTCCCCATTTGCTTCCTCACCTCGCCCGCCTCCTGCCTCACCTCCCCCGCCCGCCTTCTCATGATTTTAGAAGCACAGGGTCCCCCGGGGCCATATATGGCCTAGATCGATAGATCCCCACCCTCTCCAGGGGAGTTTTCCAGAATGGAGGGTAAGGGGCAGAAAGCTAATACCAGCGGTGCAGTCCTGATTTGCTGAAGTACCAGAATGACCCCATCCCACTGGCATGACCTCGCACGTACAGTGTGTGCAAGGATATGTTGGATGGAGGACACCATCTTGCTCTACAAAACCATGTCCTCCATGTGACCACCGGAACAGCATTCTGGCCCTACTACACCACTGGCTAATCCACTCCCTGATTTGCTTTCTTGAGCGTTTTCCACAAGGTCGTTGGGAGGGCAGAGTACGTCCTGCCCACATAGCCCTCTTGCGCTTCCCGAGGCATAAACCCTGAGGCCTGCAAAAGGGTGCCCTGCCAGGAGGTGGATCCAGCTGACTCTACCCTTCCATGAAGGAGGAGTGAGACTCATGGGTGGCTTTAGAGGACATTTCCCCTCCTGACCCAAGACCTCAGAATTTAGCCGTATTACCTTAGACTATAATGTCTTTGAGGCAGGGAGTCTTACTATGTAACCATACGGCACCTAGTGAAATGGAGCCCTGAGCCTGATTGGGAGCACTGCTGTAATGCAAATAACAAAAATGAGATCGGCTAATTCAGCAGAAATGTCTTTCTCCCTCTCCTCTGCGGTGTGGATCTCGATTCCCTGTTCTGCACTCGTTTGGTGCACGGAACCTGTGTTAACTTTCAGCCACAAAGCAGCCAGACAAACAGAAGCGAGGATCTTCCCTTTCATGGGGGGATAGGGGATGGAAAGCTCAGAAAATTCCAGTTTCGGCAAACCCAGCTGAACAGCCTTTGTCTTGATGCAATCCTGCTCTTTCCGCACTACATTAATTTAAGATGCTATGAAGTGAGAGGTGTGTGGGTTGGGGGGGTTGCTGTCTGAAATTTGTTTCGAGATTTTGCAGGATAAATCCCTGTGGAATTTAATTTAAACAAGCTGACACCAATATGAATCATGCCACCATTACCAGCTTTTGAACGCTTCCTACCAAACGCTTGCACATTTCTTTCTTTCGGTCTTCGAAATGACAGACTAAAAGCATCTCAAGCTGTATTTAAGTCCCCCAGCCTCCGTCCTAACAGGGTGTAATCTTTTTTTCTTCCTTCGATGTAATAAGAAATAACATCTGTTATAAAAATCTACTGGCCAGGGGCAGCAACAGCGGATAACAACTTATCAAAATTTGGCAATTTGAAACAGTGGCTGGTTTTAAACAGAAACTGCCTCAGCACCGGTCATGTGATCGTGGGCTGTACTAGAGTGTTGTCTCATCTGTCTACAATCTGAACAGATTAAATGTATTTAGGGAGAAAAGAGAGTGAGAGAAAAGAAAGGAGAGTGCAAGGCTCAGGAAAAGAGAGAGAAAGGGGGAAACAAAAGGAGGAAGGAAATAAAAGAAAGACTTCCAGTAAAGTGATCAATGCTTTGGTTCTCATGGTGAAGACAGCACTGTATTTAAAAGATTTACATGAGTTTATGTAAAATCTCCTAAACTTCAATGAAACAAAACAGCCAGGCTTTATAACATACCCAAGTCTAAGCATATTACCCAGGGTGACTGTGTCTAGACTGGTCATTGGCTTTAATAGAAGAGCTATATCTTTGAAGAGGCAGAAAAGTGGTCAGGAGTAAGCATGGAACATGGATGATTGTAGAATTCAAAAGGATAAACATTATTTGATACCCTATTTATAGGGCACCACAGGGGGAAAGGGTAAGGTTTCAGAAAAGAAAGAAGCACTTTAATTTTACCTGGAGATTTTCCAACAATAAAATCTAATCCATCATTCTCTCTGGGTGACTGCTCTTAATGAAAATTTAGAGGCTGTGACTGAAATTCAGAATTCACAGGGGATACTATTAGGAAGATGTCTAGCAGCTACACAAAACCTGTTATATCAGAACCCTGCCAAGGAGGGGGAAAAGGTTGAGTGTGAAACAGACAGATTTTAATTTGGCACCCTGGATCACAGAGGGTCCCACTTCTATAATGGATTTCACTTCACAGCTCTCAGAGTCAAATCCATCCAATGGAGTTACATGATTTCTTCATTGGATGAAATCCTGGCTCCACTAAAGTAAATGGGAGTTTTGCCATTGATTTAATGTGGTCAGGATTTCACCCACTTTGTTTACCTACCCTCTAAACCACATTGTCTGTTTGGTCATTTCCTTTAGCTTATACAAATGGCAGGTTCTGGTCAAGAATCAGAACAAAACCAATGGCTGGTGATAGGTGCAAAGATTTTGGAGTTTCAGTTAAGTTCAGATATGTACCTCAAAATCGGGTTCATTCTCCAGTGCTGATCTACTGTGTTTGAACCTCCCAGGTACTCAAGATTGGACTTGAAATGTGTCAAGTGAGAGAGCGCTGGGGCACTCTACTTCTGGTCAGGGTGGACGCAGCATTTCCCTGTCATGATGGCACATCAGTTCCAGCTACTAATAGGAAGCGCTGAGGTGCATGGAAATGAGCATTGAGGGGGAAGTTAATTAATCAAACCCAAACACAAGCCCCGTGATTCAATTCCAGAAAGGGGTACAGGTTTTGGGGCCTGATCCAAAGGCATTTGCAGTCAATGGACAGACACCCATTGACTTAATCGGGCTCTGGATTAGTCCTCTGGGGAGTGGGGAGACTCTGTGTGTGTGATGATTGAGGAGGGGTGATATTTTTCTGAACTGATTCTTCCAATGCCAACAATGGCTTTAGCTAGGTCTCCTCTGATGCAAAGCATATCTGTAGATTTCACCTGTGTCTTACACAGGTTTATAGGTTAATGGCTGAGAGCCCTATGTCTGTCTCTCAGAAAAAGTGAATGGGCTCAGTTTGTGAGTAAATAGCATCTTAGAGGCAGGCAAAAGCCTCCAGAGTTTGGTTCTCCATTTCAAACACCCCTAAATATTAAGTGTGTTTGGATCCAGAGTTTTGATGTAATATATAGCTATGGTATTGTTGTCCGTCTGCCTGGCATTTCCAGTGACATGAAGACTGGGTATATTCTTAATGTAACTTCTTTCTTTTACACTGTATACATCAGTCCTTGAAGAGAGGTGGTCACAAACAGCATGCAGGCAACCCCTTCTTTCAAAAAGCTCAGCCCAGACACTAATGGACAATTCCCAGGAAGCAATTCTGCCCCAAGAACTGACTCTAGTTCAAGAGATTAAGGCAGAGAGCAAATTCCCTGCTGCTTGCTACAGCTCCCCAAAAAGAACATCACAAAACTAACAACAATACAACGTTATCTTCCAAGCCTGAACAGAGCTCTTAGGCTGAGAAAAAGAACTTATGAGACTATGTGTAACAGAGACAGCTGTTGACTTTCATTACAATGCTATATTATATGAATTTACATAAACACCAACATTCCCCACCTCGCATGGTCCCATTCCTGCACAGAATTCAGCTCTGGAATAGGAATGAATTGAGCTGTCTGTGCCTCTGTTGTCAACCAGAATGACAACCTTGCAGGCTTTCTTTACAGGACAGGTATAGCAAAGGCAGTGGGCAGGTTCCTCGGCATACCGTACCCTGACAGTGTGCCTTACTTCCTGATCTACAGGCACCACAATTCGGAGAGAGTAGTTCAGTCTCCGTGGCCCATTCAGCACTGATATGCCAACAATTGGTGGTGATTAGAGCAATTAGTGCCATTTGGTATGCTATCTTTGCTGATGTAGGTGCTTGCCTACTAAAAACCGATCTGAGCACCATCCAACTCATTTCACACAGGCTACTGTACAGTGATTATTATTAATAGTTTATTTAGGACTGATATTGCAGTAATGCCCCAAAAGACCCGGTCAGGATTTGGGACCCCAGTGCACTTGGTGCTGTACAAACACAAGAAATGACTTTCAATCGACCTGGACCGGATTTGAGTGGGTGACAGAAAAGAGAGGCTGACAATTTCTCATTACTGATCCCCAGAGCCATCCATTCCCAATAATTTATGTTTTAACCAAAGCAGATCACTCGTCTGTTTGCAATATTTTCTAATGGGACAAAATAAGCCCCAAATTCAATTATTAAATACACTCATGTTAAATTATTTAAGGGCCTGGATAACATCATGAATCAATTTAATACCAAAATCACTGCCAATTATTCAACTGAATCAAAATGCAATCCCATCACAAATGTTAAAGAACTGGCTAAATCTGTCCTAGGAAGGGCTTTAGTAATCAAAGTTCTCTCAATGCAAAAGGGGAAGAAAAGTTATTGCTTAAACCAGACAATATATAGTAATGCCAGATGTGAAATATTTGACTCAGATTATTGGCAACTATCAAATGCAAAATACTAATACTACTGGATTCAAAGTTATGCCACCAAGTTTGTAATCCATGAACTGGGATTAAGTATTCCTTTAAGTTTCTGCCTATGGATAACAGGCAATTTGGATTAGCTGCCACAAGGATAATAACCTCATAATTCTCAACATATGAGCATAAGCACTCTGCAACATCAAAAAATAAGGCCATTTTTAATATGTAACATTTTAATGACTTATGTTTTTTAAATTATATAGCTTCATAGGACCCGCATAATTAAGCATGAGAAATGTCTGAAACCAATCTAGTTGCCCTCTGCAAAGGAGAAAGAGCCCAAGCATTCCACCACCATCATATGCAAAACAAAAACACTGAAAAGGATTCATTTTCACAGATTCACACTCAGAAAATATAACCGACTGCCCCACTCCCCAGCTTTTCATTTTAAAAATGTCAGATATTCCTTTGCCAAGTGTCTACGTCGTCTGAAAATGTCTATCCAACCCGGGATGGAATCAGACAACTACTTTTCTGATTTATACCAATGCAATGTCTTCACAAACACACACATACACACCTGCCACATCCTCTGTGGTGTAAACCAATCCATCATATCTTTTCCCTTTGGGGCAGGGATTGTCTTTTTTGTATTATCTGTAGAGTATGTAACTCACCACTGTTGTAAGTATCATTTGACGACCACTGTGCACTTGTGCAAATGACTAGATACCATGCATGGCCGTGAGGAATCATGCCCTAAACTTTTAGGCTCAGCCTGGGGAAAGGGTGGTGGGTACAGTACTGTACCAGAGCTCTTGGTAGGAAGTGTGAAACAACTCATTCCCTGCTTTCCTTCTGCTCCAGTGCAGCAGCGAGGTAATCTTTTCAGTGTGCTCTTTGCTTTCCCCCTCATGCCAGACCAGCAGAGTGTGTTGGAGGAGGGCGGGGCAGAATCATGGCTCCGCCCACTCGCCAACCGCAGGCTCACTGGGGAGCACTGGGCAGATGGTATTACTTTCCCACTGTTAGGGGGCTTATTCCTTCACCCACTTACTTCCCTGGTCCTTCTCGCATGAACAGAGAGCAACAATACCCGAAGTCCAAAGGTGCAAACAATTCGATGTTTATTGGGGTGAACTTCCAGCAAGCATGATTCCAGTTTCCTTCCTTAGTGTCCCCCTTCCCAGCTCTGACACCACAGAGCCTTACACCTGTGTGCCTGTTCCCATTCCTGACCTTAGCCAAACATTATTCCAATTTCCTTACCCCCATTCCCTGTTCCCATTTCCCCCTTTAGCAAAACATGGTTCCAATTTCCTTACCCCCATTCCCTGTTCCCATCTCCCCCCCACACACACACCCATCTCCCCCCCACACACACCCACTCACTTCCTCATTGACTACAGATTATATAGTAAAACTTGAGTTCTGCTTAGCTATACCTTAACCAATCATTCTCCTGAAATTTAACTAACCAATCCTAACATATTGTAACATGATTATGTAACCAATTATATCCCACCACCTTAATTAGTTTACACCCAGCAAAATTAATTATACAGCAGACAGGAACAATCACAGAACCAGAGATTATACAGACAAACAATAGCAAAGTGGGAACTATAATGACAAAACAATACAGAAGTGAGGATTTCACATCCCAGCTATCGATAAGTGAGTTCTTGCCAGACAGGATGCTATCAAACTAAGTTTTCTTTTACATTTTCTAGGCACTTCCCTTTCTCTGGAGGTGATAGGAATTATCAGGACAGGATTGTATTCCTAACAACCCAATAGCACCTTCTTTCAATGTGACTAGTTTGGAATGTGAGGATGTGACCGGTCGCTTCCTAGCTTATGGCTGCCTCTGCTGCTTAGCCAAAGGCCGTAGCCTAAGCACAGGGCCTCAGACTGTCACAGTAAGAGAAGGCCCTTACACCAGCAGACAGTGATTTTGATTCTCTTTTGTACCTCTATAACTAGCCAAGTGATAAGAATACACCTAAATTCTTAGAGTATAGGCCTTTGCAGACAGGCCTGAATATCTATATCCTAACACCCACCACCATAACAACTCAGGCCAAAACATTACAGGGCCCCGGCCTGGCCTGAAGCATCTGGGGGGCCCCCCGGCTCACTCACCAGGTCCGTGAAACTTAGCAATTTCTCCCCCTAGTCTGGTCTGACTTTCAAGCCAGCACTAGGTGAGTGTCTTCCAGTCTCGGGTTTTGTTGTGAACATTTTGCACTGATCTAGTTTGTTTTTTATTTTTTTAACTACTTCTCATGGGTGGCTTAGCAAAAGTAGCAAGGGTGACGGGTGAGTGGGTGTGAGGTTTGAGTGTCTTTTGGGAAGCTTTACCTGGTGTGGTTTTTGGGAAGTTTGGTCTATTGGAGAGCAAGAGAAGGCCTTTTGGGAGGAAGGGAACACCTTTCTGAAGCGATCCAGAGGACCTGAACTCCACGTTTGTTTTTCTTTCTTGACAAAGGACCACAAGAGTTTGAAATGCTGAAGAGCAAGGCTGGTTTTGTTCCTGCTTTTACACCGGAGGGAACTGAGGGCTGGGGAGGAGAGATGGTGGTGAGGAAAGGGTCAAAACATGTCCACCTGGCTGAAGGCAAAAAAAAAAAATGTTTTCAGAGAGAACTGTGCCACAGGAAAAACAAAGGTTGTCCTAACTGTTCATATTACTCCACAGGGGGTGTATAAAATTGTCAGACAGACTGAAGTGTCTGATACTCAAAGGAGAATAAAAACTCATTGAAAGTATAAAAGAAAAGCCTATTAAAATACCAAATATAAAACAGAGGAGACTCGATCACCCTGATGCTATAGAAACATCAGGGCTTGAATGAACCAAATGCTTCTTGTTTTTGAAAGCGGAGGAAATGTGTTACGTGGAGAACCAGGTGCTACGAGGGGGCAGACAGAGCATCACAGAGCACTGATAATATTGCAGGGACTTGAGAGGAGCCTGAAATGTTAAGGGGGGGTTTATTCTGGTTCTGGTGGGAAGGAGCGTGCTAGCAGATTTTAGAAGGCATTCCACCATGGTTCGGATTCATCTGTTTCTTAAATCGAGAGCTCTTGGCTGCCACCTTGCTGAGGTGGGGAGCATCTTCCACCTCCTCTGTCTCATGCACTGGATGCAAGCTGGCTCACAGCCCAGCGGGGGTGGGTGGGTGGAGGGGAAGAATTAGCTCTAGGTTCTCTCCTGCGATTCCCTCCATCTGTCACTTTATTTGTCACCTGAAAAGCCCCATGTTGGACTGAATCATTCTTACAGGGCCCTGAAATACCCTGGGAAGGGTCTTTCTCCCGGTGTCTTATTTCTGGTTTATTTGATCTTGAAGGAAGGCAAGAACTTACCCATATTCTTTCAAGCATAAAAATAAAGGTTTGTTTTGGTTCCAGCTGAGGTGTGAAGCCACCATCTAATACCCCTCGCTCCTGCAGGCACCCTGTGTTCCTAGCACGGTCACCATTGTCTTCCTCATAACTCCATCTCCTTTGTGTTCTACACCCAACCCTCATGTCTTGCCCCATTTGGATCATAAGCTCTTTGGGGCAGGAACTGTCTTTTATCCCAGCACAGCACAGTAAGGTCCTGATCCTGATTGGGGCCTGTGCATGGTACTGTAATATAAATTATAAACAATAAAAAATATGGATGAGAGACTGAGTCCTTTCTTATTTTATCAACAGTCTCCAGAACTGGCTACCTCCCAATAGCCCAAACAGTAAACTCTTACTTGACCTACGCAATCACATTGTAACAAATAGGTGGCCACTTAGGGCCTTCATGGCCACTTTTCATTGCATGGCAACAGAGACTCCTGCTCCAGATGCACAATCCCTTACCGCTTCTCCATTAGCGGTCAGCAGTATGGGGCCTATGCCACACAACTGAGCAATTTTGATTCTATCCACTGATTCTATCCATGTGGCCAGGACATTACAATACATTCTAAGGGACTTTGAAGGGTTAAAAGGGGGGAAATCTCAACTACGCTACCATGGAAAGTTTGCCTTTGACAGATGCAGTCAAACATACAGAGAAGCTGGAAATGGATACAAAACAGGGCCACCCCTTTTCCCAGCATGAAAATCTCTTTGAAAACTGAAAAGCAATAAAAACCAGTCAGCAGCACGGCCGTCCTAGGCTGGGCCAACAAGCAGTAGTTCTGTGTCAGCTAGCCCACAAGTCTGTGTTCCTGGAAAGATCTACAGCTCCTCGTCTGGGTTCAGTGGACTGTTGGATTAACACTTGCCCATGTGGAATTGTAGGTTTCAGTCCTCAGAGCCCTTTCCAGTCACTTGATCTACCTTGAGCTTTTCATCAGGTACAAATGGGCCTTCGACTTTCAACGGAATGGAGCAGCAGTAAATATAAATGGGACATGAATATTTTTTGGAATGGACATTTTAATGGTCTGTTCGCTGCTATTGCGGTCAGAGAGGCATTCCATTTTTACTTCATAAATGGGTGGATTGAAACCAATTCCCGAGTACTTCGTTCCCACATATCTAAAGGCATCTCCAGCGTATGCCATGCCAGGCTGCCCCACTATGGTCTATTGCAGACACCTTGCGTCTCAGTGTAAATCCTGGATGGGGCTGCTTAAGTGTTCCTGCTTGAGACACTACTGCTCAGTTGTGTGGCATAGGCCCCATCTGTATAAAATAAACAAAGAGAATGTCAGACTTTCTTCAAGAATTGACTTGTGCTCACGTATGCTGAAACTGTACATTATTAATGCATGACATGCAAGTGTGTACACTTTTCTTTAGCTATCCCACCTTCCACACCTAGCAGCTCAACCTTGGCTATTTCCCACTTCTTTATTTTGGGGATGCCCTCTTCTTTATTCCCATGACTTCCAGCTCTTTTCAATGGGAAGCTATGACACACAGTACACTGGGTATCTAAGCAGTGAGTCTATGCATTTTGTCTCTGGTGGTTGACTCTACCGCCTCCTTGTATCATCCAAATTTAATGCCTCTCTGATCTCAGATCCTCTCCTTCTCTAATCAGACACTCAGAAGAGTCTTGGGGAGGAGTCTAGCACCAGGAGTGCTGAGTGATGGGTCGGGGAAGGAGAGCAGGTGCTTCTCTAGTTATTAAGAAGAGCCAAAGCTGTGTGTGAAGTACTAAGGAGGAGGGTGAACAAGAGGAGATTATGGGAGTGAGCAGGAGATATGTCTAGAGAGGGAGAGAAGTCATGGATGGATGTTTAGGGGGACTGAGAACAGATATGGGTGAGGCATCAAGGGAGGAAGAACTGACGGGAGGGAGTGTTTGGAGGGAACAGAATTACTGTGTGTGGTATCTGGGAGCACGGAGGGAGAAAACTGATGGAGGAGTGCTGTGGGACAGAATTGATGGAATGGTGATGTCATGTGGGACTGAGAATTGAGGCGGAATGGGATAGGGCAGTGGTTCTCAACAGGAGTACTCATACCCCTGGGGATACACAGAGGTCTTCCGAGGAGTACATCGACTCATCTAGATATTTGCCTAGTTTTACATCAGACTACATAAAAAGCACTAGCAAAGTCAGTACAAACTAAAATTTCATACAGACAATGACTTGTTTATACTGCTCTATAGACTAGACACTGAAATGTAAGTAAAATATTTATATTCCAATTGATTTATTTTTATAATGATATGGTAAAAACGAGAATGTAAGCAATTTTTCAGTAACAGTGTGCTGTGACGCTTTTGTATTTGAGTGTCTGATTTTGTAAGCAACTAGTTTTTAAGGGAGGTGAAACTTAGGGTGCGCAAGACAAATCAGACAGGGAGTACAGTAGTTTTGGAAAGGTTGAGAGCCATTGGGGTAGGGGATGTATTAGGGCTTATATAGAATCATACAAATGTAGGGCTGGAAGGAACCTTTAGAGGTCATCTAGTCCAGCCCTCTGCGCTGAAGCAGGACCATATAAACCCAGAAACCATCAGTGACAGGTGTTTGCCAAACCTGTTCTTAAGGCCTCCAATGATGGGAATTCCACAACCTCCCTTCCAGAACTTAACTGCCCCAACAGTTAGAAGGTTTTCCTAATTTCTAACCTGATTCTCCCTTGCTGCAGTTTATGCCCATTACTTCTTGTAATTGGACACAGTACTCTGGCTGAGGCCTCACCAGTGTCAAGTAGAGTGGGACAATTACCTCCCGTGCCGCACATAAACAGTCCTGTTAATTCACCTCAGAATATTAGCCTTTTTTTGCAACTGCATCACATTGTTGACTCTCATTCAATTTTGATCTCCTGTAACTCCCAGATGCTTTTCAGTGCTACCACCTAGCTAGTTATTTCCCGTTGTGCATTTGATTTTTCCTTCCTAAGTGTAGTATTTGGCACTTGTCTTTATTGAGTTTCATCTGACTGGTTTCAGACCAATTCTCCAATTTGTCAAGGTCGTTTTGAATTCTAATCCTGTATATGGAAGATATGTATGCAAACTTGCAGATCAATTTGCATCTACATTTACAAATGCAAAGCCTGGCATGGAGCAATGGGATAGCCTGAATGCAGTCTGCGTAAAATTCAATCAACTTCTTTTACCCCCCACAAAACTAAATGTATAAACAGAACACCCGCTCTCCATTTTATGTAGACGTGTTTCAGATGAGATGGAACATTGAAGTCCTGACCATTTCTGGCCATTACACGATTCCAGGACACTTTTCCCAAGAGTTGCAGTCTTAGCCTTGGTGTCCTGGCCAAACTCCAGTTCTGCTCCTATTAATTCCTTCTGCAGTGTCAATCCTTCACTTCTTGCCCTAAATTGCTGTTACTAAGTGCTGCCATGTTACAGAGGTGGTGGCATTTCACTGGTGGATGAAATATCTATCCAAAAAGTGCTCTGCACTCTGAAATCAGGCTACTTAGTTAGGTGTCAGAATATGCCTAATTTTAGGCATCCAAGATTGAAACAATGTACTAAAGATATTAAATGTATCCAGTCCTATTATTAATAGAGATCATTCTCATGAAAACTTTTTTCTACTATGTAGTAATAAGCTTTAGAGAACATACTCTACTACATTTGCAGTCATTTGAATAAAACACCAATCATATTATTAGTTGTTTCCCCCCCCCCCCCAGTTTCTAATAGTAACAATACCAGAACTGTTCTTCATTGTTATGCTGTTTCTGGTCGAATCAAAATAGTCCCTAGATTTTCCTTGGGTTATTAACTAATTGCTGGCAATCATTAATTTCTCAGGAATTAGTTCTCAAATCCTCCCCAACCAGATGGTATACTTTCACACATCCTGCTCATTTTTAAGCCCAAATAATACATTGCATTCCTAATCCTGGAAATTAGAAGATTATTATTAAGAATATCCTGTTTTATACATAATCCTTCTTTATTTATATTCCCTTAGAAGGAACTGAAAATATGTGGCAGTTGGGTTTCAATAGCTTCCTAGGTGCCAGGTTAATAATCGGAAGTTGTAGCACTTTCTCTATGGCTTTTTCATGTTCTGAAAACTCTTTTGCTGCACAACCTTGCCAAACTCCTAGAGAAAGAAACTGTCAATTTTAAAGCTCAGCAAAGAGCCATAGTACCATCTAGTGTTAGCAAGGTGGTTTTGAAGTGTGATGGATGTTGTTTTGATTATGCTAGTTGACTTTTTCCCTATTACCGGATAGATTTCTAATGGAGGAGAGTGTGTTGTGATTATCTTATTTTGCCACAATGGTTATTAAGCATAATGAAATACTCTGTAACCACATTTGTTTCTGTAAAAGCGGCAAAGGGTCTGTTAGTCTATAAGGTGCCACAGGACTCTTTGCCGCTTTTACAGATCCAGACTAACACGGCTACCCCTCTGATATTTGATTCTGTGACGCTTTAAAAAGAAGAGTATGGCAATATAAAATATTCCACTCACTGGCTAAATTCTGTTGCTTTACACACACATAACTATAGTGGGGAAGAACAATTCCCTGAACTGTAGGAATCACTGGGTGAAATGTTATAGGCCCTGTCATGGAGGAGGTCATAGTAGACTAGTGTTTCTCAACTACTAGGTTACAACTCCCTGTGGAAGGCAAGCAGGAGGGTAATGCTACCAGACGGTGTGAAAATTTTAATTACAATGTAAAGCAAAGAAAAGCTTTGTGACACTCTACACCCCAGGGGAGCGCCCTGTAAGCCCCATATTCAACATCTGTACATAATTGTGATATTTCATATAAAGCATGACACGTGGGAAAGGTTATGATCTGCTGAAACCCACTGTTCCATCGAAATATGTATATCATTAATGCATATGAAGTTATGAGAATTGTGTTGTATAATTGTCACTAAAATATGCTGTGGGTTTGGAAAGCGCCCAGATACTAGCTCTGCAAAGACAATAACAGGGGGATAACCAACGCCCGAGCGGGTGTCAAACAACCATCAACAGCAATTGTCCAGCAAGGGAGCTACAATGCAATGACTCACCTGCAGAAGGCCGCACCAGGGGCATTGCTCAACCTTGCCTGGTGACTCAGCAATGCCCTCAGACATGCCTGGACTTATATTCTCCAAGCACGTGGACTAAGGGTGTACAGTGGCCCCATGCTTGGCCTTTTCTTCCCCCTTCCCACCTCCCCGCAAGCAACTTACCACTTAAAATAAGCAGATTTTTTTTTTAAATTGCTCTTAATGTGTTTTAAGTAGTGGGTTGCAGGGTTTGGGGGGTTTCTGCTGCTTTTTGTTTTTCATCCTCACTAGGCTCTGCTGTGCGCATGCACACAGTTCTAGGGGGAGCTTAAAAAGCCTTTACAAAACCTTCCTTGATTTGTGGCACCTTAGAGACTAACCAATTTATTTGAGCATAAGCTTTCGTGAGCTACAGCTCACTTCATCGGATGCATACTGTGGAAAGTGTAGAAGATCTTTTTATACACACAAAGCATGAAAAAATACCTTTTAGGGGTTTAGGGTGCGGGGGGGGGATTTGGGCTCTGCCTGGGGGTGCGGGCTCTGGGCTGGGGCTGAGGGGTTTGGGGTGTAGGAGAGGGCTCTGGGCTGGGGGTGGGGGGGTTGGAGGGCGGGAGGGGGCTCTGGGCTGGGGATGGGGGGGTTGGAGGGCGGGAGGGGGCTCTGGGCTGGGGCAGGGGTTTAGGGTGCGGGGGGGGGGGATTTGGGCTCTGCCTGGGAGTGCGGGCTCTGGGCTGGGGCTGGGGATGAGGGGTTTGGGGTGTAGGAGGGGGCTCTGGGCTGGGGCAGGGGTTTAGGGTGCAGGGGGGATTTGGGCTCTGCCTGGGGGTGCGGGCTCTGGGCTGGGGCTGAAGATGAGGGGTTTGGGGTGTAGGAGGGGGCTCTGGGCTGGGGATGGGGGGGTTGGAGGGCGGGAGGGGGCTCTGGACTGGGGATGGGGGGGTTGGAGGGCGGGAGGTTGCTCTGGGCTGGGGATGGGGGGGGGGTTGGAGGGCGGGAGGGGGCTCTGGGCTGGGGATGGGGGGGTTGGAGGGCGGGAGCGGGCTCTGGGCTGGGGCAGGGGGTTACGGTGCAGGGGGGTCTCTGGCTGGAGGTGCGGGCTCTGGGCTGGGGATGAGGGATTTGGGGTGTAGGAGGGGGCTCTGGGCTGGGGATAGGGGGGTTGGAGGGGGCTCTGGGCTGGGGCAGGGGTTTAGGGTGCAGGGGGGGATTTGGGCTCTGCCTGGGGGTGCGGGCTCTGGGCTGGGGCTGGAGATGGGGGGTTGGAGGGCGGGAGGGGGCTCTGGACTGGGGATGGGGGGGTTGGAGGGCGGGAGGAGGCTCTGGGCTGGGGCAGGGGTTTAGGGTGCGCGGGGGGGGGATTTGGGCTCTGCCTGGGAGTGCGGGCTCTGGGCTGGGGCTGAGGGGTTTGGGGTGTAGGAGGGGGCTCTGGGCTGGGGACAGGGGGGTTGGAGGGGGCTCTGGGCTGGGGCAGGGGTTTAGAGCGCAGGGGGGGATTTGGGCTCTGCCTGGGGGTGCGGGCTCTGGGCTGGGGCTGGAGATGAGGGGTTTGGGGTGTAGGAGGGGGCTCTGGGCTGGGGATGGGGGGGTTGGAGGGCGGGAGGGGGCTCTGGGCTGGGGCAGGGGTTTAGGGTGCGGGGGGGTCTCTGGCTGGGGGTGCGGGCTCTGGGCTGGAGATGAGGGGTTTGGGGTGTAGGAGGGGGCTCTGGGCTGGGGATGGGGGGGTTGGAAGGCGGGAGGGGGCTCTGAGCTGGGGCTGGGGGTTACGGTTCGGGGGGGGGGCTCTGGGCAGGGGCTGGGGGGGTTGGAGGGCGGGAGGGGGCTCTGGGCTGGGGCAGGGGTTTAGGGTGCGGGGGGGGGATTTGGGCTCTGCCTGGGGGTGCGGGCTCTGGGCTGGGGCTGGAGATGAGGGGTTTGGGGTGTAGGAGGGGGCTCTGGGGGTTGGAGGGCGGGAGGGGGCTCTGGGCTGGGGCAGGGGTTTAGGGTGCGGGGGGGTCTCTGGCTGGGGGTGCGGGCTCTGGGCTGGGGATGAGGGGGTTGGAGGGCGGGAGGGGGCTCTGAGCTGGGGCTGGGGGTTACGGTTCGGGGGGGGGCTCTGGGCAGGGGCTGGGGGGGTTGGAGGGTGGGAGGGGGCTCTGGGCTGGGGCAGGGGTTTAGGGTGCGGGGGGGGGATTTGGGCTCTGCCTGGGGGTGCGGGCTCTGGGCTGGAGATGAGGGGTTTAGGGTGTAGGAGGGGGCTCTGGGCAGGGGCTGGGGGGGTTGGAGGGCGGGAGGGGGCTCTGGGCTGGGGATGAGGGGCTTGGGGTGTAGGAGGGGGCTCTGGGCAGGGGCTGGGGGGGTTGGAGGGTGGGAGGGGGCTCTGGGCTGGGGCAGGGGTTTAGGGTGCGGGGGGGGGATTTGGGCTCTGCCTGGGGGTGCGGGCTCTGGGCTGGAGATGAGGGGTTTAGGGTGTAGGAGGGGGCTCTGGGCTGGGGATAGGGGGGTTGGAGGGCGGGAGGGGGCTCTGGGCTGGGGCAGGGGTTTAGGGTGCGGGGGGGTCTCTGGCTGGGGGTGCGGGCTCTGGGCAGGGGCTGGGGGGGTTGGAGGGCGGGAGGGGGCTCTGAGCTGGGGCTGGGGGTCACGGTTCGGGGGGGGGCTCAGGGCAGGGTTTGGGGTGGGGCCCAGGCCACAACTCCTGTCAGTGCCCCGACGGCCCGGCGCGTCTAGGCCTGCGGGGCCCCACCCCGAGCAAGACCCCCGGACCCCCCCCCGGGCTGTCGCGCCCCGCGGCGGGGGCCCAGAGGGAGCCTCCGCCAGCCGCGCCAGGAGCCAACATGGCCGCCGCGGCGCCCGCCTCCCGTCACGTGACACGTAGCGGCTCCGTCCAGTCCTGGCGGAAGCGCCGGCGCCGCCGCCAGGTCCCGGGGCCTCCGCGCGGGGTCGCGGCTCCGGAAGTCCTGCCCGGGGAGTCAGCCGCGAGAATTGAAAGCGACGGCGGCCGCTGTTGGCGGCAGAAGGGCTGTGGCGGGGAGGGCGGTGTGTGAGGGGCCGGCGGGGGTTGGGGGAGGTCTGTGGGGCGGAGGGGGAGGGGTCTGGGGGACAACGAGGGCGAGAATGGGGGTCGGTCTGTGGGGCGGGGACAGTGCGGGATGGGGAGAGAGTGGGGGGAGTCTGTGGGTCGGGACGGTGTGGGGGTGGGGAGAGAGTGAGGGGGGTCGGGGACGGTGTGGGGGTGGGGAGAGAGTGAGGGGGGTCGGGGACGGTGTGGGGGTGGGGAGAGAGTGGGGGGAGTCTGGGGGTCGGGGACAGTGTGGGGGTGGGGAGAGAGTGGGGGGAGTCTGTGGGGCGGGGACAGTGGGGGGGGGGCCTGGGGGTCGGGGACAGTGTGGGGGTGGGGAGAGAGTGGGGGGGTCTGGGGATTGGGGATGTGTGGGGATGGGGAGAGAGTGGGAGAGTCTGGGGGTGGGGAGAGTGGGGGCGGGGACAGTGGGGAGAGTCTGGGGGACAATGAGGGTGGGAGAGAGGGGGGTCTGGGGGAGAATGGGGATCGGTCTGTGGGTCAGGGACAGTGGGGGATGGGGAGAGAGTGGGGGGAGGTCTGGGGGGTGGGGACAGTGTGGGGATGGGAAGAGAGTGTGGGGAGGTCTGGGGGACAACAAGGGTGGGGAGAGAGTCGGGGGGGAGAGGGGAATGGTCTTTTCAGCCCGTTTCTGCCTTTCCTGGCCTAGTTCTGCAGGGACAGTTGAAACCACTAGTCAGAAGTCCAAATATTTAAAAAAAAACAAAACACTTTCTAGTTATCTTCATGTGGGGCTTTCCGTGTTGTGGGTGGTGTTTGCGTAACGTTTTCTGGGCTGCCAGCCGAAGCATCTGTGGGATTTAAAGGCTCCTAGGGGGAGCAGGGTGGCCTAGCTGATAGAGCACTGCGCTGAGACTCAGGAAACCTGAGTTTTATTACTAGCTGTAAGAAGAAAAGGAGTACTTGTGGCACCTTACAGACTAACCAATTTATTTGAGCATGAGCTTTCGTGAGCTACAGCTCACTTCATCGGATGCATCGAAGCTGTAGCTCACAAGAGCTCATGCTCAAATAAATTGGTTAGTCTCTAAGGTGCCACAAGTACTCCTTTTCTTTTTGCGAATACAGACTAACGCGGCTGTTACTCTGAAAACTGTCATTACTAGCTGTGCCACTGGCCTGCTGGGCAGCTTTGAGCACATCACTTCCCCTCCATAAGCCTTAGTTTCCCAATCTGTAAAATGGGGCTAATGCTTTGTAAAGCACTTTGAAGCCTTTTAATGAAAAGCTCTATATTAAGAGCAATGTATTGTAGCAAAGTGCAAAGTTCATTTCTCTCCTCTAGTCCCAAATTGTTTTTTCCTTTTGAGGGTAGGTATCATGGGCCCAGAACAAGGAGGTGCGCAGGAGGAAAGTGTGATCCTGATAAGTGATGATGAAGCTGAGTCTCCTCTCGGGAACTCAGTCCTGTTAGTTGAACCATTGCGTAAGTGCTGTGCTGTGCTTTTGCCTTATGTAAGTCTCTGCAAAGAGACTTTTTTTAGTTCAGAGTTGTTTTAAGTATTACTACTGCTCTTGAGTCTCCAAGCCAGTGTATGTAGTTCTAAAATCATCAAAGTGTGAAGGTGCTTCCTCTGTCTTGTTGCAGTGTGTAATCATCATGAAAACGAAAAAGAAAATTGATTAACCAGGGGCAGCAATAAAACTGGGTATAAACAAAATGTTTGTAAATGCACTTATTAAACAAACTGGAAAAATAAGACTTTTCCTTTGTACAAAATACTCATTTAAAAAAAAAAAAGAATTTTATAAGTGGACCTTGTCCCTCTTAAATTGGTATCTATTACATTTAATTCTCTTAAAGGGCAAAGTATACTTAAGGAAAGGTATTTTAAGTGGTTTTGTTAACCATTTCCCCAGAATCTAAACTTTCATCAGAAAAACTGGAGTCTTTTCTCTTCTCTCTCCCAGGGAGAAAGCAAAAAACAGAGAGAAAGCAAAGGTTCTTCTGGTATTTCACATCTTTTAAAAAAAAAATTCAACTTAAGATCTCCAGAAACTTTAACTTTTTTTTTTTAAGCACTAAGTAGTTTTAAGTTGTTAACAAGTTCCTCTAAATACGGCTGGTGTGTGGTATCAAAGTACCAGTAGGATTTCCAATGCCTGTCCTGCATCAATGTGAATAACCTCTTTAATTTCTGTTGTGGTAGTGCCTAGGTAGTGCCAGTCATAGACCAGGACCCAATTGTGCTAGGCTCTGTTCAAACACCGGACAAAGACCGTCTTTGCCCCAACATGCTTAATGAATAAAAACCAATAGCCAGTTTTGCTTTTATCTAAATCTGAAATCATTTTACTCTGAAATAAACCACAGTGTATTTCCCTTTTTACAGAAAAACCTATTCTGGAAGACAAAGCTGAAGAGATTGTGGATGAGGAATGTGAACTAGTAGTTACTTTCTGTAAACAAGGGAAAGTGATGCCTCATGCAAGATATGACTGTATGACACACCCATTTGAGTATGTTCAGTAGCATAGTGGATAATATGGGCTTCCTCTTTTATAGGGAGTAATACCAGATTTTTTTATTATTGATATTTTGTGTGCATTTATTTAATTTGTACTAAATTTCAATAGAGGAGTCTAAAAAAGCCCAGTATCAGTGATATCTTTTTTTTTTATGGCTAGAAAATTTAAATCATATAATTGCAATCAGGGCACAAAGCAAGGTCTCAACTTTCCTGCTGGGCCACATGCTATTCTAAAATACCTTTTCAAATTAGTGCCTTAGTGCTATATATTAAGTTTTACCAGTGTAAGTTTATTAGCTTGTTTTGTTAAATAATTATGGCAGGGTTTTAATAATCAAAAAAATTGTCATGAAGTAGAAGAGGAACAGAACAGTTATTTAGTATATACTATAAATAGTGTTCTGCTTTATCAACCTACAGGCGAGCAGAATGTGAAACATGTTCACCCCTTGAGAACAATGCCAATATCTGTGATCAGTGCTACTGCTACATTTGTGATAAGCTAGCTTCTGAGGTAAGGAAGGACTTAAGGTGTAGTTATGAAACACAGGCTTGAGTTGTCCAAAGTGAACTGTATAATAGGAACCACTTATACAGGATCTAATTAAAACAATAAATAATATAACGTTGAGTATTTTAACATAGTTTCCTAAATATCAATAATTGTCTGTCCAAATTGCCACTAAAACGGCTTACTAAAGCAATTTCTGTAAACTTATGGGGCCAGATCCTCAGTTGGTGTTGCTCTTGTTTGCTTCGGACACAATGGTGGCGGCTTGCGTTGTGGTTTCTGTCAAAGTAACCTCTGATTCCTCCCCCCTCCCCCCGGATTAGCTTGATATCAGAAATATTCAGATTTCTCCACTTTTTGTTGCAGACTGTTTGTTTGTTTTTTTTTTTTTTGTTTTTTTTTAAAACCTAAAATTTTAAAAATGTGGAATTCATCAAAATATTCCAGCTCTTTATCCAGATTTTAGGGAAGTTTTGAACATGGAGTCAAGTGTTCTATAGAAAATGGTTCATTAGCTCAAAAGTGGCTTAAAATATTTTCAGGGGTTTTTTTTTCCCCTAAATTCACTAAACTTTGCAGGTTTAAACTATATGCCTTTCATCCAGGAATGACAGCGCTTTACAGATCCCAAATAATTAAGCCTCTCAACATCCCTGTGAGCTAGTTACATATGTATAAAGGCTTAATCTTTCTAAGATCCAGTTCTCACTCTTTCTAGATCAGTCTGCTTTTCATGTAAATTCCTCTTCTATAATAGTATTTCCAGTTGTTGGTTGATATGCTCACTCCAGTATCTTAAATTTGGATTTTGAGTACACTGGGAACGATCAACTGAAAGAAACATACTAAAAGAATAAATAGAACTAAAATCTCCATGCTCACAACCAGTCAAACCTTGAATGGCTGTTTTATATTCTTTAGTCTAGATCTGGTGATGTGTGAGAAGAAGTACTACTTTGTAATTTTGACACAGATTTATAGTGTAGATTATGCCATTCCAGGCACAGGTATGCTACTGTACAGTTTGTAAAATCAGCTAACATTTGCATAGGAATATGCAGTAGCTCAGTATAAAAGATACTTAGCAACATGGATACAATGTTGACCTCACTGAGCAAGAGATCATAACTAATTTTTGTTTTGGTTAACTTGAATGCAATTTTTCCTCTTCCTTTCCCCTATAAAACAGTGCCAAAACTGGACAACCCCTTCTCACTGTCACTGCAATGCACATAATAAAAGCACGTTCTGGAAAGACCAGCGTGGTTTGGCCTTGGCTGGTGTTCTTGTGATGTTCAACTTGGAGCTCACAGATATAGATGCAGACCTTCGACATGGTGGTAAGCATTATGCTTTTGTGCTGTCCCAGAATCAGCGAGGTTTATTATATAATATATAGGACTCTTTATGAGCATAACGCTTGTCTAGAAGAGAGCCTATTTCAGCACTCTTTCCTCCTCAATCCCCCAGGAAATCTTCTGATGAAATTTGTCCATGAACTTTCAGTGGAATATAACAAATATCTGGTTGGTGAGAGAGTGTCTCTTAATTCACATGAATGTTTCTGTCACCCAAAACGGGGACCTGGGCAATGTAATGTCTGCAGACAGCGCCATATGGAGCTTATGTACAGGTAACTGATGAGAGGGTTCAGTGAATTTGCAAGGAATGGTTTTTTTTAATTCACAAGGATTTGCTTTCCAGTAGGTAAAGCACAGTTAGACTCATGACAACCTAAGATTAATAACTAGAACAATGCTGTAGAAAACTCACTTTTTTCCCTCTTGCAATATGTTCCACTGGCCAGTTAGGCCAGACCAGGATCCAGTTCAAATGAACCCCTAAGCTTTAGTGTCTGTCCTTCTGTGACCAAATATTTAACAGTTTTTCCTCACTGTTTATAATTCATGGAAGTTTAAAACTAAATTCTGCTTCCTGACTAGAATCATTTTTTCTGGGGTCGGAGGGTCCAATTTCCGTCCCAATACATTCCTTTTAAATGTTGCTGTTTACTTTAAACGACTTGTATCTTTCCCTTGAAAGAATCTGAAGTATCGTGACTAGTCAATTTAAATGCTAACTATAGAATTTTGTGCAAACACTTTTCATGCTGACAAACCAGTTCAGTGCAGATATACTTCACCGTAAGGACTTTTAATTCTCCTAGGTATTCTGGCGTTTTTGCACTGGTAACAACATTTTTAAATCAGGCAGAAAAAGAGAATCCTAAAGCTGCTGCTGTCATGCTCCTGGGAGCAGCCAAAGAAATAGCACTTCATAAAGACCCTGCTCAGTAAGTATTCCAGCTCACCCTCTAATCCCTGAGTCCCTTTGCTACAGTTGTGGCTGTTCGCCCCAGATGATTTATAACTGAATAATGGCAGAGCTTAAAATAATTTTAAATCATAATTGGAGAGAAGTTGGAAATCCCAAACAAACGGGGAGGATGGTCTAATAGCTGATAATTGGATTGCAGCTTCTACTATCTGGACTTTTTGTGAGCTTGGGCAAGTCACTCTATCTCTGTCTCAGTTCCGCATCTTTAAAATGAGTAATAAATTTCCATCTCTGTTTTGCGTTGAGCTTGTAAACCCTTGCCTTGAAGAGCTATCTCTTGCTATATATTTGTACAGTGTCTAGCATAATAGATGCCCTCACTTCAGTCAGGGCTTTAAGTGCTATTGTAATACAGATAATAATAATTGTAGAAGGTACTCAATGCATTGAGTTTATTGTAACTTAGAAAATATTCCAAAGTATTTGCAAATAAAGTTCAGTGAGGTAGATGCCATCTGTTTATGGAAACTATATTTTTCACTTGTTTCTCTTGTCAATTTGATTGCTTTAAAACCAGTCCTAGGAAGAATATGTAAGCGCTAAACTAATGCATTTGTTTTAGGAACTTGCAAAATCTTGGTGTCACTGCATCTTTGAGGATGGCTGTACCTTGTCTAATGGAAAGGTAAGACTTTGGTTAGTTTGGTGTGAGATTAAGATGTCAGTGAGATAGTAGTTGGCTGCAAAGTTTCTACTGTTGTGTTACAAAGTACATGAACACGTCAGATCCTCAAAGGCCACCTTCAGTTACTGAAGTGTTTAAAATAGCTTTGGTGCTTCAAATCTAAATTTCCTGATATAGAATTCCTTAAAGGTGAATTGTATGGCTCTAATACGGAGTAATACTAACTGTATCCATAATGTTACACAATTACATTATATAAACCAGGATATATCAGTAGAAAAGTTTCAGAGTAGCAGCCGTGTTAGTCTGTATTCGCAAAAAGAAAAGGAGTACTGGTGGCACCTTAGAGACACACCAATTTATTTGAGCATAAGCTTTCGTGAGCTACAGCTCACTTCATCGGATGCATGAAGTGAGCTGTAGCTCACGAAAGCTTATGCTCAAATAAATTGGTTAGTCTCTAAGGTGCCACTAGTACTCCTTTTCTTTTATCAGTAGAAAAGGTTAGTTAAAACTTATCGTTCTTCTAAATTTCTTCCAAAGCCTGGGAATGGGGACATGTAACACACATTTCTTCGCTTAACTCAGTTCTTTCTTTAGCTTTACAGTTTACTTTTAATAGTAAATCCACCAGCCACAAAGATAAGAACTGATTTTTGGGAAGACTTCAATTGTATCCCTCCCACTATTTCCCTAATTTGAACCAATGGCCAGGTGCAGCCTACATCTGTCCTCATTTTAAATGACTGACTGCTTTTTACATTAAGGAAATAATTCTTTTCAAAGGTAATGCCTTATCACTTAGATTGTATACTGTGTGTGACAGGGACCATCCTCTTGGTGCTGTACAAACACAGAACTAGTGCAAGGGGGTCCTGGTTGTGACTAGGGCTTCAAGAGAATAAAAACATGATCTTGAAGGAACATGAAATAAGAAGAATTTTTTTTTTTTTTGCTCCCCAGTCTTCCTTGATTTGTTAAGGAGCTCCCACTTAAGTCAGAAACAGAAACCACTCTTGCAATATCAATGGTTCACGTCAGTGGACTCCTACTTGCTGCTACGAACCTATTAAAAACAAAGTGTATTTTAATGACATTTGAAGTTATTTATTTAAAAGGACAGTGTCAGTTTAAAATCTTATACTTTAAAATAAAGAATCTCAAATTTAAATTTTAAATAGAATTGATTTTTTTTTTACCCACTGCTGTTCTGTTTTTGTTTTTGAATTTTGACTACAAATGATCTATCTAGTTTGGTACACACTGGCATGATGTTGCAAATAGTGCATGAGGATCTTTGATTTAAAAAAAACCCACAATAAATACTTAAGTTTTCTGTTTTTAAAATTCATACTGGTTCTAAGTGTGATGGGTGTTCTTCCACCCCACGTCCCCCAGGTGCCACCTGGAATTGGGGTACCACGGAGCCCTCTGACTCACCTGGGCTCCCTCTCAGCACTGTGCCGCTGAGACCAGCGATAGACCGCTCCCGGTCCTACACTTCCAGCAGCATTCACACAGGCAAATCATAACTTTCCCAATGTCACCTCACATGACTCCTCTTGTACAAATTACATCATAATTATATCATAATCATACCCCCATGATGCATATGGGGTGTAGTGTCACAGTAAGTCTTGTAAAATTGTTTTTATACAAAATCTAAATTTTAATCCAAAGTGTCTATTTGAAATTTTTTATAAAACACTATAGACTTGTTCCTAATCAGAAAAGGAAACTGACCTAGTGAACAATTCAGCTGGCTTAAAAAGATTTTACTCACATCTCTGACTTTTAAAACTAGTTTATTTTTGTAAATGCAGGATTACAACACAACTTCAGAGGATGCTTGTGCTGTGTGACTTTCCAAAAGTTTTATATGAAAAGTTCATTAGTTTTTTCCAGACTATCTCGCTTCCGTGTCACTGCTATGCCTTCTCAAATAGGTATGTTCTTTGCTTCTATTGACTAAATGTTATTACTCGGTGGACTTAAATGTACTCAAGTGTGAAAGGGAGTATTTACATGTTATATCCATTGGGATTTCTAATGTGTTGCAACAACAGAGCGTGGCCAACAACCTGAACTCTTGAAATCTGTCCAGAGACTAAGCCTGGCATATGGTTTAATGGAAACTAGCTATAGTTTCCTACTAAATATTCCTTTTACTAGCAGTCTGGGAAATGGAAGCTTAAAACAGCAGGGCTACATCAGACTTACTTTTATTTGCCTTTAGAAACTGCAGGAAATGGTCAGAAGTTGTTTGTAATAGTGACTGTAAGCATTCGTTATGATATCTCATATCTTCATAAAACCCACATTGTCTAGTTAATATTCTGGTACTTCCAAACAAAATTACTGAAATTTCTTGGAAAAAGCGACATGGTATCATGCTTGTGTGGTTTGTGGAAATTGAAATTAGAACTGTCAGTACTTGGGTGGCAAACAACTATTTTTAGATGCAGTGGTTCTGTGGTCTAGGTTCTAAGATGTTTGGTTTATCAAACTCGAGATTTACTGAGTCAAATATACTGTGAGCGTTATAATGATTTACCAAGAAGGATTAGTCTAGCATGATCAATACAATCTCTGTAGCAACCCAATCAGATTACACAAATATGTATTCCAACACAATTCTCTTCTAAAGGATAATTATCCCGAATACTGGTGATGTATGGCCCCAAGGTCTGCTAGTAACTAGCTTAGTGCAGGTAGCGTCACGACTCTATGTGGCTGCTAGTAGCTTCATTCTGCTGCCATGACTAACGTGGGGTCCATCAAGGTAAATTTTCCGAAATGAGTCATAACCTTTGGAAATACTATCGTAGTCCATGTTGCACCCAACCTTAACGTGGGGGGAGGGGGAGTTGTGGTATTGCAGAGATATGGGTGTCTCTTTGCTGTGTTTTGTGAATTCTTATAGAACCTTGCAATAGTTTTTAGAAAAGTATTGTCTTTCACTTCAATTTTCAGCCTAAACGTGGTGCCGTGGGATCATGGATTACTGACAACTGTCTTAAAAGGCCAGAACATCACTGGTCAAAGAACGCAGAAAGGAAAGAAAGTATTTCTGTGGGAAGTACTTCCTGTCATACAGGCTCGAGTAGAAAAAATGGAAAACCAGGGACAGTAAGTTCTTTTCCATCTTTTGAGTACTTGAGTTCTGCATCATATCAGCTTTATATAGTATTGTGTCTTTCAAACACCTAGAATTGCTGCTGCACTTTGTGTGTGTGTGTTTCTTTAAAAAACAAAAAAAAAATTGACTGACAGCTTGTAATGAGTGTTTTTCCATCATGCTTTATAAAGACCATCCAAAGGAGCTTCTGACACCTTATTGGTCTTAAAATGTACAACTCACAAAGAAGCTTGCTGCTTCTCTTCTATGCTCCTTTTTTGTCTCCTTAACCCCCAGTAGTTCTCAGCAGACATGCCAAACGTGCGAAAAAAACGCAGAAAATGGGGATAATACCTATCTCCCAAGGGTGTTGAGACTTGATTGATGTTTACAGAGCATTTTGAGATCACTGGATAAAAGGCACTGTAGGAAGCTAGTGAATTATTAGGCAGGTTTCAGAGTAACAGCCGTGTAGAGAGATGCTTGATCTGCTTCCTGTAAGGCCATAAGTAGTAATGTTAACAGTATCTATTGGGTCTTGTCTCTGAAACTTCTTACAACATTGATTAAACCTTGATAGGTCTATGAACATACAATTAACACATTTGGAACCTGTGCAAATGGCTCTTTCAAACAGTGTATAAAGATAAATTTTCTTGCTGGGTAAATTGCTGTCTGTACTGACTATACCTTTTGTAAAGGTTAGATCCTATAATAGCAGCTGCCATTGGGGATAGAATGGAAGCTTTTTCCAATTAAGTGTTAATTGGGTTCATTCAAAACTTTGTATCCATTTTTGTAAGAAAACTGTTCCTTTTTTTTTTTTTATTCATATCCAGTTTGAATGTTAAGGGCAGTTCAAGGTACTTGACATTCATGGTTCTGTCTAAACAAATCTTCATGGTCCAATTAAAGATCTGAATGGTTTGGGCCCCAGTCATGTGAGTCAACCCTCTCATTTGATATGCCCCCACAGCACTTGCTACCAGAACCCAGATTTCAACCCTCATTGTCTGGGTTCTCTGTTAGTGGATTCTTCCTTTGGGATTTGTTCCACTGGGAAATCCATTGGGGAAGCATAGCATATAGTGCTGTTATAATGGAGAGAGACAATTACTAGTTTCAACAATGAGTGACAGCTCACTTCATCGGATGCAATCATTCGGATGTAGTTCACAAAAGCTTATGCTCAAATAAATTTGTTAGTCTCTAAGTTGCCACACGTCCTCCTTTTCTTTTTGCGGCTATAGACTAACACGGCTGCTACTCTGAAACCTAGTTTCAACAACGTGCATTCACACACATCTTAATTCCTGTTTTTCAGTGGGTGCTGCACAGGGAGTAGCCTTTGCAGTTTCCAAATCACGTTAGTCCCGTGTAGCTTGTAGAGCTTGGCAATCATGCTTAAGTACATGCGTAAGCTTAAGTACAGGACCAGGATTGAAGGTTCATGTAGGGGATGTTAGATCAGGGATGTAGACAATTTCTAATGCTTTCAGTTTCTTCAACGCTTCATGGTATAGAGCAGGGGTGGCCAAAGTTACTGACCCTCAGAGCCGCATACGACAATCTTCAGAAGTTCAAGAGCCAGGGTTTGCCTGCCAGGGCTCAGGGCTTTGGCCCTGAGACCACCCTCCCCCCTGAGCTGAAGCCCTGACACCTCCCTCCCTACTGCGCTGAAGCCAGAGGCAGTGTGAGAGGGGAACACGTAGGGTCACATGCCCTCCCAGATTTTTGCCAGCCTTTGCTGGCCTTGCTTGGTCATATGGTGCTGCCGGGCCCCCTCTCTGCATGGCAGCTGCTGGAGCCGGTAAGCTGGGAGCTGCAGGTATAGACGCTGCTTTTGCTGCTGTCTCCCACAGAGGAGCTAAAGCAGAGGCCCTTCCCTGCAGCCCCTAGCTGTTAGCTCTGCGTGGAGAGGCAGCAGCAAACACCTGGGAGCTGTTGGGAAGGGCCACTGAGGGAAAGGGGTGTGTTTGCTTGGGTGGTATGACTCAAGCTACTGGGGGGGGGCTGAACTTTTAAATTGTGGCCCCACACACACTCAGCAGGCACCAGTTGTCTGTGGCAGAAGCCGCTAGCCCCACCACTCTGACGCAGGGCAGAAGCCCGAAGCTCCTCTCCCAGCCCCCCAGCCTGGTAGGCGAAGAATGGGGTGGGGGGTGCCCCTCCAGGAGCCACACTTTAACTGTGAAAGAGCCGCAGTTTGGCCATATATAGCATAGAGAGAAGGAAGGCAAATTCCTATTGATTACACAGCTGGTGTTTCCACTGAATTTCCACAGCCAGTACCACAGTGGTGACATTTTCCTAGATTTAAATATTGAATAACTCTGTATTGGTGAGTGCTGCTTTTTTTTTTTAAATCTATCCAGGGACGTCAGTAGTTTTGGGGCTCATCAGAAAATGAGATAGCAGCAGTTTTATTTACATCCAGGTCCTTTTTTTTTCTGTACATAAATGTCTTCTACGTGGGAGCTATTGCTTTGTCTCATTAATTCTCATCCGTATTCCTGCTTCATCTGTTCAAAATGTAATGCCGCCTCTTCTCCTCCCTTCCTTAGTTATAAGGAAATAGTTCGCTACTTGAAAGCTGTGAAATGCAATGACATTCTAGGGTAAGTGGCTTTTTTAGTTTTTATCTTTGCTTTAAGATTTCCCTGTCTGTGTCTAATCTTCAGTAAAATCACACCGTGAAAAAAAATGATTCTGGTTGGCAGACTTCTTTAGTTGCTGAACACAACATTGCATCGCTATTGGCTGGTAAACGTAATTGGATCCAGATTAGATTTTTTATTTATTTTTATATATATAATATATAAAAAACATTTGTAGGCCTGGGTTGATATGAGTAATTAAGCATGGGGGAGGCATGTTTCTTGGAAGACAAAATTAGGAAGATAAATAGATCAGGAGGCTGAAAACAGAATGTTTGTGCTAACTAAGATAAGTAAATGGGTCAGTGAGCTAAGATAGACTGTTTGAACGAGCTAAGATAAGGGGAAGGAACTGTGACTGACTTCCCTGGGGTGCACCCTGGAACTGGAGTACCGCTGAGTCCTCTGGCATACCAATCTGGGCTCTCTCTCACACTGTGAAGACTGGCAAGCTGCAGACCGCTCTTGATCCTGTACTCTCACAAACCTTTACACAGGCAGGGACACACCCAGGTGCAGTTACATAATGCTTCTCCTCAGCCCACTCATGAACTAACAATAGAGAGGCTGCAGCCAACTCCCCATATCTCCCTAGCCTTGCACCCTAGACTGTACCATCTTGCCCTGGTCAAAAGCCTGGCCAGTGTAAGTTTATTACCCAGTCTGCCCCCCCCTCAGTGTGGAGAGGACAATGCATCAGTTTTTGTTCCTGAGCAGATTCCCCAAACACTTCTAGCAAAACACACTGTTTTAGGTGTAAAATATAAAACCAATTTATTAACTACAGAAAGATAGATTTTAAGTGATTATAAGTGGTGAACATACAGCTCAAAGCAGATTACCTAAGAAATAAAACAAAATGCAATCTAAGCTTTACAAACTAGACAGGATTTGAGTCAAGCAGTGTCTCGCCATGTTAGATAGTACAAACAGTCCACCAGCCTTCCATACACAGGCAGGCTTTCTTCTTTCCCGCCTGGAACCTCCTTCCCCAGTTCAGTCTTTATCCTCCAGTGTTGTGTTGTAGAGGGAGTGAGACCAAGTGATGATGTCACTTCCCCCTTTTTATAGCTTCTTTCATGTGGAGGGAATTTCATTGTCCCAAACAAGCCCCCAGCAGTTTGTGGCAAGTATAGGCACCAAAATGGAGTCCAATATCACATGATTTAGATACATGCCCCTGCATGCTTCGATGAGTCATGGCATCCATTACCCATATTTTGGCTGCAGGAAAGCTTATTAGGTGAGGCTAAGCTTTTCCTGTGGGCCATTACCTTAAATAGTTCATTCACAATGTGCTGGACGTAAGCTACTTTGTGAGTGTTACCCAGGAGCAAACACGTTTGAAATACAGATGCATAGTCAATATTAGTAACTGCAGGTACAAAAATGATACATGCATACAAATAAGATAATTATTCAGCAAACCATAACTTTTCCATTGACACCTCACATGACATGTTTTGTACAAGATGCATCATAATTATGTTATAATCCTATCTTAATAATATCACTATGGTGAATATGGGGTGCAGAGTGTCACAGGAACACCCAGGGAACCATTTACAAAGAGCAAAATAACAATGAACAAGAGAAATTGGGATTGTAAAGAGTAGGTTGAACATGGACAGTGCATGGGCAAAGCATGCTGTAAAGGGTCTGGTTCCTACAAAGTAACCAAACCAATCCCAAAATGTGGAATGCCGTGTATAGTAAATGTAAGGAAATCTGTAAATGTACATAAAGGAAGATGGTTTCTCTGTAACCTTGGGTACGTGAAGTACCCTACATCCACCCCCTTCATTCAAGTCTAATCAACTCAGTGTAGCGTTGCTGTATGCCAAATAAAGATACCTGAGTGACAAAGTCTGGAGTCAAACTGAGTTCTTGGGAAGCCAAGTGGAAAGAGGTCTCAAAGGAAATCCTGGTAATGCTTCCATGTTGTTAATGGCATCCACAAAAATCAAATCTGCAATCCTTTCTTGTATCCAGGTTAAGAAAGCTTAGAGATAAAATCCCATTCTACTTGTGCAAAAGTGGAGACTTCGTTAGTGCTGTACATTCATTGTTGCTTCCCTTCAATAACCTTGCATGCTGTACCGCCTGCCGGATAACCCCTTTCCAGTTTGAGATCTACCTAAAGATGTTCAGAACTGGGAGTGTTTCCTGTGGAAATAATTTTCATGACCCTGGAGAGTGGATTTCAATTGGCAAGTATTATTCGTTGAAGTGCTTCTTGCTTCCATCCCACTTGACTATGGTGGTGTGCGGTTATCTGTTTAGATTAAATCTAACAACATGAGATTTATGGGACTTCAAACTCAGCCAAAAATTAACTGGGTTAAAGCATGGTACATAAGTGTTGGTGAGGAACAATGCTATTTAAGTTTTAGACTCAAGCAGAAACTACTTTGTTTTATCATGCTCTAACTTACACAAATGCTAACCCATGTCAGCCATTCAGCTCCTTTTTGGTTTTTTTTTGTTTTTTTAAAGGACTGCTTTGTTAAAAAGTGCTGAGTATTAAACCCTTTCATAAACCACAATGTACACAATGGCACACTCATTACCCACACTGTCATGATGTGTTAGCCTTGTCCTTGAACACATGAGTGAATGGACCATAGAGACACTGAGACCCATTTCACCAAAGGCATTTGCTCAAGGTCAAGGCTGATATATCAGGATAATGTGGGCAATGTATATATTGCCTTTGTGTACATTGTAGTTTATTAGAGGGTTTCTGCTGAGACTATTGTGATAATAGACCTTGGTACGCACAGACTTGCCCCACAAGAATGAGTCTGACACCACAAGCTTATTTCACACAAGTCCACTTGATAGCTCTTAGTGATATTTGAAGGAGCATGGGATATTTGAGCACAATAGTCATTTATTGTAAATGTTCTGTACCCGGTGAGAGGATTTATTCCAAGTGATATGTTTTAGTATCTTTAATTGCTTGTACATATCCCTAAGGACTTTGGGGGAGCATATTACAACTGATGACTAGAACCTAGAATTGTGGCATGAAATATTATAAAGTAGCGTGGACACTTCTCATTTCTATCCCCTCTTTGCTTTATGGGTGTTTTAAATTGTATCCTTATACAGATTTTTAGTCATGGATTCTGTGACCTCTTTTTGGCTTCATGCTGTCAGTTGCCCCCTCTCTCTCCCCACCCCACCCCACCCCTGCCCCCTGGTTATTTTTAGTAATGTCACAGACTGGTCACTGGCTCCTCTGAATTTTTGTTTATTGCCTGTGACCTGTCTGTGACTAAAAATAACCAAGACAAAATGTTAACATTATGTGTGTAAACATTACTGTACTTAATTAAATCTGCCTCCTGTTTTTTTGGGGGGTTTTTTAATATGCACTTAATTTCCTTCATTTTTATCAGGTTTAAGGAGTTGTCTACTTTTTTCCTTCCTTAGGTTCTCCTTTGAAGACCTCTGTTCTCATTAAGCATGCACTCAAACTCCTTTACTGCAATCTGTCGTTATACAGGAATGTGAGTGTTTGTATTAATCTTATGCTTCTGTTAGTTTCTGTGCAGTTCCGTTTGTCTAATACAAGAGCACATTGTTGAGCAGCCTCTTTTTTTTTTTTCTGACTTTACACCAGGTTTCGCCCCAAACTTTAATACTGTACTTCTGTTTTCAAAACATTTGCAAAAGATAATCCTTTCAGTACCTCGGCAGGCATTGGCTCCTTTCCACGGTTGGGGAAACTGAGGCAGAGGAGCTGTAATTTACCCAAGACCACATACTAATCAATGTCAGACTTGGGGGTTCCTGGCTCTTAGCCCTGAGATCAGTCCATCAGAGGTACAGCAGGGTCCAATGACAAAGTAGAGATCGCTGTGAAGCTGTAAAAAGCAAGATGATGAAAAGGGTTGGTTGATTGAACTAGAACCTCATCAGTTCATTTTTGGTCAAATGTCCCCTTATGTAGTCCAGTTTTCAGTGAGTTAACATGAAAGAAGATGAAATTGTGTTGGTGGTTATGTAAAGGGGGAAGCAGGGTGGTAAGGAAGAATTCTGCCAAAAAGTAAAGAAAGGCTTGTTTTCATCCTTTGCCAAAGGCAATGAAGTCAATGAAGAAGAATGGAGGAAGTTTAAAGAATGTTTCATTAAGGCAGTGGAGATAACATGGTTAGTGGTAAGACTGGGGTGAATGAGATGGTGGTGGAAGTCT
This sequence comes from Chelonia mydas, assembly GCF_015237465.2. Lineage (NCBI taxonomy): Eukaryota > Metazoa > Chordata > Testudines > Cheloniidae > Chelonia > Chelonia mydas. Next base: position 5,007,499 of record NC_051250.2, on the reverse strand, counting down.
GATGTACAAAACAAATTAAAAAAATTATTCAAGGAGTTTTGAGGAATCGTGATAAAGAGACAATTTAAAATGCAAACAAACAGGCTAAAAAGGCAGTTGCTAAGGTAAGAATGGAGGCTGAAGAAGAATTATACAGAAAGATGGTAGCAGGAAATTTGGCTTTTGGGTTGATGAAAGAGAAACAAAATATGAAGAAATCTTTGTGTGAAGATCGGGAGCTGTGTGGTGACTAACCCTAAAGAAGTGGTAGAGGTATGGAAAAACTATTTCTGAAGGCCATTAAATGAGAAAAGAGTTGTTGCAAATGCAAGCGCCGCTGACAGCTATAGGAAAGTCTCAAAAGGTATCCATCTCTGTAGAGGATTAAGGTATCCATCTCTGTAGAGGAGGTAGAAGAAACATGGAATAACATGAAGAATGGTAAAGTAGTTGGTGAAGATGAGAACTGTGGATATGATTAAGGCAATTGGAGGTACTGGAATAAAGTGACTACCAGATGACTGGAGAACTGGATTGATTGTGCCTCTCTGGAAGGGTGAGGATAATGCAAAAGATTCTAACACTGATCAGGGCATGACCATGTTAAGTCAACCCTTTAAAGGCCTTGAGAGAGTTTCAGAGGCAAGGTTGAAGTGCAAGGTGGAGGAAGATATAGGAGAAGAGCAATGTGGCTTTAGGAAGGGAAGGAGTATTGTAAATGCAATATTTGCAATGAGACAGACGCTTGAAAGACTGATAAATGGAGGGCGTTACTGCTGTGTAGCAGTTATTGATCTTGAGAAAGCATATGACTTGGTACAGTGGGAGCTGGTGTTTGGAGTATGGAGATGAATGGGAGGGGAACTTGGAGGAGCTGTATTGAGGGTCAAGAGCTTAGGTGTTAACAATATTGGAATTTTGGAGAGTTTTGTGATGATGGTGAGCTTGAGAGAAAGCACTGTGCTGTGAATCCACTTCTCTTCATCCTAGTTTTTGGAGTTAATTAGTAGGAGAACCAAGCCTGTGGGGAGACAGAGAAAATGAATGTATGCTGACCATCCAGCCCTTTTCGCAAATATGGTATTGGAGTGGGCATCTGTGTTTGAAGATCATGATTTGAAGGTAAACACACAGAAAAGGAAGGAGGGAAGGTGGAAGAAGAGCTGTTGGCTGACATTTTAGGAGAGAAGCAGAATCAAAAGAGGTTTGTGTACTTGGGAAGTATGCTTAGTGCCATCAAGAAAGATCTCAAACTGAAAAGAACCACCCAGTGTGTGTGGGCAGTAGGAGTACTGTGGGACAGGCAATTAAGTAACAAATTTGAAAGGAGAAGTCTGTGCTGTGTTTTTTTTTCCCTCTCTGATGTATGGTTTGGAAACAGTGAGTCTCATGGAGATAGAATAAAACAAGATACAGGTCATAGAAAATAATATACTGAGAAGATTGTCAGGCAAGTGGAGGGTAGACAGTGCATAGAAGAAACTAGGGGGAAGATGAACTTGGGACTCTGATGGACTGGAAAGTGCACGTTTTAGTGGGCTGGACATGTGACAAGAATGGGAGAATGACCACCAAAGAATACACGGGTGGAAGAGGACAGCAAGGAAAACATGGAAGACTGAGGATGTGATGGAAAGACTGTCTGTTAAGAGAGTTTGAAGAGAAAAGGACTGGAACTCCAGGACCTATGAACCTGAGCTATGAGCTGGAAGGAGTGGTGAAGAATTGCATGCACCACTGACCCTGTGTAAAAGGGAAAAGCAGTCTTAAGTCGAGCTGACCACCTTTACCACAGTGTCCTGACCTAGAACAAAGCAAATAAAACTTACCATGGTTGAGTGTGTGTGTGTGTGTGTGTGTGTGTGTAAAATTTTTTTTTTTTAATACACTAAGCAATCTCTGATGGGCAGATTGTCAGCTGGTAGAAGTCCATGGTATGGTCCATGACATTGACTTCAATGCAGCTATGACAACTGTACCAGCTGAAGGTCTAGCCCTGAAGCCTTTTGTTGTAGAGTGATAGCTGGGCAGCCTTGCTTCAGGTGAGGCACAATGGGGATACTGTTTGTATAACCTAAGGGGAAAAGACAAGCCCCGTATGGTCCAATGTATAACTCCAGAGTGTGGTCAGCACAGTGACTCTGAAAGTAGTATCTTGGACACACTGTTGCAAATATCTGTGCTCCTCCTGACTTCTTGCTGACAGGCCAGATATTACCATTTCACTGTCAGCACTACAGAGTCACGCAGGAAGAAACCTCTGTGTTCTGTCTCTCTCACTCTGGTTTGTGGTACATAAAGCAGAAAACGTTGTTTTTTGTTTTGTGTGTTTTTGTTTTTGTGTTTTTGCAGATTCTGTTGTGTGTGTACCATGCTGGAGACACTTTTTATCCAAAGTATTATGTACTTTACTTGAAAATATAATATTTACCTTGTTCAGTCTTTCTTTAGATCTAGAGACTGATCCAGCAAACTTCACAAAAGTCTGTGGTTTTGTTAATTGAAAGTTTTTTTACTGTGTTTCAGCCAAAATGCTGGAGCTCCCTCATCATGGTTTTGGGTAGTAGCACTACTCTGGAGAAAAATGGGCATCTCAATGCTGTCTCACTGAAAGAGCCACCACATGACTTCCAAGAGGTAACTGATGCCACTTTGCGATGGAGAAGCTTTTGCCTTGTGTTTAATTATTTTCTTCAGTTTGGGGATTAACTCATTTTGGAGTCTTGGGAATGGATCCATGTTGTATTACACCATCAATTTAATTTGGCACATGCCAAAAGAAAACCTTGCATGCCAAGTCTTAACCTTTCCATATGGAAATGCTGACGTGTTTTGACCTTAGTCCGATACGCTATTTGTGTCCCATCTGGTAACTGCATAGGAGTTAGTTAATTCAGCATTAGAGAGACATGGTGGTCGAGGTCATATCTTTTATTGGACCATCTTATGTTGGCTTTCGAGCTTACACAGATCTGAAGAAGAGCTCTATGTAAGCTCAAAAGCTTCTCTTTCTCACCAACAGAAGTTGATCCAATACAAGATATTATCTCACCCACATTGTCTCTAATATCTTGACCAACACAGCTATAACACTTAATTCACTATGGCATTTAACTGTTCTGGGTGCTGATTCCAGATCTTTTAGCTGTGAAGTGCATTGGATAATTATAAAACTGGGAGGGGAGGGATTTAGTTTTAAAGGAGGTGTTTTAGGGATAACAAAAGGTCAATATTTCTGTAACAGAATATTTTCTAAACACAGTAAACCTAAAGCACAGTTATAGTAATACAAGCATATTTAGGGGGACTGCTGAGGATGGACTATACAATTATAGCATTCCTCATAGATATAATAACCAACCTCCATAGTGAAAACACCCTGTGCCAAAGAATTAAGTTTTCGACATGGTTTGACATTTGTTGAATACTTGGGCTCCTTCTTGCTCTGCTTGTGACTGTCATAACTTCCTGTTGCAGATGGTAATGTCTGTATCTTGCGTTCTTCTAAATGAACTGAAGACAAAAGTCAATGTTTCTCTGCCGTCAAATGTTTTTTCTGGTCCTGTAAGTATGTAATGGTTAATGAGAGAGGTGATTGTTTTGAATAGTGGACTTTTGATTGCACTATTAGATTTGAAAATAGCTGTCTTTCAATTCAGATGTATTAAATGCTTTTGAAATAGGATGAGAATCTTTTTAGGAAGTGGCATAGCAATTCCTAGCACAGTCTAGTGGTTAGAGCAGAGGACTGGGAGCCGAAACTCCCAGGATCTATTCCTGCCACTCTGTGACCTTGGACAACTATCGCCTCTCTGCACCCAATTTTACCCATCTATAAAAGGGGGATAAACTGACTTCAATTTCTGTATTAGGATTAGTTGACCCGAGAGGTAAGTATGGCTTTAATCAAAGTGGAGACCACCCTTTACACTGAGAATCAGCAAATGCTTGCCTCAGCAGAAGTCAACATCTGCTGTTTCATACCCATTAGGAATTTTCATCAAAAAAAATCTGGGAATCTCTCCATTTTGGCCATGAATTTAAGCAGGATGGGCTGTCTTCAAACTAACTGATCCGAAGTTAGATACAGTGGCTGCAGCTTAATGGCAACCCTGATCTTAACTTCCGGTTAATAGCATCATTTGGCTGGGAACCAATCCAATCCCATTGACTTTAATGTTAATGGCATTCGGATATTGACAACAGGCGTGCCACTTATTGAGAACTTTTCTTTGGAAGAAAGGCCCCAGCTGCAGGCAGGCTTGCAGGGCTGCAGCCAGGGAAGGTATGTCCCAGTGCTTCGTTCCCTGGCTGCAGCCCCACAAACCTGCCTTCCACTCTACTGGCTGCTACTGGGTAAGACAACTTTTTGATGGCAATTTATGGGTTGGTAATAAGCAAAATCTACTATAGTTGGAAAACCTGGCTGTCCATAATTTAATAATCAGAAAGCAGATAGTTGTATATGGTACCTGATTTGTTGAGGGTGAGCATGATGAAAGTTACCCATAATTAGGATATGTTCATTTACCTAAGCAAACTGATTAACACTGAATCATTATTTCCTCAGAGGAAATAAAAGGAGAACTTCTTTCCTAATTGCGTAACTCAAATGTCAGGATTTTCTTGGTCCTTGTAACAACACTTGACCTACTTAACAGTGATGTTGTGAGCCTTAATGTTTGTAAGGCAGTTTGAGAACCTTTGGTAAAAGGTGCCACAGAAGTGCAAACATACAGTTCTCCTGCCTTGCGACAATATGTTGTCATTGTCACCTGTGCAAAGTCCGTGTAAAACAGAATGGCAGCAATTTACACCTGATGTGAGCGGCTATAAATGACAACACAAGGTACAAGGCCATGGAGAATCAGGCCTTACATGTTTCTTGACATCTTTTCTGATTCTTCCAGTTACAGATTGAGGCTAGTCTTATCCTCACAGTGCAAGCAGTGCAGCAGATGCTTCTAAACGACCTTCCATACTTGAGTTCCTTTCTAGAAATAACACTAGCTTTCGGGGTAAGTCCTAGGAATCTTCAACTGTAGTAAATTACAACAAATGATGCTTAAAATGCTATTAACAGCATATTGAATTTTTTGCATGTTTTGTCAAGTTTTATATTTTGTTTTCTTTATATTTAAACTTTACCAGTTATTTATTTTTCAGGGATTTCCAATGAAATGAGGTACTGTAGCGTACAATTCTTTCGCTAGCTTATTCCTTTCTTTACCTACTAGAATAACTTCTGGGCTCTGAAGCTATTATTAAATGGCCTTTCCTGTGAAGAACACATTCTCCATGGCACTATTAACTTGCTTCTGAGAGATCTGAATTTTCAGAAGGCAACAATGTTGCATCTGTGAGTAAACGTTTTGTTGAGGTCTGATCCTTTATCTGTGGAAAAAGTTAAATGCCAAGGCTGTGGGGTTCCTCCTCCCTCCCCTCCCAGAGATGTATTTTGTGGGGTGGGTTATAGACAACCAGCTAATTGTCAGTAAGACATGGCCAAACTTGTTTTTTAAAAGCTACCCTAAAGAATAGAGCCCTGCTCAGATACAAAATTTATATCCACGGAGTTGCAGGGCTCTAGCAACAACGAGCGAGACCAGCAGGGCCATGGCCAGCAACCGGGCCAGGAAGCGCAGTGGGGAAAGTAGCAGGAGCCCAGCCCGGGCAGCTCCTCCAGCATTCCTGTACTGCCCCCTGCCCTGCCCACTGAGGCGGGCACCAGGTTCACCGGCAGCTGTCACTGGTTGCGCTGGTTTGTGCAAGCGGCTCGCACGCTCCCACACAGGAGTCCCTTCCTGCAAGCGGTGGCCTGACATGCTGCTACTTTTGCCACTGCGGTTCCTGTTCCCGGTCGCTGGTCATGGCCCTGCAGGTCTCGCTCGTTGATAGAGCCTTGCAACTCCATGGATATCTGCAGACATAAATTTTGTATTTGCGCAGGGCTCTACTAAAGCATTGCCAAGTGACTTATCATACAGGATATATGTTCTTCTAGTGCATGTGGGGTGAAGGTTTCATTTTCAAAGTGGTTCTCAATCACAGGGAAGTAGTTTTAAAACTGGGAAAAATGTATTCCAACCAGTGGCTATATGAGAGTCAGGCAAGGACACCATGTAGGTTATACTGGCTCTGCGGTTGAGCCGCATTACTCGAGAGACTCCTCTTTCCACGGTGAGATGTCTTTGATCTAAGACTCTGTTGGAAGACAGGAAATGGTCTACAGAACAAACTAGCCAAATTATATATGCTGCCACATAAGTTTTTAGAACTAGATACAAGTGTCGTCACCTGCTACTCCAATTTTCTTTATTGTTCAGGTGGAAAAAACTTGGTCCTCAATATGTGGGCGAGCTGCTCTGCCTGTACCTGACTTGCAGAAATAGAAAGATGCAGTCCATTGGCATCTTCATCATCCATGTAATTAGCGAGCACCTGTATATGTAAGTATGAATACTTGGAGTCAAATACCAGGCTGATTATAGAAATGTAGATTACACCGATGAGTTGCTTCGAGCTCCATTAACATTCACACAATCTTGTTATGGATTTTTTTTTTTTTTGCACAATTTTATCCTTGCTGTTACAGCAAGTAATGAGATTCAAAATTTTGGTGGGTTTAAAACTGTTCTGATGTCAATGTTTCAGTGACAAACCCTATTACCTGATGGGCTCCTCTGGCTTTTTTGCATTCCCACTGGCATCTATTATCAAAGAAGTCTGTAGTCTGTTTTTAGGAACATGGCCAGGATAATATTCACTAGTTTTCTGTTTGCCTTGGGAAAACAGGTGAGTGTTCCTTCCACTAGTAGACACCGCACTCATTCTCTGTGGAAGTCATTTTTGATTAGCTAAATAAATCTAGGAAAAACGTATTAATCACATTACTGGGTTCCTAAGAAGGCTTAATACTGAACAAATGTTTGGTTAACAGAACGCACGCTCTTTCTTAAAACATAGCTGGAAACCTGTCCCCCAAAGAGCATAGAGCTCTTTTGTACCACATTTGTATAAAGTCTTCAGTGTAGTGGTAATGTCTTTGGTCTCAAGTCCGAGGTGCTTTCCAGCTTCATGGGGAGTAGATGGAAACGTTTTTAAAATGGCCAAAACTTGGAAATTCTGACTGATTTATTGGTAGTATGAGAAATGCAAATGTTTTTGAAAGGAAATATGCACAGCTGCTATTCAGCAGGGAAACTGACAAAAATCATGTCAATTTCAGACAGCAGCTTCTAGGGTCTCTGGCTCCAGTGCAGTTTCTCCATGGCAATTGCCCCTGGGCCAGGGACCCAGGACTGTCAGGTTCCTGGGCCAGCTGGCTCCCTGTGCTGCCTGACACGCTCAGGGAAGCTGGCTTCCCAGGCTATGGGGGTCAGGCAGCCTGAGGAACCAATTGGCCCAGAAGTGCAGAAGACATGGGGCCCCTGGCCTGTGGCAGTTTCCATGGACCTATGGACCCTGGAAAGCCATCTGGTCATTTTAATGAACAGTGATAGTAACTAATAGCAGCAGCAATTCCAGTTAATGAAGCTTAGTCAGGGGTTTTTGCATGTTTCATGAAACGCTAAAGCAAGACCCTGCACCTTTCCCAGACACTAGGGAGCACAACACGCAAGACTCACTTCATTCAAACAGCTCATCCACTTGGTTTGGGTGTGGAGTCTCACATCCTTAATATAGCGGTGCTTCTAGTGGGAGCTAAAGGTGCACCAATGCTTGATCTGTCCCATTTTAGGCAAACTAGGTGGAGCCTCAAGGTGTGTGTAAAATTCAGAGACAATCATCTGCTCTGTGACTAGGTGTGGAGGGAAGGGTTTCTAAAGTAGTTGTAACCATACTTTTAGAATACAGTTATTGCTATAAATGCTCCAGATGTGTTACAAAGAGAAAGTAGTTTCACAAGTAAGCCTAAGCCTTGTCTGGTATGTTTGCAATATTTTGTTTCTAGATTTGGTAGTAAAGCATTCAAGGTTTTAGAATGTAGGCTTTTTTTTTTTTTTTGCCTTGGCATACCAGGCATTAAGAATTGAATAATCCTAAAACAATGTAGCTAAATGTTTGCGTATCTGAAGGCGCAGAGATTGCCTGCTCCAGATTTTTAATTCACAGGCAAAACATGTAGCAGACCATGCAGCATAACGTTCCAATTGCACTTCCTGTAATCTTGTTCTGAGAGGAAATCAGGGACACTTAAGTTATCAGCTTCTTAAAGAGCTTCTCATTTGCTTTGTTTCCACTGTACATGGCAAAAGGGATGGGGTGACTAATCACTGGCTTACATGAGCCTGATGATGTAGATGTCTGCAAGAAGGAGGTCTGGATACACCCTCTTTTGTCAGGCTTGCTATATTTATTGGATTCCATCAGCTGGCAGGGCAGTTTATTTAGCTCTTAATATGTCTCAACATGTGCTCAAGGTTGAAGTTGTACTCCGATGTAAAGGTGACTTCAGTGGTGACCTCTCCCACACTGGGACATGAAGTTGGAGCATTTGACTAGCAAGTATAACAAAGTATTGGGAATGTCACACTCACAGGGTAACTTTCCTTAATTATGAAGTAGCTGAAATGGGGAAGGACGCTGTCCATATGTGGAAAGTGGATTAAGAATCTAAATCTGTTTTCAGGTGTCCATGGGCGAAGCATCTTTGCAACTTTCTGAACACAGTAAGTGTCTTTGTACCTCAGGTTGCTGACCCCAGCAGTGATTCTCAAATGCTAAATTTGTCATCACAAGTTAAATTCTCTGTAAGCAAATGGAAGAAATAAAATAATTAGGTTGAAGCTAGCAAAAATACAAAGGAATTTGTGGGTCTTAATAAATCTTGGAAACCTTAAAAAGTTTCTTGTCCATCTTTCTTTCTATGGATTGGATTTATGGCTGTTGGTTCTAATGTTGAGAGAATTTCCATGTTGGTGATTTTCCTTGGGCTGTGGGGTTGCAATATGTTGCATTTCCTAGTGCTTGGTCAGAATAGCATTAACACACCAGGATAGATGGACTGTTTTCTCCTCTGCTGAACGAATACAGTGTTGTTAATTTACATAGTGCCATCTGTCTACATCATGAGGCACGTTGAGCTTAAAACCCAGCCTTTGTCTGAGAGCACTAACAGTCTAAACAGACAATCTCCACAAAGCAGACTAGAAAGGAACAGAAAGCAAACTGAATCATGAAGTTTAGTACCCGTCTTGCTAATGATTGGCCTTTTTTGGGGGGGCAGGGAATTTCTAAAAGGTGGTTTTTTTTGTTTTGTTTTTAGGGAAAGATAGTCCCATCTAGCTGAACACATCTCTCCAGGGAGTTCCAATGTTGTAGGTCTTTCAGAAGAAGTAATCTTGAGGAAAGAGTAGAGGCAATGTGGACTGTGGAGAGAGAGGAGGGATTCATGTGTATGAGACCAGGTAGAAGAAGACACACACGTGTGAGTGAGAGGAGGGCACAAAGGGAGTAGTTAATCCAGCAGGTAGTCAGGGATTCTGGAAGGGAGGTATTTTGGGAGATGTAAGGCTGGCTATCTACCCCTCCATGGGAGATGGCTTTAGTAAGTGAGTGCCTCTCTTTTGTTGTTGTTTTTTTTTAAAAAAATTCTATAACTTCTAACCACCTCTTCTCTGTGCAGGGTTTACGGAGGCTGCCTCTTGGCACCACGGCTGATCATGAAGTTGCCAAGTTCATAGCTGTTTTGGAAAAAATGTAACGCTCTTAGAGGTTCTTGAGAATTTTCTGACTTGCCGTGTAATACCTCCCAATTGGTTGCCTTTTGTTATTCCCCCTCAATAAAAGTATTCAGCCTGTGAGCTGATTTTACAAACAAATTTTTAAAAATCCCATCCAACTCTAGATTTGTGTTGAGTGGAGGAGGTGTTTAAGCCAAAGTGTGCTTAACACTTTCTTCTTTCTTGCAGGCACGTGCTTTAGCAGTTCTCTGCAATCTGGCTTTTATGGAATATAACTTAACATGCTTACAGGGCTGCTTACTATATGGAAGTGCAGAGAGAACAACAGACATATGTTCTCTACCATGACACATGCACGCTGATCTGTGATGTCAGGAGCAGAGGACTTGCTGATGGAGCAGACAGCTCCTGGATAAGAGAAACTGTTAATTCATGGTCCTGCACAAGTTTATGATAATAGTGTGCGTTCTTTGGAATCCCTCCTGCATGTGGCATCTAATTATGTATATGAACCACTTGTTTTAGATTAGTACCTCCACTCTCCATTTTCCTGGATTTTTCCAATCCCAAATGCTCATACAGAAACTAGAAATGGTTCTAATGCTGTAAATTAATAGTTTGTAAAGAGAAATTTTAACTTTCAGGTGTGCCAGACTGAGCTCTGTTTTTTTTTTTTTTTTTTGGATGTATTGCAGTTGATGGCTATTTGACAGGTGCTAACACCTCTGGGTTACTTGAATTGCTATCATAATTGTAGTTTAATAGTTGCCTTTAAAACTGGATGTAGAACTAGAGAAATGTAATTCAGTAAAAAGTACAGTCTGACTACAATCCCCATGACATCTTTCAGTGTTGGGAGTGAAGGGGAAGAAATGTTGACATGTCCATGTATTTTATTTTGCACATTTAAGGCTTATAATGGCTTTTACTGCCTATTCGTGCCAAGTTTGGCTAAATTATTTTCTTTACAAAAACACTTTTATTGAAGCTTTGTCTCTTTTTTAAAAAAAGTGAAAATGTGAATTGAAACCCCTTGTATAAAACGTTAAATAAATTGTAACTATTGTAGTACTCTCGCCTGCTGTGCATCTGTTTAGTTCAAATACAATTCTGGTAGGTGGTTGGTAGGCTGGGCAGAATTTTATATTTTAGTCTTTCACTGGATATCTTTTTTTTTTTTTTTTTTAAACATTTGTATTTATTTAAATTTTCACAGTTGTAGGAAATTATAGGGGGTGGGTCAGACAATGAGACAGATGTTGAAATTCAAAAGGTTAGCTTTATAAACCGTTAAACACACATTGTCTGCGTAACATGTCAAAATATACAAACTAAGTATCTGTGAATCCAACTCTGAGCTCTCAAGTAATATTTTTTGTTTGCCTATCTCAGTTTTGATGATTGATGGAAATATTTTTCATCGGTTTGTGTGTGTGCAATGAAATTTATGTTTACGGATTAAAAATCTAATCCTTCCAAGTTTACTTAATTTGCAATTTGATGCCTATTCACTTATTGGAAGCAGAGGCTATTCAAGTTTCCCCTTTCCCAAATGCACATGGGTCCTGACCTGCAATAAACTGCTATTTCCAGTCCTGGTGATCTTGAGCAGAGACAGACTTTATGAGACCCCAAGTTGTCAATGTTCTTACAACTCACAAATCCCATCATTTCAGCTGTAAACTAAACCCAGTATCCGGGGGAAGGGTCATCACACCTTGCCAAGTCCTTTCTCATTTGACACTTTCCCAACTCATCAGATCAATGTAATCTTCTGTTAAAAAATACGCTTATTTCAGCCTGTGATATATTGGTTCCTTTCTAGAGGAATTGGGGATGGCCGTCATACATGGGGAAAGGACAGAGAAAAGCATAGCCTTCACATTTGACACTTTAACTCCCTGTTCATCCCTGAGCAAAGTGACTGCAAAGAGAATCATATCCTGACATCAGAAATGCAAAACTGTATATTTTTTTCTAAATGAGGCTCAGAAGTACTTCCCTCACTTAAGTGAAACCTGTCAAATCCCACTATCCTATCCTACCCTACCCTGACCACTGGGCCATTCACTACTGAAAGAGTCCTTGAGCAGGGAGAGGGCCTTTGCTCTTGGTAACACAAAAGATTTACCCATCACACCAGTTAGTTGTCTTCTGGTTGCCTGAGATCCTGGCCTGGGAGCTCAGGGGATCAAGAGCTGGGGGGCGGGGGGGGGGGGGGAGGATGGATGGGGCAGGGGTCCCTGAGAGGCTATCAGGGAACAGGGTGGGTTGGATGGGGCAGAGGTCCTGGGGGGGCTGTCGGGGTAAGAAGCGGGGATGTCTGATGGGAGCGGGGACCGGGCCATGCCTGGCTATTTGGGGAGGCACAGCCTCCCCTAACTGGCCCTCCGTACAATTTCAGAAGCCTGATGCAGCCCTCAGGCCAAAAAAGTTTGCCCGCCCCTGCTATAGATAATGGGGTAATCTGATGTGTATGAAGAACTGGCTTTCTCTGAAGACCAAATTTCTTTATAGCTGTTTGTTTATCCAAATTTGGATAATAAACAGAAGTTGAAAACCTCTTCCCAGCCTTCCTGTGAGACTAGCATCCACATAACCTCAAAAGTTTAAGTCTGGTGGTCAGTGTGGGATGTCAGGTTGAAGGCCAATCGGGTTTAATGCATGAGTAATCAAGATAAGTGGAGTTTCATTTCAGATGTTAAAAGCTCTATATGATCAAAAATGGTTGAGTTTTTTTGCTAGTATTTCTCTGATCCAAATTTCCAAGTTATCTAAACTGGGGTGTTCCTTTAACAGACACCATTATACAGCCAGTACTGCCCAAAAAATGAACGTGTCTGCATGCAAAGTCAAATTTCATCTGAAAATTAGCTCAATTCTAATATAGAGATTCAAGGAAGGGGCATCACTTATTTGCATCTGGAGATGGTGGTGGCATCATGTAACCTTGGCAATTCAAGAACCATGTTTCAGAATTCCATTGCCATGGCCTTCTGAATGGGTGACTAACGAATGGCTTCTGCCTGTAGCACAAGACTGAGTGTCAGAAACCAGGGTTCTGTTCCTGCCTTTGCCTCACAACTCCTGTGTTACCGTGTGCAAGTCACACAAACCACCTGTGCCTCTGTTTCTTCATCAGTAACAGGATAGTACTTCCATGCTCTACCTGGCCAGTAAGGATAAACTCACTGAATTTGAGTAAAATTGAGCTGATTCTCTGATGGAAAGCACTGTCTAAGTAGAAAGTACTATTACTGAGCACTCTGGTGCTAGGGGTCTAGGAGCTTTAGAAATGTGTAATAATTTATTTCTCAATATCCAGTATGGTGGGGTGGGGGGTAATCTTCCTTAGATGTAAATATTTAGGAATTATGCAGTGTTAACAAGCTACTTCACCTTGACTGGTTCTTTGAAATGTGTTAACTACTTATGCTGAACCATCTTTCACCTTGCATTTAGCTGAGACCCCCTGAGTAAGTTTCTGAACCTGTTGCAAAGTTTCGGGTAAACTTGAAAGCTTGTGTGTCTCACCAACAGAAGTTCGTCCAGTAAAAGCTTTTGCTTCACCCACCTTGTGTCTCTACTCTTCTCATGACGTCTGGCCTGCCTGTCCATTCTTAAGTAATGTTCCCTAGGTTTTACAATCGGATCTTAAATTTGACGTGTGCAGTGAATGAATGAATAGTAAACTGTACAATCTGAACATCTGTTCAGACTCCCTGATAGGGATTATTCCTAACTCCATTGTCAAACAGGTGCAGTGACCATTAGCAGTCTTTAGCATGTATCCTGTAACTCTTTGGGGGCAATTCAACTTATATTTTGCCGTAAATAAAACCTTAAGATCAAAAGTTCAGCAGGGTTGTCTCCTAAGATCACCTATGTATGCGATGCTGTGAAATCCTCTGCTCTAAATACAGGCCAGTTTGAGGAAGAGTAAATGGATGTCTGAGTTGAAGAACAAAACATTTCTGAAGATTCAACAACTTCTATCTTAATATTACAAGTGACAGGTTTCATTACAAATTATGGACAATTCCTGCATCAGGTTCAAGAAACCTCAGCTTGGCTTTTTTGCGGTATGCAGAAGAAGCCTGTTCTTATATTAAAAGCTAATTTTAATTTTAAATTATAATTCAGACCGAGAAATACTGATATGATGCCTTCAGCAGAGAAATGAGCTGTGCACCGTGCCAAAGAATTAGAAAGTTTATGAGAAGAGAGCCTTAAAGACAACCTTAGGGGATACCTTCTTGACCTCAATCAAATCACATTTACGGTTATTTCCTGCTACTCTTTTGGTGCCCAGGAGGGGAGATAATTGGGGAACAAAAGTATGACCAAATGATCAAAATACTGTTCCTAACCTAACAGGAGATTGTGATTAGCCATAGCAACTGCTCTCTTTAAATTTCTGAAGATGGGTGTGGGGGAACAATGTTTGCCTACTATAGCGTATATCCTAAAGACTACTAACAGATATTGATGCTGCTTGATGTTATGGGTAGGAGCTGGATTGTGAAAGAAACAAAATTCCTTTTGGATAATACTGGCTCATATTTAGACACCTTTCATCCAAGATCTTTGAGCACCATGATCCTTATAGCCCCCCTGAATGAGGTATAATTTGCATCTGTGAAAGGGGGATAATGCTACTGACCACCTTCGACAAAGCACTTTGAGATCTGTTGATGAGCAGCACCAGGGATTCTTTTTTTCAGTAGCAGAGGCCCTGGTGGGCTAAGTGCTGTATGGTAGGTTTAGTAAAACTCAGTCCCTGCCCTAAAGATATTACAAGACACATAGGAGCCTGGAGTAGGCAACTAAAGCACAGAGGAGGAAGTGGTCCACCCAAGATGTCGCTGCAGATCAGTGTCAAAGGCAGGTATAGAAGATACGTGCCCTGGCCCCTAGATTGTATGACCTCTATTATATCCCTTTTGCAGCTTGGCAAACAGGTGCTAGGAGGCTAAAGCTTTGTCTTCACTTGGAATTAGCCCCAAGTCTCAGCCTTGGTATAACCACCTGCAAACTACGAGCACAGCCACTCAAAGCCCCATTTCCAACATGAGTGTTCACCACTGCTTGGAATGGGGCGGTTGAAATTATGGCTCTGTCTGCCGACCCTAAGGATTTGCACAGCTGCAGCTATCTCCGGGTTGAAATCAGGTCTTGTCCATAGTTGGAAGGTAAGATACTAACACTTTGTGTAACTTCTCCTTCTCCAAAAACAACCTAGTGTGTGCAAGAGAAGAGCTGTGTCGTCCATCCCTCATGTCAGTTACAACCTGGGCCTGATCCTGTAAGAGTGAATAGTCTCAACTCTTGTTGACCTCCTTAGCACTGGACTGCTCACTCCTGGTCAACAGCTTCCCTTTATCACTTGATGTTGCTCATGACTTCTTAGCAGCATCAAGCCAGTTTGCAAATAGAAAATAAAAAGGAAGATATTTCACGAGATTCTTCAGCTGTCTTTCAGGTAGACTCATTGTGAGGCTCCCGGACCTGATGAGTTAAGGTTACTAATAAAATAATAGCTAATCCTGGCAATGTATGACCTTGGCTTGAGGAGGGTGGAGATGTTGGTTACCAGGAGTTGGACGCCTATGCCAGTGTCAGCACGACAAGTGCTCTGTAGGCCTTTTGAAGGGGCAGGGCTAACAGATTTGCCGTACGCCGTATATTTTACACCACGTTTTTCACAGAGTGCTTGTGACTGCTTATTTCCAGCTCATTTTAGACCCATTAGGAAAATGATTTCACTAGACCTTGCTGCTAATCTTGCATGATCAATGCTCTCTGGTATTATACAGCTCCTAAATTATCCGCTTGTCGATTTTAATCCTAGATTGCATCCTGGAGGATGAGGATCCATTGGCGACAGCTGAATTTTTTTATATTTACAAAATAGAGGAGGAAGGGGGAGCTGATCAAGTGATACAGAAATGTAGGAACCATCTAGTTATGCACAGATCTTGCCAGACTAGCTCATACTGGGTCCGTCTAGTCCAGTATCCTGTCTCGGACAGGGGCCAGCATCAGATGCTTCATAGGTGGGTGCAATAAACCCTGCAATAGGCAGACGTGAACTAATCTGCTTCCTTTGAAGATCTCATCTAAACCCTAATATTAGAGATTATCTTAAACATGAAACACAAGGTTGTATATCCCTTCCCCCGAAAATTGTAGTAGTAACTATTGTAATGCTGGATAATCTTTTTATCTATCTAAATGTCCAGTCCCTCTTGGAATCATGCTAAGTTTTTGATCTCAATTACTTCCCGTGACAGTGAGTGCTACAGTCTGATTACAAGTGTGGAAGAAAACTATGAATCGTGCGGACAAAACCACATAATCATGTTTTTTATTACCACTGCCCTCATCCTCGCTTCCCTAGCCCCACTTATTGTTTGTTACTTTCACTCTTTGCTTTGTGTTTCTAATTAGAGCAGGATCTTTTGGGGCAGGGTTTGTGTGTGTATGTACAGCACCTGACACAATGGGGGGCCTAAGCCTCAACGGGACCTTTCTGCCCTGCTGCTATACAGCTATTCATTACTACTAACACAAGTTTTGATATTGAGATTAAGGCTGAGATGTGCAAAGCAACCTGCTTCTGGGCACCAAATTCCTATTCACTTGAATATGGATGAGGTATCTAAGCCCCCCTTGCCAACTTTGGAAATCTCTGCATTTGTTCATACTCTAAGACTTTCAATGGGCAGTCAACTACCCAATCAAAATAAGAGCAAGATGTGGTGCCATATACAGTCAACACTGAAGGTCTCTTTGGCTTTTCCTGCAGTCCAGACATTCAGTACTATACCTTTAAATGGTCTCTGCTGAGCAGGATAGGACATTCACTGATAAACTATTTCTACAGAGCACACTAATTAACCTGCTAAATGAGATTATCCCTTCTGAGCATGCATTAGAAAGCTAAATTAGCTAAAACACCATTCAAAAGAGATCCATAATTAGCCACCTGCTCTGAGGTCACCATCAATGTTTTTGATGACCTCTGCCTAAAGTCTGTTTTTGATGACCTCTGCAGTGCTTGCTCTGTGGGTTTTTTGTGGGGAGCTGGGTGGGCTCATTTCTGCTGAGATTCCA
The DNA here is from genome assembly GCF_015237465.2 of Chelonia mydas. Classification (NCBI taxonomy): domain Eukaryota; kingdom Metazoa; phylum Chordata; order Testudines; family Cheloniidae; genus Chelonia; species Chelonia mydas. The sequence continues at coordinate 4,990,718 of NC_051250.2, read as the reverse complement.
TTGTCCTCACGGGGCATGCTGTGTTGTTACCAGGCCACTTCACCTTGCTGGCCGCAACGTTCTCTGGCTCAGTGAGTGTAGGAGAGGATTTACAAAGACAGAGAACGCTTAGGCCAGCAGACCGCATGCAACCAACTCGGTCCCTCGTAAAAGCTATTACTTCCCCCACCATGTCCCCCAAACATAGTGGTGAGATTGCAAAATAAGACAGAAGTCGGTGAATGAAAATGTGATTGGCTTTCTACAACATGCGCCTGCGTCTTTGGGCTCCAAACGTCGGAGGGCGTTGGAAATTTGGCCCTTACAGTTTACAGCCCTGATCCTTCAGCCACCGATGCTCATGGCAAACACACCAGAGACTTCGCTGAGAGAAGGGTCAGATCTGACATTAGATCAAAGCCCCAACAAAAATGACTTCATCATGCTGCATGAGGCATTAAGGAAGGTGAGTAGATCAGCGTCTAGAGGTGTAAGTGGGTTGGAGCACAATAGATGTAGTCTTCTAGAAGCTCCATATTTCAAAGCTTCCAAGGGCTGCAGTGTAATGAGCTTGCTCTGTCTTTGGTTGGGTGTGTTTTGGTGGCTATAAGGTAGGAGTGATAGGCAAGTAAGTACAGCAGTAGCGCACTTGGTTTCCACTGGATGCAACACGTTTCACAGGCTGGAGGTCCTGCATTTGCGGAGGTCGTTTACTATGTGCCAGATGAAGCAAGCTGTCAGAGGGCTCTGTAGTTTTCAGGCAAGAGCCTGTGATTTCAGCCCCCATCATGGCTTCAGTGGAAGAGCTTCAGACTGGCTGGAAAGTTCTAAGTAGCTCTAATGAGTTACTGCAGCACGTGACATGAAAATTCTGGGCAGGTAGCTGGTGTTGAGATGGCATCTTGGTAAGAAGTCGCTAAACACATTGGCACTATCTAGATTGAAATGTACAGGTATTCACCTCCAGACGCATGGTTAAGCATGCCCAACTCTCCAGTAGAAGGAACATCATATTCGTATTGCATGCTGCCATTCACTGGGCTAATGAATGAACAAAGTCAAGCATTGGACAGGCGCAGTTGTGACATTCTGCAGGAGCTGCTGTCCTCCACAGGTGCAGTGTGAGGATAGTTCCTTACATGGCTGGTTATCAAGGCTGGGCTCAGAAGAGGGGATGGAGAAGGGAATCTGAACCCGGAATTCATGGGAACTTCAAAATCGATGCTTTAAAATTGGACCATGTGTGAAGGATGGATGAAGGCATTGGGCTGGGACTCCGGTGATTTGGGGTCATTTCCCAGCTCTGCCAGGGAATATTTGGGCCCCACAACTGTGGGGAAGTCACTGAAGCTGGTCCTCAGTTCCCCCAGTGTAAAATAATATCTCATTTCTCCCTCCCTTAGTCTGCCTTCTCTGTTTAGACTGTAAGCTTTTCAGGGACCGGCCTGCCTCATTCTATTGGTCTGTCCAGCACCTCGCCCTGAAGGGCTGTAATCGCAGGGAGGGTCTGGGGGCAATACGGTAATCCTAACGCATTTACTTTCCATTATTGTGGTGTTAGTTAAAGACTCTCTCAATGAACCAGAGGCACACATCAGTACCTTTCTTCCAGCTGCCTGCCAGAAATATAATTTTTAATAAATTGGACTAAGCAACTAACCAGCAGCTCGTTGCTGGCTGCCAGATTAACAGATGGCCCACAATCATTAATATTACAAAACTTCAGGAGTTCATAATTCCCTAATCTATAAAGCTGGGCCTGCAATCTGCCAGGTCTGGGCCAGAAGCGTTTGCTGGGGTGATGCCCCCCAGCTGGGGATATTCCTCTGTAAAACTGACTTTTTTGACCAGCTGAAGAATTTGGCACGTCTGATATTTCAATGTGAGCAGGTGGACAGATCCGTGTGCTGGGGCCAGGCCAACAGATGGGTGGCAATTGTGCATGATGCTAAAGAAAGGGACGTATGCTCCTCCAAAGTACCCCAAGGGAGGGCTATTTAGTCTGATGGGAAGCTGAACTTCCACGACGTACCAGTCTTGATTCACGGTACAGAGCAGCAGATGCCTCGTGATTTATTAATGCTTAGCTGCCACATAGCTGTTTTCAGCCATCGGTCTCAACGTGTTTTGCAGAGGCGGGCAGCATAGCTTCATTTTACGGATGGGAGAAACAGAGAAGCAAAGAAGTGAAGTGACTTGCCCAACGTCAGCTAACAGGCCAGGGTCAGAGCCAGGCACAGGGCCCATGACTCGTGAGTTCCTGTCCAGTGGCCCCTGCTGCTTCTCGGGAAAATCTACACAGAAAAGCTGAACTTCCCTTGCTGTCAGCCCCCCGCACCCATTTACCTTGCTGGCAAAGCTGTCAGAGGAGATGCTCAGTGCATTGGCTGCCGCAGCTGGTGCTGCAGCATTCTTGATTCCCCGTTGCTTCTAAGCGAGAGGGTAAACAGAGCCCCAGGCCAGTCCAAAGCCAATGACGTCATCCCTAACAAAGCTCTCTTCTAAAGGGGCTTTCTGGGCTCTGCTGCAGATGTGCCTAGCCCTGTTTAGCTGCCACTACAGTCAGATGTCGGAAAAGACAAGAAAATCCAATAACCCACCTTCAGCGTCATTTTGTCGTGAACCCCCCAATCCTGTCCCAGAACTGTTTGGAGAGGCGGCACGAGGAGCTTACGATTGATGTCAACGGCTCAGTAAGCTGGTATTTCTGAAGCCAGTATCGCTGACCTCTTTAAGCAACATGTGGTGTCGTTTAGAAAAACGCAGTGCACCAGCGAGAGCGAGGAGCCCAACATCACGGAGTGAGAGTCCCAAAGAAAAGCCCAGTGTTGGTGTCACAATAAAAACGAATCAGCTCTCTTTAAGAGAAAGCATGGCTTCATTATGTAGGTCTAGTGAGGCCCCCTCCAAACCCCACCCCTGAAATAAACAAATCAACCAACTAACTAAAGAAAGAAACTCACCCCTGCTCCCTAAGAGTTTTCTCCCTGAAAAGGGAAAAGCACCGGAGGCTCCAGGTTGGCTACAAAGAACGTGCCAGAAACTTCGGCTTCCACTAGGGCTGTTGCTGTTGTTTTTATCTGGCAGGCGCGCAGAGGCGAGGTGATGGGGGGGCGGGAGGAGGGAGCACAGGGACAGCAGCCCAGTGCTGGCGCCCCAAAGAAAGAGGTGCTGGAGCTCTTCCGTTGGTGCCCTGCGGCCACTAGTCCGGCTTGACTTACTTGTGGGCAGCAAAAGCAGAGAAGCAGGGGCACTATCCTCCCGCCAGGCCTGTGCAGAGGTAAAGGATCATGGGGGGACGGGGGTGCAATGAAGTGCGGAACCTCGTCCCCCTCCCTTGGCCAGCTCTGAGCGGAAACCTGGCAACCGCCACCTCCCATCCCGGCCATGCCTGAGTCAGCAGCAGGAGCCAGCCTCTCGCACAGGAGGTAACAGGCTGGGGCACCTGCCAGTGCTGCAGGCTGGGAAGGGGAGGCCCCAACATTTCCCCAGCCCTGAGTGGGGCAGCAGCAGGGAGAGGGGCTGCAGCCTGAATGCCAGGGCTTTCCATTGGTCGGGGATGCCGGGACTCCAGCCTGTTGCCTCCTGAGTGGGCACTGGGTCCCTGGCTGCAGGGCTGCCACGTCAGGCACCGCCCGGAGAGATGGTGCAGGCTTCTGGCTCTCCCCTCAGAGCTGGCCGGGCAAGCCTGGGCCCCTTGCCCTCTCCCCTGACATTGCACCAGAGACACCGGGCTGTCAGGCTGGCGCTCAGGAAAAGAGGGCCTCATCATAACGAGAGCAAGAGAGGACTTGGGACTGGTGCCCAGAAGATGGTCCTGTCACCAGTGTGAGCAAGCCCTGATGGCCTTATAAAAAGGACAGAAGTTAAAAAGCTGAAACCAACTGCCAAGGGCTTCGGCATGATATTTGTGACGCCTCAGAAAGGGTTAAGCTGCTAACGGCTGTGGCATGCCCTCGAGGTCAAGATTAGCCAAAGAGAGTTTGCCCCAATGCTGTGATATTGATAAATTGATTTGTCTCGGAGAACATGGGTAGTGGATTAGCTGAGTCCCTGGACTGCAGTGGAATTCTCCTTCCCTGCTCGCTGGTGAATTACTCCCTTAGTCTTCATACAAGTCCTTGACAATTTTTCAAGTCCCTGGAATACTTTTAACAGGGGACATGGTGCCCAAAGAGGCAGACGCTATGGCCGGGAAGGAGCATCCAGTGAACAAATGGCCTGCAGAGGCTGGTTCAGTGACGCCAGTGCAGATTGGCCCAATATTGTCCCCTTTGGACTCCAGCTCTGCCCCAGCAAAGATGATGCATGTGGTGCCTTCCCCTCTGTTGTCATGAAAAGAACGGCCCAAGGGAGGCATAGGCCAGCCGTTTCTGAACGGCATCATTTCTGTTCAACGGTTTTGTGGAAATTTTGAACATCAGTTAACAAAAATGTCAGGATTTCCAGCGAAAATGTTCTTGGAAATTAAGTTCTGGATGCTGAGCAGCAACCAGACTGAGAACCTGCCTCAGGGCCTAACGCAGAGATTTCAGCAGGAGGAGTCACTGTTAGGCCAGAGGAAAGAGCACAGTGAGACCCCCCGAGTGGGCATTGTGTGTGTATTGAGAGGTACACAGCCTGAGCCCCACGATGGAGCAAGAAACCCCCATCTTTTCCTCCCCAGTCCTCACAGCAGCCCCACAAGCCTGACTTGCCAGGTCAGTATAATTCAAGTAGAGTGACGCCTTCTGGCGGGACTGCTGGCTTTCGTTCTTACAGCGGCCGGCTGGCTAGCCCCTCTCTGCTCGCCCTTTCCTTGTGTGCCTTGACCATCAACTCCAAACTGAACCAGTCCAAGGCGCTTAGCCCGTTTTTTCTGAGACCTGAGCGACGGTTTTGCTGCCTGTAAAAACACAGCTCGTACTGCGGTTTGAAGGCAGACTTGGTTCTGTCTTTGGTTCCCATCAGCTGAGTCTGCACTGGTCAAATGAGCAGCGACTCCCCAGGGACTCACCTAAAGTTCTTTCGATTTGACAGGCAGCGGATGGAGCCCGCAAGGGACTTTGTCCATAATGGACGTACAGTACCTGCCAACAGCAAATACCCTGGCGCCCACATTGATTTGGAGCTGGAAATGTATCGGCCTTGACGAGAAAGCACGGGCTGCTGGAGAACCGTCAAGAGCCATTAGCCACACGCACACGCTGCCCTGTCCCTATGCATGCTGACTCCCATTACCAGCTGTGCTCTCTTACACGCGCACGGAGTTTAAGCTCTTGCCGTCCTTTACCTCGGCATTGAGCCCTTACTAATTTTCGTGCCCCCTTTCAATGGGTTCGTGCAGCCGTGTGGCTCGTGCAAGGCGCCAGCTTGGCCGCGCTGGCTCCGCTTCGCCCCCCAGCACAGACACCAGCAGCAGGCTCTGTAGCGTCCCACTGGGCTCGGCATGGGCCTGGGGGGGTCGCCTGCACCAGTGAGATGATAGTGCTGTCACCATGGCCCATTGTCCGTGGCGTCGCTTCTTGGCTTCTCCCCACATGCCCGGCAAAAGCGGGGGGTGCGAGGGGGCACCTCAGTGCCAAATGTTGTGAACGCTGTGACGTGACTGATCTGGCACCTCGGCCAGCTTGGCAATAGAGGGCTCGTGTAGTGACTAGGAAGTGGGTGGTATCCCTTTAAACAGTTTGGGAGCTTCCTAGTGGGGCTCCCCACCGTCCATCGCAGACACCCCCCAGACCCGAACGAAGCAGCGGTGTTGCTCGGCCACCTGTGCGGCTCTGTGTAGGGCTGGTAAAACTGGAACTCAGCCGTGTCTGTGTGGCGTCTTCACATGAATGCTGCACAACGGCTGGATGGCGCCACTCGGGCCAGGTTGAAGAGAGAGCGGTTAGAGAAGCGGGCAGAGACGGAAGCACGTGAAAGCGTGGACATCCGGCAACTAGCCCTGCTCCCAGGTGAGGCCGTCACACGAGAACGAGCGCCACACGCGGGTGCTACTGGCAACACTGTAATTACCAGCCACGTTATAGCACTGCCGAGACGGGGACTCTGTGGTGGGACATGCTGGGCAAACACAGAGAGAGAGCCAGGCCGGAGAAGGGGGAAACAGAAGCAATGAGAGAGCAGGGCCTTGCCCAAGGTCACCCAGCAGCGCTGGGGCATGGAACCCAGGTGTCCTGACACCCAATCCAGTGCCCTCTCGACTGGTTCTCAAAGAAAATGTCACTCTTGAGCATTGGGAGCTCTTAGTTTCCTCCTCGGCCATCTCCTCCAGCCAGCCCTGCCGCTGATCATTCAGCTTGCTACTCGCAAGGCCCTGCTGATTTCAGCTGGCTCCACCTTGAGCGAAAATGCTTGACACGGAATGGAGTAACAAAAAGCATGGCCCATACCATCGAGCAGCATAATGCTAGAACAGTCCTCTGTCGCTTCTTGGCCAGCTGGGGTGGTGCACATTTTGGTTCACTGCAAAGGGGTTGGGCAGGGCGCCTGTTACACCTGCCTCCACTGCATAAGCAACAACCCAGTGCCTCAGCCAATCTGGCGCTCCTCCGCACCCCTGCTGGCTCCCTGGCCAAAGCCCAGGCTTGCTCGCTGAGCTTCTCAGCCAAGCTCAGCCCTGCCCCGACCCGGTTCTTTGTCCCAGTCTCTTTGCCAAGCGAGTCGCAGTCACCTTTGAGCTCAGACTGACTGATCTGGTGGCCCCCTCTGACCTTAAAAAATCTATGAATCCGTCGCCTCCCAACTCCCAATCTCCCACCCGCCAGTCTCCTGGCCCAATCTCCACCCCCTCCGCCCCGCAAACTCCCGGTCTCCCACCCCAGGCTCCTTGTTCCAGTCGAATTCCGCCCCGTCGCCCCAGCCGTCTGGCTCTGTGTTCAAATCAGGCAGCTTTCTCCTGACTGCTCTGGGCGTCAGCAGAGGGAAGCACTGAGTGCACAGCACAGACACGGTCCCTGCTCCCCGGTTCGGGGCCCAGCCTCGGCTTGGCCCACAGCCGCCCAGCCCTGCAACGTCCTGCTCAGCCCCGGACAGAGTCTTCTGTGTCCAGCTGCAAAGCTGTGGGATGTTACAGCTCAGTAGTCCTTGTTCCACAGCATGGGCACGCTGGAGCTTTTCAAAGGATTTTTTTTTTTTAAAAAAAATGGGCAAAACAATCTGTTTTTCACTCGCCTCCGTCTTGGAAACAGCTGGACCGTTTGGGCTGAATGTTTGCAAACCATGAGGCAGCGGCCCAGCCAGCATGGAAACATTTCAGCCCAAACAGGTGAAAACTGGCACCGTTACAAGTAACTGAAAACACGGGGTTGTCACAGGCAGTATCAGGCAACCTTACCAACAGGCAGTAGCTGCCAGCCTGGCCTAGAATACAAACCGCTGAGACGGGGTAATTTCCCTGTACTCAGACACTTACTGTGTGTGCCATGTGCTCGAAGCAGGGTACAGCCAACGGGATGTGTATGGGCAGGTAAGGGTTTCATAGAATCATAGAATCTCAGGGTTGGAAGGGACCTCAGGAGGTTTCGTTCGTGGTTCATGACCACTGCTGGCTGCAGTTTAAAACCCAAGTCTAATGCGGCAGCGATGAGGCGCAAACGGCAGGAGAATGGCCGCATGACCAGGCTCTTAGCCGCTGGCTTGGGCATGGCCACTGGCCACCGGTCTGAGATGGAAGGGACAGGGACTGGGAAAGAGCTCCTGAGTGGAGCCAACAATACACCTGTGAGCTCAGCTGGGGGCCTTAGACAGGGGCCGCCAGCGTATCAGGGTGAAAGAATGAAACGCTCGTCATATGATACCGGGCACTTGGGGAGCAGCTTTCAGCCCAGGCTTTCAGTGTCATTATTATTATCCGTTCTATTGCGCTTTATACCCGACGCGCTCCAAGCGTGGAAACAAACAAACCAACCCCCTCAGTGAATTAAGACGTGGAAGGCGCCTGGCAGGTTGGTAAAGAGACGTGGAAGGCGCCTGGCAGGTTGGTAAATAGACGTGGAAGGCGCCTGGCAGGTTGGTAAAGAGACGTGTTTTACAGCTGGGAACCTGAAGAGGGGAAGTGACTTGCTCTGGGTTCAAGAGGACACCCTAGTTCTAGCTACTAGCCCATACTCTCTTCCAGCACACAGCATAGTCTCGAATCCCAGTCGTCTAGTCGAGACCATCGTGCAGAGGGGGGGCCACCCTGGGGCTCCAGAGCCACACGCGGCTCCTCAGAAGTTAATATGCGGCTCCTTGTACAGGCCCCGACTCGACTCCGGGAATGGAGCTACAAGCGCCAACTTGCCAATGTGCCGGGGGGCGCTCACTGCTCAACCCCTGGCTCTGCCACAGGCCCTGCCCCGACTCCACCCCTTCCCGCGCCCTCCCCTGAGCCAGCCATGCCCTCGGGCCCCCCTCCCCGGAGCCTCCTGCACACCACAAAACAGCTCACTGGAGGGGCTGCTAGTGGGCGGGAGGCGCTGGGAGCGGGGCGTGGGGGAGCTGATGGGGGGCTGCTGACGTGTTACTGTGGCTCTCTGGCCATGGCCACTAGTAAATTCTGGCTCTTTCTCAGGCTCAGGTTGGCCACCCCCCAATGGTGCCTCGACACTCGACTTTCACACGTCTTCCACGACGGCGACACTACATTTAGCTGGGTGGGATTATTCTAGTTTTTGTTTCACGGTAATTAAACCAGGGACCCTGTTCGTTACTTTAATGCTTAGCAGTTTAGCTACCTTGATTTTCAGAGGGGGGTTGGGGTTTTTCAATCCGCCGGCATTTCTGTTACGGCTCCGCTTCTCGTTTGACTTCGTTTAAACCTGTAACGTCGCCATTTCGTTCTGCTGGCGACGGGGCTCGCTCGGCTTCCTGGATGTGCCAGCAGTCGGCACAGACCCGCGCCGGAGACAGCCCGACGGCTCTTGCGCCACTTGCGTGAAGGGCTCCGGGGCCAAGCCGGCAGTGGGACTAGAGTTTCGGTTGGTTGTTTAATAACTCAGCACACACTTAGCAGGCGATCTTGTGCAAGGGATCCAGCAAAGCCTGAGGCATGATCGCTGTGTGTGAGCGGTGCAGTAACGACTGTATTCCACCGTGTTATTCTACTCGAGCATCTCTTGGGGGCCCCTGATCCCTTAGGGAGACAATTAAGGCACCAGGCTTCGGCAGAGGTAACTATGGGATCCAAACAGGAGCTGTTACTGTCAGCGGCTGTCAACAGGAGACGGACTGGTCAAGAGCCGTTCTCCAGCACAGAGGGCATTGGCGCGATCAGCACAGGAGCCAGGGACACAGGCTGGCTGGCGCTCGGCTTAGCTCAGTACCAAACCGCTAAACAGCAAAATCCTCTGGGGTGGGGTGGGGGAAAAGACGGTCTCATTATCCCGCTCGGCGCTGTGTCTGAGGCAGCTGGCCTGGCTGCACATTAATAGCTTACGCTGAGGATTGGCGATTGTTAACAGGGAGGAGAGCTTTAGCTGGATCCATGCTGGTAAAGGGCCACTGAGTCCCGCTGAGCCAGTGGAGGACGCATCCTTTAGGGGGGACCTGCACTTTTTTCCCCTCCCGGTTACATATTTTCTTACAAGGTAGGTGGCTGATTTCATTTGTTTGTTTGAAAAGCAGCACGACAAAGGCGTTGGCAGGGGAGGGAAGAGGAATTATTCTCCCCCCCCCCCACTCCCTCCAGGGGAAGAGATTAAATCAAAGCTGCCTTGTGTGCCTTGCTATTGATTTGCCTGCATCCCTTTGGAACAACAGCAGGGACACGCATCTGCTGCTCGCTGGCACCGGCGGGGAGCTTGCGTCTGCGGCGTGTCGGAAAAGTCTGGGGCGATGGGACGTGCCCCGCACAACCGGCCCTTTGCAGCTGCGGCCTGGGACTCGCGTCTCAGTCTCGGTCACACTGCGTTGCCGTTCTTTTGAAAAGCCGGGGTCTTCGTGCAGTCCCGCCTGGGAAGCTCTGTTGGGGGATGGGAGGGGGGTGTATGTGTGTGTTTGAAGTTAGCCATGTGCGGCCTCTCGGTGATGCTCTGTTGGCATCCCTGCGGCAGGTGGAGGTTTCCGAGGGGCCTGTTGGCGTTTGCCGTCACGGTAGAGGAACGTGATTGGCAAGACATGCTCCGCGTACCCCCGAAAGCTTGTCTTGCTCACCAGCCGAAGTTGGTCCACTAAAAGCTGTTACCGCGTCACGCTCACCAGCGGGGACGTCAGTATCAGGGCCAAAACATTATAAGCCTAATATTGTAAGCGAGACGCCGAGGCTAAGGTCAGGGCAGCTCTCGCCCTTTGGCTGCCCGGGGCGAGAGTGTGTGGCGTTGAGGGGGCAGGGTCAGCTGGAGGCTAGACGTGGGGAGACAGTGAGGGGGGTGTGTGTGTGTGTCCGGGTGAGCGCACACCTCATGCTGCTGCATCCATGCAGCCCAGCTAAGACAGCCCCCTCCCCCCCGGGCCGTGGCCCCCCTGCTGGAGAATGCAGGGGGGGGGGGGGGGGGCTGAACATTGTGGCCGCTCCGCAGGGTTGCTTTAGGTCTTTTGGGGCAAGGGCCACATACATGGGGCTAGATTGCGAAGCAGAGCAGAGGCAGATGGACAAATACCACCGAGCACCGGGGCTGCCGCAGGTTAGGGGAGGAGCGGAACGGAGCTGATGGGTCTGACCACCTACCAAACCCCGCTCTGACGAGTTCCCTCCTGCCCGCTGCCCCCTCGCTCTCCTTTAAGGTGCCTGCATCCCAACGCTCGCTGGCGCACTGACTCTTAGCCCGGGGTGGGGGTGGGGGGGTGATCTCTGCGGCCGCCCCCCCTCCCCCCGACTGGATTATTGGAACTGGCGTCAGAGGCTTTGATGCCCAAGTGCCCGCCTGCTCTAGCAGCATGAACGGTTTCTTGCAATGCTGCCAGGCTGGGCATTACCTGCTGCTTTCCACACCCTGCTGGAGGCTGCCCAGAGGGACAAACCGGGACCAGGGTAGATCGAGCTGGATGGGGACCACCCTGCCCACCTGCCTTGGCCATTGCCCACCGCAGCTCGGCTTGACAGCAAAGTGCAGCAGGGACCCACTGGGGCCAGCCAGCCATTGGGGCTGAGGTGTTAAACAGAGGGGCCTTGCCCAGAGAAAAGTCTTAGGTCAGGGGCTTGCGGCTTCTGGCCCCTTCCTCAGACGTGAAAAAGCTTGGCTTATCACGGGCTCATTGTGGCATTCGGTGCCAGGACTTCCAGGGTCTCAGCTGGACTCTGTTATGGACTTGCTGGGTAACCTTAGGCCATGTCAATGCTCTGTGCCTTGATTTCCCCCGCTGTGAAATAGGGACAAGAATACTTTCTGCCTCATCTTTGCAAAGAGCTAGAGCTGCCAGGCGCAGCATGAGAGCGAGACCGACATTGCAGTGTGCATGCCCTTTGGCTTCCTTCCCCCCGTTTCTATTTTCTGTGATTTTTTTCCCTTCCTTGCTCCCCTTTAAATTCTCTTCTCTCCCCAATCTATCCCTTCCCATTCTCCTCTCAGCCTCTCCGGTCCATCACTGCCCACCTCTTGCCTCATGCCCCTTGCTCTCACCAGTGCTTCTAGCGTTAAGCACATGTCAACTGGCGTTAGCTGGCAAGGGGCAGTCGATGTTGGAAACCTGACCAGCGCTGGATGTTCAAGTAACAGGGATCGCCCCGAATCAGCTCACTATGCTGCTCAGTGGGGACAATCCTGCCAGGCCCAGTCAAGCCTATGAACCCAACTGCAAAAGCCTGCAGTGAACCCTCAGTGTATATCGACCTCAAACCAAACCCCGGCCCTGACTCTGATCTCACTTACATCCGTGTAAAACAGGAGTAACTCATTGTCTTCATGGATGTTAGCCTGACCTCCACCCTTGTGCAAGGGTCAATGACTTCTTTGTGAAGGCAACATTTGTCTTGGTCTCTTTACTCAGGGACTGCGTCCCACCTGCTCACCCTTCTGACAACCTAGCAGCACAGATAATGTATTCCCCCGCCATCACACAGGCTGCATTTATAGTGGCCAAGTGATTACGTGCCACACTCCACCTAAGGGCATCATAGAATCTAAATCGCAATCAAAGCTGACCTGGTTCTCCCGGTTACTTATTTGAATGTTAATGCTTCCGGCAGCGTATGCAAAGCACAAAACCTGCTAGCCCACGCTATAAAATGAGAAGCTCTTGTGTTATTTATGCCGCTGCTTAGCTCTGACTTTGGTGGATTCGTGCAAAGGTAGGTGTGGGGCTGCTGTTGCGATGCGGAGACAAATGCAATAGCCAGTGGGCAGCGGGACAGGCCTATATGCTTCACTGTGGGTATGATACTCTTTACAGTAGGGGCCAGATTGGGAGACGGGCAGGGTCTTCCCCGGCAGGTACACTTTGTACCTGCAAAGTTGTATTTAGAATTGAATTGCAGGAGCAAACTCGGATTGTTTGCACCTCTACCCAATGCAGGGAGAAGGGCAAATATTCCATTTGGTGCCTGCGGGTTCATTGGTGCAGGCAGATTGCACCTTTGAACAGGGAGGCTGGGCCTCAGACCCCTGAAATTGCACCTCTACAGGTACCCCAGAGTCTGGAGTCCCCAGCTGCTGCTGGAACCTTTAATTTCGAGGTGGCAGGAGGAAATGGGAACCGGACTTGGAAAGAGCTGGTAGGCGGAGAGTGAGCAAGACGACTGAGGAAATTGGTATTTGTTAAGGCGCTTTTCACCTTTAGTTCACCGGCTAGGACTCAGGTTTGGCTGGTGTTAGACAAGTTGTTCTCGTCTGGTGGCTGTTTGGTATTGGCTTGAGAGGATTTGATTTTTACCAGTAAATACTGATAAACGTCAATTTCACCACACACACTAAAGAGGGGAGAACTATACAATATTTCCATCCATGAGGATGGAAATGTACAAAGAGGCGAAGTAAGAAAAATGCTCTGAGAGAAGGTTTCAGAGTTTGATTTTTAGCATCTTTACTTTGTATATTTTGACATGTGATATTGAGCATTTGTGGTTGAACAGTTAAAGCTTTCATTTTTGGAATCGCAGCATCCACCGTCATTGAACAATTGGCTGCCCCTCCCCAGCCCTTGTCTGACCTTCCTCCCAGAATTTCCCTCAACGGTGAAAATTCAAATAGATAAAAATCTAAACATACAAATTGATACGATCCATCCAAATCATCGCAAACAAGAATCAAATTCTGCCAAGCCCACCTGTGTGCAATGAGTTGGTCTCAGGGCAGTTCCTAGTAATATGGAGAGCTGTCCACATCACCGAACCATCACTGTGACAACTGGCACTTCATACCGCCCAGAGAAATGATATGTGCATATTGAACCCCACTGGAAGACCTAATAGGGGGAGCCTGCAGGTCAGGCCTGAAGCATGTTGGTAGGACAGAGTGTGAGGGACGTTTGCCCTGCAGCTGCTTGAGGCACAGCAGAGAACCAGGGCCGTCAAGCCAGCACCTTTCAGCTGCACTATCTGTGCCCAATTTAATATAAATGTGACCAAGGTAGACTTGTGAGATGGGGTTCAGAGCTTTCAGTGTCTCATGCACAACAAACAGGTCAATAGACAGAGAGAACAAGGTTTTTATACACCCCCTCCCCCCCCACGGGACTCCCTGCTTAGTAAAATGATACAAAATGGATCATTCTGTTAATTGTACGACCAATGGGCCAGATCCGCAGCGCATGTAAATTGCTGCAGCTCCACTAAAGTGAATGTTGCTTGACTGATTGACAACACAGCAGCTAAGGGTCTGGCCCAGCGTTTGCAACCATAGCCAGATTCTGATAGCTTTACTTGTGCTGAATAGCGCCTTACTCCAGCCGAAGTCCCACTGACTTCCGTGAGGCTACGTGTAATGTATGACTCAGGCTAAGGGTACCAGAATCTGGCCCTTAAAGTCCTATTAGATCCAGGAGTCGTCTCTGAACCATTCCTTGCATGCTCTGCAGGAAAGCAATGCTTTTTTCCCTTTGGGGCTTCAAAAGGGTCTCATGGGCTTGTGACGCACCAGGAGAATGCTAGGTGAGGCAGACAGCAAACTAACGAACCCGCTACGTTTTATAACAACAAACTCGATGGGTTCTATCTCCATGTTGGAATCAGGCCCCTGAGAGTCAAGGACAAGAAAGGTATTTGAGAGCCCCACTCCCATTGAAATTAATGGGAGATAGGTGTTCAAATACCTATGAGGACCTGGGCCAAAGTGACACAGGAAGTCTGTGGCAGAATTAGGCGTAAGTGCCAGGCCTACACCCTATCCACGGGACTATCTTTCTTCCAGCCTACCTGCCTTGTTAGAGATTAGACACTAGGAAGCTGTGCTCAGCTGTGTTTGCCAACAGCCAACCGTTAGAATGGCCTAGCCTGTCTCCGGTGGTGGGACCTCCTCTGTGTCCACTGGCAGATTAGCCCTATGCCCAGGGACTCCCAAACTTGGCTCGGAGATTTATCGAGCATTCTTTCCTCTGACCCAGGGCCTCTCCCCAGCTGTCTGAAAGCCCCTCACACGAAATTGGTCTTTCCTCTCATATCCAGACTTAGTGGGTATCTGCATGTGTAGCCCCAGCGACTCGCCCAAATCAGAACATTGGTGGGTCTCTCCCAGGTATCCAAAAGGAAGCCTTCCCCAGGCTCACTGAGGAAGAATGGTGTTTGGTTGGTCTCCCCTGGAAGTCACTCGTTGCATCTCTCTTAGTTAACCCTTCCCTTTCCGAATCCCAGGTTGTTTATATTCAGATGCCACGTGTAAGTGTTGTCCTAATACCCGAGACAAGTACATTTGGCTCTTCTCTGACCCCGAGACACACAATGCCAGGAGCTTCTCAGTCAGCAGGATCTGGGCCTGGTTTCATCCAGGGAAGGCAGGACTCAGAATGAAGGGGCTGTGGTTAGCAACTACCATGTGTCCAACCCACTTTGGAGCTTAGCCCGCTGTCAGACTACTCCTGAAAGGCAGATATTTACATCAAGGCTAAATCCTTCATTCCCATCGGTCAGGAACAGCTGCCAGCTCTCCCTCCCCATGCAGCACTCAAAAAGATTTGTTAGTCAAATGATAATGCCATCTGATGCACTATGCAAATTGCAGCGGGGAAGGGGATCAACGTGGGGGAGAATTACTTTCAAATGAACACACCAGCCCGACCTAGTTCCTTAGTGGTAGCCTCAGACTGAGCAGCAGCCACAGCAGGGACCCTTGATGCATGGGAGGGACCCCTGGTATGATGCAGTTGCATCATAGAAAGAAGAGAGTGAAGGGCAACAGCTGTTAAACGATGGTGCAGCTCTGGCCTAAGAGTTTAGAGAGGTGGAGCTGGGTGGCAGTGAAGGAGCTGCAAACAATGAGCCCCTGGTAAAGGTCTGGAAGGACATCTAAGGGCATGGCAGGAGCAGATTTGGGGGGGCGGGAAGTCAGTGCCAGGGACCACAATGAAGGGTAGCCAAAGCTCAGCTTCCTGGCATCACCTCGCTGACCATTTGCAACCCACAGTGGAGACGACAGCCAGAGTCCGTGGAGAATGCACGGTGAATATGCCGAAGGGGGGATTCTGCATCAGCAGATCCTAATTCCCAGGTTGCGAGTTCATTTTGTTTGAACTCTTATGGCAGGGCTACGTGGGGAGCCACCATCACCGGGTAACCATTACGCCCATTACACCCAACAGGTCCCAGGCAAAGGGGCGGGCTGCACAGAAAGCCTTGATGCATTCTTGACAAGCCACTTCACCTGTGAACGGCAGGGCAGAGCTCTTTCCCAGAGAATGGACACACCCGTAGGAAAGCTCATTTCCAACGGCCGTCCAACACGGACGTGTTCAGCCATGAAGGGCTAGAGTGGGAGGGAACGAGCTACAACCAACACATCTGAGGAGGAACGGGCTTTGGGAGTATTAACGAGCGTAAATTTGCCTTTGTTTTTTCAGCCCAGGTTGCTTCCACATTAGAAAGGACATTCGTTAAGACCTGCCACCATGGATGAATGGGACCTCCCGCAGTGGAAGAAGGAAGTAGACAGCCTGAAATACCAACTGGCTTACAAGAGGGAGATGTCTTCTAAAACAATACCTGAGTGAGTCAATGCTTTCCCCTGGCCCCTTCTGGCGGCCGTTCAGTAGTCCACATGGAACGAGTTGGTGGGTCTCAGATCAAGGCCTAGTGGATATACGCCCTCATCTCAAACAGGTCACTCTAGCAGGCACACTGGACCACACTGATATAAACTGGAGTAGCTCCTTTCAGATCAATGGAGCCGTGCTGATATGCACTAGCTGAGAATCTTGCTCTCTCTGTCAGCAGCCTCAGCAGAAAGGCTAAAGATGAGACAGACTCCGAGACAAGAAAACCCCTCTAGGTGCTCTGCATAGTTAGGAGGAGTGAGGTGCATTGGCAGGCCCTGCGGGAAGCGGGCCCTGCTGCTGGCCCCGCATAGGACAGCGGACTCCAGGGTCTTGAATCCAGCGCCCTTTGCCAGAAATAAATTGGCATCAAGAAGACCAGGCCAGCAGGAAAGATTTGCCCAGGATAAGGGATACGCTAGGTTAACATATGTCTGCACCTAACTTTAGTTTAGCTCTGTTTTAGCCATGATTGGGTTGGATCAGCTGTTTCTCAGTTCTTTCCCCCTGGATTAGAAAGCAAAGGACCCTTCCCCTTTGGTGACCTGCTCATGAGGTGGTGGTAGCTTGCAGGGTTCCTGCTTTAGTCCATATTTAATGGTGGCCATGCACCCCTCACCGCTCAGCAGGCCTGCAGATAGCGCTCCCTGCAGAGCCGGGCTGGAAGTGCACCTAGAAACATTACTTCCCCTCTCCGCACCCACAGCCTGGATAAGTGCATGTACAACAGAGTCGTGCCAAATACATGTGCAAAGGCAGGCATCTGCCGGTGCAAGAGAGAGGGAGCTGCCACTGAATTTGCATTTACCTTTGAAAATCTGCACTGTCAGGTGCTTTCGTATTATAAAACTTATTGCATTGGGGACAACTCCATAGTGCATGTGGCAGGACCTATTCCATTCTAGGCATCTCTCCTGTCTTCTGGAAAATTCATACAACTTAATGACATTGTAAAGTTCCAAATCTTTGTAGTGTTGTGCAAATTCTCTTGAGAAAGGAGCCTTGCACTGTTCATTTAAGCCCTGGTAGCTCTAAGAATCCAACTCAAGACCTATCTAGATAGCAGAAGTGCCGTCCCAACTGCTCCCAGACTGGTGTTCCCATAGCATCAGATGCAGCTGCCTTTGCATCATCCTCTGCCCCACAGAAAGCTCCCACCCCTTCGGGCTTTGAGATTGCTCCCCACAGAGGGATGCTGAGAAATCTCTCACCTGTTACATCAGCAGCTCCAAATCCTCAAACAAACATGGAGCCTGCCCAGAAAACGAGAGAAACAACAAAGGCTGGGCTCTTTTTATTTGCCGTGGGGTTTCTGAGCTGCTATGGGGGTTATGTGTTTATTGAAAGCTGAGATTCGCACAGACTCACCTGACTCTGGGACGGGGGCTTTAAAAACAAAATACCAAATATTGAGAAAGCCGGCAACACTGCAACCTCTAGCTGAAGTGTGGAGGGGTGGGGGGCTAAATCGTTAGCAGAGATTTGAAAGTCCACACAGTCATGACCGTGCCCGGTGACTCACTTCCTGTGTGCTGCTAAGGTTGCAATCCTTCCAGGTCTCCAGTCACAAAGCCAGCTCACTGTCCTCCTTCAACACCCTCTTTAAAACTCTCCTCTGCTGTGAAGCCTACAACAAATGTTACAGTGGTTAGGCAACTGGTGTGTTGCGATCACTGCCCATCACGTTGACCTATATCATCTCATGGTTTCCTCATACTCCCCTGTCTGTCTGCATCCGTTTTCTCATCTTAGCCTAAGTTTGTGGCACGGACTTTTATGTTGTGTTTGTACTGCATCTCGCACATGGTCCTTGACTGGCGCTCCTCGGCACAATCAAATTATTAACAATCACCTTTAAGAATATAGTGAAACCTGCCCTAGAAACTCATCTGCAAAAGAAAAAAGCCGAGCCTGGTCTTTGCGGGATGAATAAATTTGCCGCAGGAACTTTGGGGCCCCTTTCAAGTGCTTGTTTATGAGACTGGCTATTGCACGTGGAGCCCTGAGTGTTGTTTCCACAAGAATAGAGACGGTGAGTGAGGTACTAATGTCAAACACCCGCTCACCTCCACCTGGTGTAGTCCCCAAATCCCCACCCCATAAGCGGCTGTAACAGCATATGACTGTGTCTCAGGCCTGGAACAACAGCGGGGCTGGAAGTTAGAAGGGAGGTGCTTTGCTGGATGTTTGTGAGGGGGCAGGCCCGGAACAAAACGGGGAGCTGCGAGTCAGGAAGGAGCTGCACTGGCGGAGAGGCAGCAGCAGAGATGCGGCCGTGGGTTCAAGGACAGTGCAGGCTTACCGTGCCCCGCTCAGATCGGTACCGTCAGCACTTGAATAGTAACAGGTTTAACAGCAAAAGGCTGCAATCCAAACTCACACACCGGGCCCCGTTCTGACGGCGGGGGTCGTCTGAGCGCGCTGCGACAGTCCGGGCTGTGGGTGCTGGCCAGGGGAGGGTCACTGCCGAATGGCTGCAGAGACAACGCTCACAAGTTTAACAGCAGCTGCTTTCAAACGCGAGCTACAAAGCCTTGGCGAAATCTGAAGCGGGCCCAGCCCTGTGTGCTGAATACTTTTCCTCACCAGGCTGTGGAGGGAGAAATACAGATTACAGACTGATTAGTAGCTTGATTCGTCTCTCAAACCTTCCAACTGTGCCCCAGAATACAGCATTCTGGACGGTCATGAATATCAGGTGAAACCAAACGGTTCTGGTACCAGCGGCATCTCCAAATGATGCACTCTGGGAGGAGGATGGCAAATCTAGCAGAGGCCAGTGCTTTCCTGCGGGATGAAAGAAATGAGAGATGTTCATTAAAATGCGTTACATTGTTACAATCTCCTCCACAGCTTGGTTATAAAGACATTCAGCCCTGACCTGTCCTGTACACTTCAGCCTTTGTGTTTCACACTCTGGGCAGTGATCTTCCAAGCTTTAGAATACACTTGCTCGTATTAAAAAAAAAAAATTAATCTGATGGGTAACCCATTGCGCGTGTGAATGGCACAGTTCAAAGCCAAGGAGTTTTAAACCAGAGGTTCTCAAGCTGTGGTCTGCAGAAGGCTGACAGGTCACATGATGTTGACTCCTCATTTTCAGCTGCTAATTCACATTAGCAGAAATTCGGAGGACCTTAAATGCTTCAGGGCTGTTACTTTCCCATATAATCACTGTAGCCTGGAGGTGTTAGGTGATCGTGAATGAGAGGGGACCGTAGGTCCACGCCATCATGAATGGGAGTGAGGCATCCGAGAGAATCGCGTTATTAAAATGTGACCCACGCTGTGCTGTAGTGGAGGCAACCCCTTCTGGAAACAAAGTAGCTGAAAAATGATCTGCTCATTTGTCTTCTCCAGTTACCCGAGTCTGGGGTCTCCTGGTCACCGGAGGGCAACGGGGGCACCAACACCACTTAAGATGGTTCCCCAAACCGCTCTGCTCCAGGTGGCAACTTTCAAAGAGCTTAAAGCTGCAAAGCTCTCTAGGATCTTTTGGGATGCAAGGCTCTTTTTACTGAAAAAATAGCGTACAGTTGTAACTGAGCCTGTTGCTACCGCCCGTTCAGGAGGATGTGTGACCTCAGAGACCTGGGGACGTGATTTGCCTAACACTGTAAAACTCGTAACAGAACCTTTTATGCCTGTAGCTTCTGCAGTTATGCCAGATCCCCAACATGAAGGCACCAGATCAGCGTGGGGGGGGGGGGGGAAGTGGGTGTACATGCATCCATGTGCCTGATCACTGCGGGTGTGGATGTGGGAGCCACAGAATCTCAGCTCCACACACATACACAAACACACGGCAGATACGCTGCTGCTTCTGTCAACAAAGAGGTGGAAGCCACCCACCTTCCCTCCCCGTGATCCCTCATAGATCTGGCTATGGGAACAGGTCACATGCCCAGGGTCTGAAGCTCACGCAGAGACCTGCCACCCCACACTTCTCTGTGCTCTGCCTCCGACAGGCTACACCCTTTGGGTAAGTGGGGGAGAGTAAGGAGGAGGAGGGGCGTAGTCAGCAAGACACGTGAAAGGGAAGATACACTGAAAAGTAAGAGAAGTGAAGTCAGGACAGAAAGTTGTAAGTGTAGCTGAACACGGTGCCAGGAGTCCTGGGGGCAGCTCACCCACTCAGACATCCCAAGGGCAGCCTGCTGAGACTAGGTGCGAGGGACGGACAAAACTAAAGAGCCAAATATAGCCTCAAAAGGCAAGAACCGCTGCTCACCTGCTAAGTTTCCTGCTCCCAACACCACAGAACAGCCCACAGGGCTTCGCCACCACCCTGGACAACGCTGTGTGCTGCGTCCGATTCAGCTTACTCCAACGGCATTGGGAAACTCAGAGTCTGGGCGTTGAGGGTTTAGCGTTAGAGAAGGTGGGACGGCTGGGTTCTCTTCACAGTCACACTCCTGACTCTCTGTGTAGCCGTGGGCAATCTGGTTAGCCCCCTGGTCTTTTGAGGATACTAGTATTTTACCTACCTGACAGGACGGCCGACTGAGAGATGCCATGGGGACGCTAAGTATCATTACTGCATAACGATGAAAAGAAACATTCTAGCTCCACTTCAGCCAGAATAAGACCACGAGAAACGTACAGAGCCATTTAACTGCCCCGCCTCTCCCCTCTTCTCTGTAGGTTGATGAAGTGGATAGAAGATAGCATTCCAGAAGACCCATTTCTGAATCCAGAGCTGATGAAAAGCAACCCTTGGGTGGAAAAAGGAAAATGTACCATACTCTAATGTACCTAAATCCAACTTCACTCCCAAGCGGCCGTGGCTGACAAAATGGCTTCCTCCTGAGATATTCAAGTTTGCATTAACTCTGAATGTAAATTTTTTTTATTAGTTTCCTAATATGACTAACTGTACAAACACTATCCTCATCTTGTCTTATTATTTTTATTAGTAGAAGCAATTCTTTTTTATACTGAAAAAGCACATGCCATAAGAGTAAATTGGTAAGAGATGCAATGTATTGGAGAATGGCTGATTAGCAGCATCAGAATGGGGACTTGAAAAGCAATGTCAAACAACGGGCGGAAGCTCTCTCTTGATTAATCCTGTAGTTTTCAATTAAGCTTGAGCTTAACTATGCTTCTGTGAACCTCACAGAGCCTTTGTAAAAGAAAAACACTTTTATAAAAAAAATTTCAATACTTTTTTGTATATTGTAGAATATACAATTTTGCAGCAAAGCCGGCGAAATACGAGAACTAAGGATTTATAAATGAAATAAACAAAGCAATACTTCACAAATGTTCAAAAACATTTATTTTGCTTATTTATTTTTTACAAACAGCTGAATAGAAACTAAAAGCCGGAAAGTTCTCATGAACCATACATGTTCTTCAGAAAGCTAAGAGTCACGTTCTCCTTTCTGTTCTGTATGTATTGTTTCTTCGGTTTCATTTCTTTACATCATCACTAGAGCAAATCCTTAATGTAAATATTCCGCCTGACGGCATTCGAAACCCCTTCATTAAAGCGGAACCAAACATCGCTCTTTCCAACAGCCTTTCCAATTTGTTTTTCAACAGAGTCGTGCTCGGACGTTTGATTAGCTGATGGTAACCAGAGAAGGTTGGTGGGTGGGGAGAGAAGATACGATAATACAATTAAATCAAGGGACTTAAAATGGGAAAGGCTTAAAGTTTAGGCAACAGACTCTCAAGGAAGTACCAATAAGACACTGAAAAGGACTGCACCTGCAACCATTACTGCCGGGTGTAGTGCTTACTACAAGTGCTCCCACAGTCAAATCACTACGCCACACTAAGTGCATTCAGAACTTGGTTCTTACATCCAAAGCCCCTGATCCTACACACACTTAAGCATCTTGCATAACTTTGCAAAGCTCTGGTCCACATTTCAAAATTAGATCAATCTGGCTACGTCACTCAGGGGTGTGAAAAATGTCCCGCCCTGACCACAGCCGTTCGGTCGACCTAACCGCTGGCACAGACGCAGCTAGGTGAATGGAAGAACTGTTTCCCAGTTTCCTTCCTCCCAGTTTCCTTCCTCCCAGTTTCCTTCCTGACTAATATCATGCCTTTTCTACACATACCTGCTGATGGAGACACCTGCTTCTTAACAAGCTGGCGCCCAAAGAAGTCAGTTTCTGGCTGTGAAAAGAAATTAAAATGGTTTTAGTATACTCCTCCTCAGAAGATCTCTGGGTACACGTTGGTTATAAAGAGAATAGTGCCAGCCCAGCACAGTTCAACATCAGATGGGATTTTTATCTAGTTACAAACCCAAAATGTGACTTCATTAAGAAAGAAAAAAGTTTACACAATTTATCAGTACAAATGTTTCCTTTCGTTATAGAAGCACAGAAATGTAGGGCTGGAAGGGACCTGGAGAGGTCATCTAGACCATTTCCTCAAACTGAGGTAGGATTAATTATACCTAGATCACTCTATATTTCAGGCCCTTTCTTTATTCATTCAAATAGCCTGCACAGATCCGGAAACCCAAGCAAGAAACCTTAGCATGCATGGGAACTAGAATGCAAACGATTAGAAACAAAGCGTGAAAGTGACTGGTCTGATTTCACTGAGAAATGCAGACACTGGAGGGAAAAAAAAAAAGCAGAAATGGTGACAAATTAAAGTTGTCTTTTTTAAAGAATTGCAGTTTTAATTGGTGCTAGTAACAGGGGGAAAAAAGGAGGGTTTTTGTTGTTGAAAATGGAAGCCATAAACACCATCCCTGTAAGAAAAAAAGAAACAGTTTACAAGGTCTCTGTATAATAAGATGGGATAAAACACCCAGATATAATCAGGTGAAATGCTGGCTCCATTGAACTCAATGGGAATTTTGCTATTGAGTTCAATGGAGCTCGGATGGCACCAGTCAAGTTCGTTTGCCTGTATAGCCTTACATGGACCACACTAGAGTATGTGCAGCTGGGGAGCACGGGTAGGATATTTTATGCATGCTGCACCGCCAACGCCAGTTAACACAAGCACATTTGTATAAAAAAAAGCAACTCAAGAGCCCCCCCCTTATTTGCAGATGAAAAGTTCAGCACGATAAAGAACAGATGTGAGCACGTGCTCCAGGATCCAGCGGGAAACACATTCTGTGTTTTATTGTTCTTGCTTCTTCACAGTCATGGGGTGGGGGGAGTCATTCCAGTCCAGGTACGTGAATCCACGACTGGTTTTGTTACAAGCAGTAGCAGTGGAAAGTGAGGGGAAGACCCTGTGGTGTGTTAGTGAGTCACACATAGGTCGGGCCTTCCCACCTCTTTCACGGTCACTGCCCCAGGAGGGGTGAAGGAATTTCTTTGGCTTCACTGGCTCAAGGCAGCCACTGCATTATTTACAGCTGCATCAATCTGCCAGAAGGGACAGAAAGGCAGAGCGGGTCTCCAGTCCATGGCAAGGTGCTGAGGTGCCTTCAACATCCACTCAACAGCTGGAGAAGCTGAACACCTTGGGACTGGACCCAAAAGGTTCACGGTGCAGCCATGTTGCAGGACAGAGGCCAGCTTTCAGAAGAGCACTCACTCGGTCCCGGCAGGGATTTGATGAGTTAGCCAGGTTGAGCAGAAGATGAAGGGAAATGGGATGTTCCGAAATGGAAACTCAGCTTTATCACGGATGGTAGCGACTTGCTGGATTGGACTGATCACATTTAGGCCAGCCTTCAAATTGGTGGCTTGCTGTTTCTAGCTAGATCCAGTTTCCGCAAACCTGGACAGACTGGCAATTGCTTCCCTTGCCTGTCTCCCTCTAGGCTCTGTGCATGTTAATGCTGCTGAAGGAGAGAAAACATTAAAAGCAGAGAAACACCTTGTACTAAACTTCCCCGGGGCACAGAGAACAGCCTCGGACAACCCTTTCCTCTCTCCAAATGGACGAGCTTTGGACGCAGCTGGCTTTCAGGTCCAAAGGGCCATTTACTGGTGCCATTGTTCCCTTGAGCACAGAGATGCTGCACTGGGTGAATGGTACCAGTCATCACGATTGGCCAGCATTCACCCCACTAGCACTGCACAATGAGGGAGAAAGCCAGGAAACAGTCCAAGTGCCAACTGCCATTGCACAGACTGAGCTCTCTGCTCCGGACAACATTTCTGAATTGTGGATGGTTTCCCAATGGCCAAAAGCCTTTCATCTAGAAAAATATTTAGACCTCATTGTATTATTGGGGACCCAGGCTCGTGCATTTGGGCATGCATTGCCAACAGCATGCAAGAAACGTTAATGTGGCTGTCCGCAAGGCCCTTTACTATTGCTACTGCTTTTACATGAAGGTGCTCAGATACTACGGTGATGGACAGCAGGAGAAAACCTTAAGACAGATAGTTTGACATTTACCATTGTAGGCAGAATGACAGTAACTTGCTGCATCTTCTGATTCCTAGGGAGAGCACAAGAGCACAACTTCGGGCAGTTTCACGTTCTAAGGACTCGTCTATACGGGAACAGCCACAAAAATTAATCTGAACTAACTAAACGTGTGAATTTGAAGTGGATTAGTTAAACTGCATTACAGCCCTGTGTGGACACCGTAATTCAGAATTAAAGCGGCCTTCATTCAGTTTATCAATCTACTTCCAAAGTGAATTAAACTAAACTGAACGAAGGCCACTTTAATTCTGAACTAAAAAGAGTCCACACAGGGATTTAATGTGGTTTAACTAATCCACTTCATATTTACATTTTACTTAATTCAGATTAATTTTTCTGGATGCCTCCATGTAGACAAGCCCTCAGTTTGACCTGATCATTGCTATTTCTCTCATCAGCAACACTTACTGAGTAAAGAATGCTCCATGAAAGTTATTAGCTCAGGCCATTGGATGCTTTCTCCATAAAAGCAACAGAAATCTGAACCCAGATCTCCCTCTTGTCCCACCCCAAACACCCAGAAACACCCACACGGACAGAGATGTTTCTACAAGCTTAGATGCCAAGCTAAAATAAAATAGGAGGTTTCATTATTAAACTGCTACACAGGTCTGAGGCCCTAAGGCTCCAGACTTGCGGAAAAGAAAGAAACATTCAGAGCACAGAGAGAGGGGCACCAGGGTGAGGAGTTTGAGGCAACCTCTGCTGTAGAAGAGTTTCTGCACTTTATCTTGGTTGCTGCTCTTACAGGGCCTGGGGCTGCATCCCTAGATATAATAAGTTGCGACAAACGGAGCCTGGAGGCCACAAATACATGGGTCTCTGTGGCCAGCTCTGTGACTGGGAGGCTGGGGTGCAAACTTCTAGCTGGAGGGATGAGTGCGATATTTGCTGCCTGGTGATTCAGGTGCTAAGGTGCAGCAAGCCGTTCACATGGACCCCAAGGCTGCAAACAACACCGCATTCTGAGGGCAGGTGCCCTTGACAGGTCTAACAAGAAGCAAAGTCTATTCTGATGCATTCGATTTTCTTTTTCCTACTGCGGTTATTCACTTACTCCCTAGTTCCTAGAATCTAGTAGATGACGACGGGTCTCCCTGTGCCTAGTGTGAATTAGCCAGGTCCTCCCGTAAGAGCCTGCAAGGTCAGAAGAATAAAAAGGAAAATGATTCCACAAACCAATACGATTCTGAACGTATTTATGTGTTATTTTTAAAATGTGGTCTTTGGTTCTTGGTTTTATTTCACATCCTCAAAGCCAGAGAGCTTATCTTTCCTATGGCTTATACTCTCTATCTGCCATTAACTTGATTTCCCTCTGGATGAGATTACTGGCGTATAATGATCTACTGGATTAGAAATAACTCCAAGCATTTCTCCGGCTGGTAACAGCCACACATTCTAGGCATTGCTCCCGCATTGGAAGCTTTGCTTTCCCTGTTAATTATCCAGTGGCACTGCAGGAGGGGAACTGGATGGCTCAGGAGACTGGTAGATGGATATAGAGCCTCGTCGATTCAAACCCAACCTGGCTCAAGACAACCTGGTGGGAGCCCCAGTGGCTGCTTGCTGGCTTGGGTGAAATGAGACGGGGCAGAATCACAGCTCAGTGCCCAGCAGGGAGAGGTTCATATTACGTTGACTGACGTTAACTGGGTGTCTTACTGGAAGCCTCAGAAGCGCAGTGTCCACACCCCCAGACACCCCAATGGAAGAACCGGGGAGCTGAACCCCAAAGAATAAGCAAGTGAATCAACTGGTTGTATACAAGGTTATGGTGTATAAATATATGTCAGGCAACGTCTTTTATGGAAGCTTGCAAGGTTCTGAACTTGGTGGTGATTAGGCGATCTGTATCCAGGTGAGAGTCCTGAACGTACGCGTGCACCTTTGTGTAGAAAGTTGTACTTGTGGCATCGCCTCACAACAGGGAGTGAAGCCAACAGGCGAGGAGGGACGCCTCCCAGACTAGCTGTTTACACGACACTAACTCCAGGCACCGAGCATCCTACAGCCCAGGGAAAGACAAGGGTGGATCATGAAAGTTAATGGAAAGACATTAAAACTCCAAGAAAACCAAAGAAAGGGGAGTTCCCCCCCCTCGACTGGGTAATCAGGAATTACCGCAATGTGAGAGAGAGAAAGAAAAGAAAGAAAACAGCAACTTCTGTTAAAAGGGAAGAGGGGCTAAAGTGAAGGGGAGCCAGAAACAGAGGGCCAGCACTGAAGTAGGGTACTGCCTGTGAAATACTGGATCCCCGCTAGGCCAAGGGCACGCTGGGAAGCCGTCCAGCAGCAGTAGGTAACTTGTATGAGAAAAGGGAGTTCAGCAGACGCAGGAGTGTAAAGCCTGAGGTTGCGTCTTTATGCTGATTTTCTGTGTAACCTGCGTGTGTTGCTTTTCCTCACTAGTTCATCTCTGAACCTACGATTTTCCTGTCAAATAAATCTGCTGTTTATTTTTACCCCGAGCAGGTCTCTGGTGTGCGAACTGTGTGGTCTATGTCCCAGTGCTGCTAATTCATATCATTTTGTCATGAGTCTCATGATTATTGGTTTCCTTAAATCTCCAGCTCCTGGAGTCAGGTGGAGATGTGATAATTTAAGCCTTCGTTCTTAAAGAAAAAGTAAATTTCTAGCCCTTGTGGTGGTGGAGAAAGCTTCAAAATGTGACCCCAGTGCACCCTCAAGGCTCAAAGCAGAAGGCAAATAAAAAGATCATCAAATCTATTATTTTTACATAATCTCATGATTTAAAGCTAATCTTGTGATTTTTGGTGAGCCTGACTCATGGGTTTTGAGCATTTGGGGTTGGCAATACGGGTGCTCCAAAGTGAATTAACTGGTGGCAGGTTTCACACCTCCAGGGGGTGATGGCCCAGAGGGGAGAAGTCCAAGTGTCTGGGGGTTCAGAACTTGGGGAGACAGATCTGGGGTGACTCGGGACTGGAATCGGCTGTTGAGTCATGTTGCAAGAGGTCACTAGGCTGGTGGAAGGCAGGGTGAAACCTTGCGCCTGTCGGCTGGTGCCAGAGCCCTGAGCCTAGCAGCACAGCACCTGAAACAGGCAGGCAGAGAGAACCCCGATGGCTCTGGGTGAGCCCCACCATGTCACACGGGGTTCGCGCTACCATGACGGACGCAGCTGGTGCCCCCTGCTTGGGAGCCTCGGCACCAGATACTGCGCTGATCTGAGCAGGGAGGCCGAGCTACTCTGCGCTTCAGGGGAAGCTTCCCAAGGTCACCCACCCGGCCTCCCAAAGCCTCCAACTATCTGTTTCGTAAGTCTTACACCCCTCAAACCAGTGGCAGAGTTTCCCATGTTTAGCCTTGCCCTGAAAGATTAAGGCCCAAATCGGCAGAACTCCCTAGCATTCAATGGAGCCTCAGTGATTTACACCAGATGAGGATCTGGCCCAGAGGACTTTGACGCAGGCTCATAAACATTGCTAATGTTGCAGCTGCTGCTTTGCTTGTGCCTGGCATGTAGGTAATTCTGCCATCAATATTTAATTATACTGCTCTATGCACTATAAAAATCACTGATGCATTTAAGGGAAGCATGGTATTGAATTCCTTTGTTTTCGCAGAGAGGAAGAGAGGTTTATAAATATCCACTATCGACCTCCCTCTCTCCCTCAATGCCTTTGTGAACAGTCTATTCACTATGCACAGGCAGTTGACTCCCTCTCTCCTCCCCAATACCAGCAGCATTAGGATATGAAGCCACACGCCCCCCCTTGCTGCTGAAGCCTGAGCGTAGTGGAGGAGAAAGCAGTCTGAAGTGTGGATCAGTGTGTGCTGATGTTTAATACATGGCTATGCAATCTGCATCAGAGGCACTCGCACTCCAGCAATGCGGCCTGCCCTCTCAGGACGTGGGGCTTTAGTTGGGTCACAGCAGTAGCAACAGCCTCCCGGAAGATCGCTTTTTTCCTGGCTCCCAGGACGTTAAAATCCCAAAGCATATTTGGCCGGGGCAACGGACGCTAGGTTACTTAGCTACATCTCCTCTGAAACCCGACTCCTTGAGATAAACCCTCCAGTGCTCCGACTGCAGAGACGGGTCGTCCATGCAGCACAAGCAGACCCAACCGCCGTGTTCGTTCCACCAAAAACATTGATATGCCTTATAAATACAGGGGCCGGATCCCCAGCTAGTGTAAATCGGCGTAGCTCCAATAAAGCCAACTGAGCAAGGCCGATTTACACCAGCTAAAAATCTCACCGATCAGTGCTGAAAAGCAAAACAGAATTTGAATCAAATTAAGCGTGATCCAGTAGGCTTCTCTAAGGCCCCCATCCTCATGGTATCTTACCTTCCTAAAGCTCAGTGCAATGTGACCATCAGCTAGGAAGAAGCTGCAGGAGCCATTCCAAGCTCCATAATAGCTTGCGCACATATCGTGGGAGGGTTATTCCCCGCTCATGGAGGAGAATTTGGTTTAGTGTTTCCTCTAAAAGAGGACATGTCTAGCTATGTTACAGAGCCCATGCCAAAGTCCTACCAAGGGGAGAGGAGCATGTTACCAGGTGGGCAACAGTGGGGAAAGTGGTTGCCTTGATATCAAAGAACATGCCATGACCGATAGTTTTACAAATAGGAGGCAAATACAGTCACTTAAATGCCATGAAAAACTGCAGTCCAGTTAGGGTATGCCTACACTTATGCTGCTATGGCACAGACACTTACTACAGCCATGGAAGGAGTTTTTCTGCCGCTGTACTTAATCCAACCCTGTGGGAGGCAGTAGTTAGGCCAGAGGCAAAGTTCTTCTGTCAGACCAGCTGCATCTACACTGGGGGTTAGGTTAATCGACCTACATCTCACAGGGCATGAAATTTTTCACAGCCCTGGGTGACGTAGCTTGGTTGACATAAGTTTTAGGTGTAGACCAGGCCTTCAAAAACTATTGTAAGCGCCTCTTCAGAGTCTGTCAGCACAGGTACCCACCTGTGCGGACTGCAACCCAATGACTCATTTCATCATGGCGAACAAGCAGCTGCCAGATAAGAACAACTTTACCTGTGCCGGATTTGAACCACTGACCTCAGCGTGGGAACAGCTCCATGTGCCATTGCCTCAGGCCCTGGGCCAGGCAGCCAACCCCCTTTATCTCCTCTGTGAAAGGGCTTCCACCTCACCTTTTCATCAAAAACGGCTTTCTTCATGATGTGCTCCAGACGCTGCTCATGGTTGCGGATGTTGGACTTGGGCATCCCTGGTTTTGCACTTGGCTTATCTTCTGTTTCACCGAGGCTTTCTTCAGAGACCTGCAATGATGGACAAGCCACACTGTATTTACAGTTCCTCCTTCTCATTTGTCCTCTTGGAGACAAACCATTGATCCTGTGAAGGTAAAAGTTGCTCTCCGTGAGCAACCTCTTCCTTCTTCATTCATAAAATTCAGTATGACACGACCAGGACACTCCTTGGGAAGTGCAACAGCAGGTTAAGGAACATCCTCTGTTACAAATCTAGTTATTCCAAGGTTATAACTCAGCAATAAACGTCACCGTTCACATGGGGCTTGCTATGGGAAGCCTCTGCATGGGAACACTGAAGTGCTAATTTCTTGGGCAGTATCACCCTTTCAAAGGCCCCAAGTCAGCCAACCAGCTGTGCTGTGGTGGACATAGCTCTTGGGTGGGCTGCAGGTGCAACGACAATGAGAAGACAGTGCAGTCTAGTGGCTGGGGCATTGAACCAGCTGTCAAGAGACCCTAGTTCTAGTCCCAGCTCTGGCATTGCTCTGCATTGACCTGAGGCCGGTTACTTCATCTTTTGTGCCCGTCTTCTCTCTCCTACCCTTTGCCTGTTTTGTCTATTTAGATTGTGAGTTCTTTGGGGTCTAGACTGTCTCTCACTATGTGTATGTACAGCACCTAGCACAATGAGACCCAGAGCTGAGCTGGGAATTTCAGGTGCTTTTGCAATACACTGGGAGGTTATAACAAGCTTCTACCGGCCTGGGAAAAAAATAATCTAATATTAGTTTATTTTATTCCTGCCTGGCTGTTGAGCTAACACACATGCTCAGGGACCTAAGAAAGGTCACAGACTGAAGATGACAAACCAGCACGGAGAGAGGATTTCAATGGGTTTATCCTTCCTTGAGAAGTGAGATAAGGGAAGTTACCAAGCAGTTTTCACATGAAACAGGACTCACTTAGGTCAGTTTTGTTTAGTGCAGACTATTGTCAGCGCGATACAAGGGTCTACGGTGGAGGAAGAGCGCACTGCCCCAGGGGATAAGCCTCCAATTACCTTTGGGTCCCATCAGATCTACAAGGCACACTGGTGTTTTTCCTTAAGTGTCTCTCTCTTTTCTCCTGGCTGGAGGATGGAATTAGAATGAGAGGGGACCTTTCAAAGGTGTGGGGGCACCTGGAACTCTCCCCAGGACTCTGTGCCCATTACCATGGTGTCTGAGCACGTAACAGCTATATCCCTCCTTAAGAGTGGTCTAGCCAGGAGACCTGAGTCCCGTCCCCCCCCGACGTCCAATAGCTCTTTGCCATCCAGTCCAGCCTTATGAAGGCAGCAGGCAAGGCTCTGGCCACACCTGCCCTTGCCCACCTATGTTACAACACGAGACATCTCAAGGCTCCAGTTCTCCTCCTGCTAAGCATGCCAGACAAAACAGGCATTCCAGCTCCTCATCACGACGTCTGCGTCAGTACCGGCCTAAAACACAGGCTCGTTAACAGTTTTAGGGCCCAGTGGAGTCTGGATCATGCCCTTATTGGCCATTTCCTATTGCCGACTCCTTCCTATTCGTTCCTGGGGATCTTTCAAAAGCAGAAAGGGCAGGTAGGTGCCCATTTCCACTGACAGTGAGTGGATGTCTAACAGCTCCTTGTGCCTTTGGAAGTCTCCTTTTAAGGGCACATCTACACACTGCACTGTCTGCGGGACACAGGCTTGTGGACTCCGTGTTTTCAAGCCCCTGCTTGAGCACTGCTTACAATGGCTGGACCTCGGTCTCACAGCCGTGCTAACACATCCAGACTGCACTAAGCAGACCTTCTGACTTGGGTCTGTGGCTTGAGCTACGTCCACACTGCAAAACGACAGGGCCTGGACCCAGGCTCTGACCCACCCCCCTAGCACGGTCGATGGGCCTGGGTCTTGAGTGCTTGATGACCCCAGTCAGACGGATGTGTGTGTGGAAAAAAGGGGGGTGGAGCTGAAACCAGAGTCACAGCGCAGGTTTAGTGTGCAGTGTAGACATACCCTAAAGTTCTGCTTAGAGCTCAGTCCTGCCCCACTCATACAAGTGGCATTTTCCCTGCTGGTTGTCAGACTTTTTTCACTCCACTCCCTGGGAATCAAAGTTCAGGAGAGCTAGGCTGAGACCCACTGCCTTCCTCTAAAAAAGCCTGACTGGAGATCTCAGAACACAGTTTCTGGTTTGTCTGTTTAGGCTCTTTGAAGCTGTGTGTCTGTACAGAGCCTAGCACGGTGCAGCCCCGTGATGGCTGGCCCTTAGGCATCACTGTAATAAACATGACTAATAATAAAAATGACAATTTTTTTAAAAAACACAAAATCCTAATACCATGGCAATTATTTGCCATCATTTTAAGAACTCTGAAAGTTTCAAGCCCAGCTTGGCCTCTTGATCACTGGCGTGTGCATTTCCCCGATGGCATCTTGTAAACAAGAATCCTCCAGAGATTTTTACCCTATCGCTTTTCCCCAATTGCATTCCCCGAAAAACACCCTCTGCTGCGAGTCGCCGGCTCTTAAGGATTAATTATCTTGCCGGGCTGCACCAGGGGAGGCCTCTGTTGAAAGTGATCAGACTCACATGAGCCCCAATGACGCCGTTTCCGAGCCTTCCCCTCTCCCCACCCCTCCCTCCCTCGTCGCTCCATGCACACGACCCATGGCTCTCGCGATGGGGTCGACTCCCTGTCGGAATTCTGCCGCGGCGCGAATGGCCCCCGAATGCACCAAGAGCAGAAATTGACAGGCGGGGCCGTCGCTCGTTGGCAGGAGAGCACAGCACCCGTGGCCTCAGCCGGAGCGTTCGTGCCCCTAGCCAGGCAGGGAAAACCAGCGCGCGGCGCAGAACTCTAGCATTACAGAGGGAAACAGCCGTCAGCACAGGAAACCAATTCCTGGGGCCGACAGCTATTGAGGCTGTAAGCATCTCGGGGCAAGGACCATGCCTTGCTCTGTGTTCTCTGCAGTGCTAGAAGCACTGTTGGTACTTAATATCCACCCCAGCTGTGCCTCACTTCACCTCCCTCCCTCCCCTCCACATCAATGCGACCCTTTGCTAAAGGCACATTAGCAATACCCTACAGCCGCAGCGACAATCTGTGTGTGTGTGTGTGTGTGTGTGTGTGTGTGTGTGTGTGTGTGCGCGCGCGTGTGCGTACTGCTGCCCTCTACTGCGTGGAACGTGTCAGGCCCAACTGTGGATTTACCAGGTCCCTCTCCTGGCTGAGGCTGGGAGCTGCTCTTGGTTTCAGAGGGGAAGGTGGAGAGGACCACCCAGGATGCGGCAGGCACCCGAGCAGACATGCGTGGCCAGGGGATCATTTCTAGCTACAGAGGCAGCTGTTTCAGTGAGGGATGAAATGACCTCATGTTCCTGGCGTGCTTTGGGAGAAAGGTGAAACAGAAGGGACCAATAATAAATAAATAACGTCACTGACTATCTACCAGCAAGCGGATGCTAGAGCATCTCTCTATACGGACA
Source organism: Chelonia mydas (assembly GCF_015237465.2). Classification (NCBI taxonomy): domain Eukaryota; kingdom Metazoa; phylum Chordata; order Testudines; family Cheloniidae; genus Chelonia; species Chelonia mydas. Next base: position 4,957,575 of record NC_051250.2, on the reverse strand, counting down.
GCTGCTTCACCGAAGCATGCAAAAGGCAAGGAGATGGGATACATTCAGAATGACCTCAGCCATTGTTGCAGAATCACTTTTCAGCACTTTACATTTCAGTGAGTATTGATTACTGGGGTCCCGGCAGAAAGACGAGCTGTTTGGCTCGGTCAGACACAATGCTAATGTCACACGTTTCACGTGGTGCAAGCCATGGACAGCCTTAAAGCTGCTGGGGCACAACATACAGATCGTTGTTGGTGGAGGGAGGTTTTAATCTAGGATTTTCACTTGCAAAAGGAAAGCTTTCGCACTGCACTTGGCTTCAGAGGAAAGTTGCCAGGCAAAGCTTCCCCCCTGCTTGCTGCCATCACGGAGCAGAGACAGCTAATCACACTGAGAGGCCAGAGCTGAGGATCTGGGCAGAGGCAGCTGGAGTTTTACAACACAAGAGAGAAGCAACTTGACCTAAGACTTTCCAAGTGGAGACACTATGCAGGGGGCCGGTTTCCAGTCATTGCTGAGCACCCTCCCTCCGAGTCTCTCCCTCCGTTAGGGCTTGCACACCCATATAACGAGCCATCCAGAATCGTTAGTCTTGGCCTCTGTGCCTAGGACAGACAGTACACTGCTCCCGCTCACATGGCCCCTATAATTTGTGCAACCTACCCCCACTCAACACGGTGCTCGGTCCCTCTTTAGCTATGCCTGGGCCACACAGAGAGCTTGATGAATCTGCCATGTTTGCTCCCCTCAAGCTTCGGGCCGTCTCCCGTTACCAGTGTCCCACTCCCACCTGGCTGGCGTTCCGTGCTTGTAGGACGGCTTCCGTCCTCCTCATCTTCTCGAGCTCGATTTCTCTTGCAATGAGCTGCTTGGCCTGGTACGTCAATGGTTTCCGAGCCGGCAGGTCCGGGAATCTACAGATGTCTTCCACGTTTCTAGGGGGAACAGATTTGGGGGAATAAATGAAACGGAGCCAGTTAATATTGGCTGGTCCTGTGACAGCCTTTGGCTGCTGTTAAGTGGGAGATTTTTAGAAAGGTTCAGAGTGCAGCTGGACAGTCAGCTCCCATTTATGCCTTTGAAAAATCTTACCCTCAAAATCTAGGGTCAAAGGTTCATTTACACCGATCTGCAGACTTGTGGAACTTGGCTTTGTTTCATCCTAGTCTCATTCAAAATTTAGTACTTGCTTTTCTATTATCCTTCCTTTCAGAAGAAAGCTCTATTTATTGGAAGGAAGCGTTGCCTCTTGGTCATAGGGTAGGGGGCCGGGAGACCTGGGTTCTAGCCCCAACATTGTAACTTCCTGGGTGTGAGACTTTGGGTAAGTAACTAACTGTCTCCTTTTACCTCGGTTTCCCCATCTCTAAATCCTTACCAGCCTCCCAGGGTCGTGCTGAGGTTTAGAAGTCTGAGAAGCACTTTGAAATCACTTGGTGAAATGTGCCGGGAGTGCAGAGCAGGGTCGTTTCAATGGATTCCAAACCAGGGAGAAGTTCATACAGGTCACATACTTCTTATCGTTTGTTTTAATGTGAACGCGGCGAATGTAATGCTTGCGTGAGAAGCCACGTTGGCAGCCCTGCCCTATCCGAGCTTTGTCTAACCACCGCACGAGCAGCAGCAGTGAAAGGACCCTTTGCCCATTGCTCAGTCAACACACTTCCACAACAACTCAGAAAGAGCCACCTCTACTAGCCAGGGTAGAGGTTGCCATGGTCAATCCAGTCCTCGGCCTGTTTGACACCAGTGCCAACAGGGAGGCCAGTTAGTATTAACTGTATGGGCGAGTAGGGACTGGTCCAAGAGGCTGAGCCATAGAGACCATTGACCCTGGGCAGCATTCAGCCCAGCGACCTGGACAGTCAAAGCACTGCACTCCTAACCCACCAAATCTCCACTGTACAGGTCTATCTTCAAACAGACACCTAGCTATGCATGGATTGATTTTAAGGTCAGCAGGGGCCATTATGCTCTTCTGGTCTGGCCTGGCCTGTATGTTACATAGCAACCCAGTAATGCCTGTACTGGGCACAATAAATTGGGGTTGATCCACTGCGTATCTTTTCCAAAGTCAGCTAATTCTGATTCAAAGACGTCAAATGATGGAGAATCCACCACATCCCATGGTGGCCTGATCCAATGCTTAACCACCTCTCTGTTATTTCTAGTCTGAATTTGTTTAGCTTCAACTTCCAGCCATCAGCCCTTTGTCTGTCTAATTATAGAGCCCTTTAGTAATTGATAAGTGCCTGCATGAGTGGAAGATATCGCTAATGATCAAGTCCACCTGTCAACCTCAGTTAGGACTCACTATCCCTCATTCTCATGCTCCCATATATACAGTCCTACTGAACAGAGAGCAAAATTTGGAAGGGCTCTGACACCTGAGATGTACAAGGTCAGTACCGATAGCAAATGCATCTGATAGAAATCTTCCATTGTTGTTTGCAGTGTTGTTGTAGCCGTGTGGATCACAGGACATGAGAAAGGCAAGGTTGGGTAGGTATCTTTTATTGGATCAACTTTTGGTGGTGAAAGCTACCTGAAGAAGAGCTCTGTGTAATTCAAAAGCTTGTCTCTCTTACCACCAAAAGTTGATCCATTAAAAGATATTTGCCTCACGCACCTTGTGTCTCTGATAGAAACGTCAATTATTCAACATCAGAACAAGATCGCTCAGTTTTGTTCTGTCTAGTTCCAGTGCTCTGCCCATTGAGTTGTAGAAGCTAAAATAAAGCAGGTCACCTGGGTTTAAAATATTTTCTGAAGATTATTCAGTGAGAAATCCTGGATTAAAAGGATTAAGGGGAGGGATGGACTAGACAAGGAAACAGACAATGTAATAACACGTGAGACAGATTTTATTGCAGCTATTGCAACTTGGTCAAAAGGCTCTAACCTCTACAACCTATATGTCAGACATTTGCCTATTTACTACACTTTCTACCTGATCCTGCAAAATAAAGGGTGCGCATCTAATCCCGGACAAGGTAAGAGCCAGCTACAAGAAGAGAGGTTTGGTCTTTGCTGGAGTTTTCTCTTGGATTCCTTACTGGGCGTTTAGTACCTGATCCAAAGCTCAGGGAGGTCAATGGGATTGACCATCCATTTCAAAGGATTTTGGATCCTAGACCTAAATCATGCAGCACAAGTAACATTTCGGGATTTAATAAACTCAGGAGCAGATCTACACACTTACAGATAAGTCCAACAACTTTCAATGGATTCGAACAACAGATGTATTTAGAATTAACTCCCCAATGTCACACTGCAACATGAAAGAGAATTCAATTTCAAAGGAGACCATTTCTAGTTCTTCATCTTGGCTGACAGGCTTCCCCAATAAATCAGCACACTGGCAAAAGATCTGCATTGTCTGATCTGCCTGTCTGAGGAACGTAAAAGTGGGTTCAGAGGTAAAGCACTCCATGCTACAGCAACCTGTCAGAGCATTTCTTGTTGTATTGTTTGTCTTTTTCTTTATTAAAAAAAACAACACTGTCGTTTGTATCAAAGTATCTCTACCCATTCTACTTGAATGGGTTTAATTAAGCATCCTTCACATAAACTGCATGGGAAACCTCCTGCCCCAATTTCTTATCAAGCACTGAATCCAACAAAGGAGAGAAAAGGATTATAGCCAACTCCCATTGTTGATTTTATTGAGCTATGCTATAAACAGTAATTTGGGTTAAGCAAAGCAGGTTTATTCTGAACAGGATTTGAGTGCAGGACTTGGAGGGAAGGCCTTTTCCAGAGCAGTTAAAACATGAACACAGCCAGAGAACTTCTTAGAAACCAGATTAACCTTCTTGTATAACAATTATAAATATTTTATGTCTTCTTTGCACTTGATAATATTTCTCTTGAGAAAGAAAAAAAAACACCCATGCATCAGAAGAATTCTTAGTGATTTAGAGATCAGCTTTCTGCCCAATTTGCTATTTGAAAAGGCACCCTTCTTCCAGTTTTCTCATTGGCTCTCTGCTGTCTTCAGAGACAGGCAACAAAGTCATAAAACAGACATCTGACTGAATCTGTAACTGTAGGAAAAATAAGGACTTCTAACAGAGCTTTGCTTTAAAATGTTGCGCTTGTCATTTCAAATATTCCTCTCATTTAAAAGTTTCTATGGCTTAAGATGAGATTTAGAGAGATTTTACTATTTGAAATTAGAATGGCCACTAGCATTTTTGAGAAACAGCTGCATTGTACAGTCTTGTCTTCCCAGCAACCCACGGTCACACAGCCTAAAGTGCAAATAGAACATAATGCACCTTCATGCATTTTCCGATCGTTACGGTAACTATTACAGTCCATTGCAGAAAACGCCAGCAAAAGAAAACAAAGCCCAGACTCAAAACTTAAGATCCAATATCACAGCGCATGCCTGCACCAAATGCTGCTTTTCATGTCATGTGGTTTCCACACTGCAACATTTTCAATTAGAAGCCAAAACCAGGGACAATGGGGGAGAGGATACCATTTCACTACCACCCAAGTGTATTAAGTCAGGTCTACATTGTTTCCATATGTATGTTGTGAAATCTACACGTGCCGCTTCAAGAAAGGTGAAGGAATCACTTGAAACAAATCTAAATACCTACTGCATAGCGTAACTGCCAGCAATAAGATGCACAGAGTGAAACCTGTGCAAAATGTTTGTCCAACAACTGCTGTCTTAAATGATCACACAAAATATCCTCAGATGTACCAAATACAATTATAATCCGTCACTGGAAGATCCACCTCCATTAAGCTTCTCCTTTATTAGAAGGCCAATTCAAATGTTTCCAGTCCTTTGGGCTGTTGCTTGAAAAAGGTTTCATTGGAATTAAATACAGTGTATGACTTAACTCTGGCTATTTCCCCCCCCCCCCCCTTTTTTTTTTTTTAAACTTGGAGACTACATTAGCATAAGTCTTAGCTATAGTCTGGGTCCTGTGTTATTACACTGTAATGCATCCCCAACACCTTGGATGTGTGAACTGTAATGTACATACTTAAAGCATAATATTTTAAAATTATTAGGTCTGTAGCCTGGTAACTGATTACCATTATTACTAATATTCAGCAAATAAAAATATAACAAGGGGACCGATTCATTCCTGGTGCAACCCCATTGAGATCAGTGAGGTTACATCAAGTAGTAACACAAACCAAGGTGGACAGAACTCAAATCTTAGGTAAGGCTGTGAATCAACCAGCATATTTTTGGTGCAAAAAATGACTGGCTTTACTCCTGGTGCAATCAAGTAGACTCTGAACTCCTGTGTGCATGTGAACAGAGATGTCAATCACATATTAACAATAACCCTCTCTGCAAGCTTTCTGGCAACAGAAATCTACAAGCTTAATTCCACCTACATGGATGAGCTGCAAAGCTAAAGACACTGTCCAGCCCCAAAACTCCAGTCATAGTACACACTGTTTTTCTGGAGACCTCTACTGTAACTCCCAGTTACTCCATATTAGCCTATGGAACTTGACACACATTTCTGGCAAATGGAATGATGCCATTTTCCTACGGTTTTGCATTGCGTGGACAAGAATTTAAATGGGGAATGGCCCTGATGCAGAGAGAAATCTCAAGGTTATTAGATACATCCCTTGTTTTTAATGCTATGAATCTCTGACTTTTTGCCTTGGGAAGAACCATCTTCAAAACCACTGTCCCCCTCTCTCACCAAAACCAGCCTCGACTTCCAGATGTACCCCCAACATTTAACCCAACACAAAAAGTTCACAGAGAAAGTCAACCATTGTCCTTGGGTCGAGTTCTCTGTTTGCAGAGTGTTGATGTTTCCAAGTGCTGGATCCCCTTTCATCTGCTTTGCGCTGGCAAGATGATGTTAACTTGGCTTTGGACAAACTTGTCTTTACTGAGAAGCCAGGTTTAAAAATCACACTGCACAGAATACCATTCAGGGCGGACAATACTGCATTGTTCCCGCTCAGAACACTGCAAGCTGGAGATGACTGAAGGGGAGAGCTACGCAGAACCTCAGAGCCCAGTGCACAAAAGCCTCCTGTCCTGGGAAAGCCACTCTCAAGGAGTTTGCAGTATCGAGTTTTCCTTTTCAGATCATCCCATGGCTAATAAATCAAAACTCTCTCTCTCCATCCACACCAGTTGCCTCCATCCCATCTCATCGAACAAGAGATGGAGCAGACCTGTCTCTTATCAAATCGGTCACTCACCTACAGGGACCACGTAAACCCAGCCAAGAGTAAGGAGTCTCACTGTCTGGCGAAGTTCAGGCCATTGTAACTATACTTCTCTGCTAAGTTCCTCATGGTCTCATCGCCGGTGGATTGCTGGAGCGTGGCGGGCAGGTAAACGAACAGATAGCTCAACCCGAGAAGGAGCAGCGCAATTACCAGCGGCACTCCCCAATCCGCGATGAACAAAGTCTCCTGGCAGCAAGCCTGGAACAAAGGAGCAGGGGTTCGTGCTGCATTCTATTGTTCCTTGGACAAAAGAAGAGCCACGGGCATCTTTGGTTTTTCTCTCTGCCGGCTCTTCACACCTCTGTGTTAAAAGCTGACAGGCAGCTGTTTCCCCTCCTTTAATCCGATGAAAGCGAACAATCTCACGCCAGCATTAGCTTGCGTGGATGCCCAGGGAGAGAGCGAAAACTTGCGAACATCGGACAGGTGGTAGGAGAGCAAAATGCATCAGAATAGCCCACTCTCCCTTTCTGCTGTTCTCAAGAGGGAAGGAAATAACAAGACTTCATGTGGAGAAGATAGAGGATTTGTGACACTTTAATATTTTCCTGGAAAGAGACAGCTCAGTGATGCAGAAAGAGAGTAAGACCCCATCAACAAAAAAGAGAGGGGTTATATTGAAAAAACGTCAGTAAGCCCCTTAGATACATAAGGGATTTGGGACGACAGGACATTTCAGCAGAATTAACCTTGGAAGTGCTTTGCAAAAAGATTTCTTGAATGAAAAGAGAGATAAGAGATAAAGAAGCACAAGTCCTTTCCATGGACCGTCAGCGCCTGCATTCGTTAGGTGCTTTAGAAAATCTTTATTGCTCAATTTCAGCCATTCCCTCCACCCACTTGTCAATCACAAGCACTGCTGCTACATCTAGTTTGGGCTTTTTAAAAATTATTATTATAAAAATGATCAAAGTTGATAGCACAGGAAGCACATCAGCATGTCAATTTCATTCAACTTCTATAATTAATTCAAATATTTAAATTAACTTTCTTGAGCCATTTTCTCTCCCTGTGAAATCCTGGTCCATGCTCCCAGGGGAGTTCTGCACAACGCCAAATGAAAGGGATTTTGGTTGGGGGTTAGAGCAGAGGACCTAGGTTCTACCCCTGAATCCATCAATGACCAGCTTTGTGACCATGGACAAATCATTTAACCTTGCTGTGCCTCAATTTCCCCACCTGTAAAATGGGAATAACATTTCCCTACCTCATTGGGGGGGGTAAGGCTTAATTAACACATTATATAAACAAAAATGCGTTAATAGTATTTTTTTTAATACTTCTTATCAGAGGATCTGAAAGAGATTTATAGAGCACTTCGGTGCTACTTCCATTTTACACAGAGCTAGCTACAGGGACTTGACCCCACCCAAAGATCAGTCAGTGGCAGAATTGGGAATAGATTCATAGATAAGACCAGAAGGGACCACTTTGATCATCCAGGCTCTAAATGACACAAGTAAAGTCACAGGATTCCCTGAATTAATTCTTGTTTGAAATATAATACCTTCTATGGATGTGCTTATAACCATCTATAAAAAGCTACTCATATCTGTTAGATGCTTAGAACATCTATTAATTGTTTTATAAATGGAATCCATAGAAAGTCTCCACAACACGTCACAAATAACTTGCAGAAGGACACAGTTCTCACTGTGTCTCCGGCCTCTATGGGACATCAAGGTAGGCTAGTAAGCATCACTGTTTTGGGAAGATGATAAAGGCAAGCTATCCTTATTTCCATGCTTTCTTCCTCGTGGCTGTTGACTTAACTCACCACCACTGGTCGCACTCCCCGTCAGTACCCGGCCCAAAGCCAGTGATCCAACTAGCAGACCAAATTCGGTGATGAATCCTGGTCACGTGCCATCTGAGGCACGTTGCACATATGCTAAGACGACGACTGCCTTATGGGTAAGGGTGGCAGAATCAGATTTTGATTTGGCTGTAATTCTGATAGATATCATCGGGTTGTATTTTTAAGCATGTTTTTATTTTTATCAGTTTTATCATTTTCTCAGTTATGTGAAATTTTGGGTTTTATCAATTTGAATATTCACAGTTGTGGGACATTAAGGGGGACGGTGGAAATCAGACAATTATTTAAAGACAGCAAATGTTGACAGCGGGACTGCAGGGGCGCTCCCTGCATGGCCAAGGGGTCTGAGACACCTGGCACAAGGTGTGGAGAAGGCTAAGGTCCTGGCCCAGCAGAGCAGAGCTCCCCCAGACAGGCCTAGGACCACAACAAGAAGGATGAGCCCCTGGCCGTGGGAGAGACCACTCTGCTGCCAGACAGCTCTGAACTCCTGGCCGGGAAGTGAGTGGGTGGGTTTGCAAGGGGCTCCCTGCATGGCCAGGGTACCGGACCTTGCAGGTGCTAGGTGCAGGGGAGGCTGCCCTCACAGACTACTATCAATAGTTATTTTTTTCCCCATTGATGTGTGTGTGTCAGGTGAAATCGACATCTACCAACGGCTAACTGTTTCCATCAAATCCTTTCCAGCCTACGCATGCGGTTTTTTGTACAGCTCGATAAAGGAATTAAAAGTTTTCAGATCCACACCTTTCCCAGTGACCATATTCTTCCCATGGGGCTTATATCAACTGTAATTTGTCCAACATAATGCAAGCAATTCCTTCTTATTGGGGTTAAAAAACAATGAAGTCTAACAAAGGACAACTAGAATGGAATATACACTCTGGACAGCGAGATGACACCCATTAACCATCTGCTATTGAAAGCGGGGTTACAGGGATTAGATACAAGCAGCTGTTCAGACCCACCCGCCTATTAAATAGTTAACTGCAAAGTATCAGCCGCTAGATTTAGAAACCTGCTGTAAAGCAGAGAGAGGGCATGACCCCGAAATACCCATGAAAGAACCTTCTACAGAAATGAAAAAAAAAAAAAAAAAAGCGAGAGAAGACAAATTGGTGAAAGTTAAAAAGGATAAAACAAAGTCTGATTAGCAAGTGTGAGGGAAGTGAGGGGGTAGAAGAGCATGGGTATTGTGCGGGGAGGGGTGTGTTTAAAGTCAATAGGCAGAGAAATAAATGTGATATTTTAGCCAGTTTGCCATCTGCTCCTAACTTCTGAAATACCTGCTTTTCCCAAAGACTGCAGCCAGGAGCGAAAGCTTAGCCCAGTCCTTGAGCTTTCTTGAGTTGATTACATAACCGAGCAGATCTGTGATGCCCTCTGTCACTATTTTGATTCTTGCAATTTTTGTTCTGAATCTTGAGGGGACATTGCCGAGCATTTTATAAAGCTGGAAACTTTTTGTATTGTATGCAGAGAGCGGGAATGCGGCAAAGAAACAATCCAAGGGCTCACTGATTGCAGACATGTCCAAGGCTGTAAATATTGAAGGCTCCTGAGTATTGTCAGTTCAGCATTTTTCTGGGTAGGCTTTTAAACTTTTGGATGCAGCTTCCACTCGAAAACAGGGAAATCTTTTGGACCAGCTCTGAGGGCGACACATTCAACTGAAAGGCTATTAAAAATGAATTGCCAGATTGGCTCAGAGAATCAAGTCTGCAGTATTTTGTCTGCACCCAGGACCGGCACCCAGGACCGGCTTCTGAGTAAGGATTCTTTCACAGTTATGGCATAAGCTTCCCGCAGGGAAACCTGACCTCCAGAAGTCAGAGGGCTGCCTTATGCCCTGAAACATGAAAAATAAATTCTTGTTTATTTTTAACAGTTGCTCTTCTCACTCTGGATATTTCTATTCGCCATTGAAATGTCTAATACCACACTGAATCCCGCCAAGATCTTTGGCCTCACCAATCTCCTGTGGCAATGAATACCATGGGCTAATTGCATGTGAGAGAAGAACTATTTCCTTTTATCCCCTTCGAATCTGCTGCCTTCCCATTTCACCTTCTGACCCCAGGCGATCGCAATCAAGTGTTTGTGTCACAAAGGCCTTTTGTAGCACGCGATTGCTCAGCGCATACTCACGGCTCCAGTTTATAGACATACTGCCCCTCGGGAGTGCGCTCCTGGTGGTAGGTGAGGTTATAGGCCAGCATTGTACTGATCAGGTCAGCCAACTGCTGCTTCTCCTTGACACTGTACAGCTGCGTGTTCACCTGTAAAGAAATAACCCAAACTGAGACCCCTTCACACAAGAGCTAGCTAGCTGTCACTCTGAGGTACCTATCTGGCACCCACTACCAAAGCATCTGAGCACCTATAACCGTCAGAAGCAGCATTATCCTCACCAGAGACATGGGGAAACTGAGGCACGGGGTGGCCAAGTGGCTTACCCAAGGTCACACGGGAAGTCTGAAACAGCAGCCCCTGGGACCCTGGTCTCCTGCACTCACAACTGCCGTCTCACTATGCCTGCTCTGTATGTAAACACCTCTCACAGCTTCACAGAGGGACAACAGAGAGGGTCCCAGGTCAGTCAAACCCCTTTGTGATCTAGGCTTCAATTAGGCAGCAGTTTGCAAGATTATACAAGCTAAAGAAAGACCCCCCCCCTCCTCCTCTTCCATCATGACCCCCAGCCAGGGGGGATTTCAGCAGGACGACAGAAGCAGCGGGGGTGGGGGGGCTCACTCAGCACAGAGCGGGTACAGGTAACCAGTGGCACCAGATCGCTAACGCAGAACATGCCAGAGTTTGCCATGGAAGCCCCCATCGGCTGGCACAAAGGGATCAGCTGTGCGGGAGGGCTTGAGAAAGCCAGCCCCATGGCTGGGTCTGCGATTCCATTTCAGCAGCCTGCTTCTCCCCCTTCCAGCCTGACTGATCCCATCTGGCCAAAAGAGCCTGCCTTTTCCCCAGGTTCCTAAAGGAGCTTGCCCCTGCTGGCTGAGGACTCTTCTCTAGGCAAACACAGGAAGGCTGACCTGAGCCCAGTAGCCGTAAGCAGCTGCAGCTCCTCTCAGTTCAGCAGAGGTGCGCTGGCTTGCACCAGGACTGAATGTGGCTCCTGTCGCCATGAATGGAAGGCCTGCTGCCAGAGTGCTGTACAAGGGTGTGGGTAGAACTGGAGTGTGAAGAAGGGAAAAGGTAGCTCAAGGGCTTCAGAATAACCCCTTGCTCGCACCAAAAGTAACAGGCTCGTTATTCACACAAACTACACATTAGCCTTGGTTTCTGAGACTTCACTGAATGAGAAACAAATACACATAACTGCAGGATGACGGATTGAACAGGTGACACTTTTCAGCAGAAATGCCAGATCTTGAAAGACATCTGAATGCAAGATCAAAGTGCTCTGAATAAATAAATGTCACATTTTAAGCAGCCCCAAGACATTGTTTAGCAATTGCTTTCGTTTCAAGTCCTCTCCTGATTATATACCCTTGTCTAGCTGCCTTACATAACTGTCCCCTTTAGCCTGAAAATATGGGAAGGCTGCCTCAGGTAAAGCTTGGACCGATGGTGTGCTGTCCCTCACTTACCGACCTGTAGCAGCAACCCAGGACAACTCCTGGATGCCACTGCAGTAGGAAGCAGAACATCCAGCTCCATGAATCAGGACAAACTTTTATAAGGGTTCTGACCCTCACGGAGTGAGGGCTTGTGTCCTGATAGCCATGACGGGATCGGAAGAAGCTGCCCCTTTGGCAGATTGTTCCACAGTTGTCCATTACCAGAATTCTTGCCTTTCTCTGCAGAGCATAGTACTGATTACCATCAGTCAGAGGACTCGCAATCAGACAGAGCCCTGGCTTGAACTGGTATATAAATTGTCATGCTCTTCCTTATTTGCACTACAGTAGCCCCTAGAGGACCCCATCAAGATCATGGCCCCGTTGAGCTGGGTGTGCACAACACAGCAAGAGTGTCCCTGCCCCTACCAAATCACAGTCTAGCCACACCAGAGTGGAAGGGGAACCAGAGGCAGAGAGAGAAGAAGGGACTTGCCCAAGGTCAGAATTGGGAATAGAACCCAGGTCTCCTAGCTCCCAGTTCTGTGCCCTGTCCATTGAATCAGTGAAAGGAACGCCCTGGTCTAAACATACACGGCACCTAGAGTGGACTCAAGCCACAGTGGAAGCACTTTCAAGGTCAGATGCCAGGTACATTGGGAAAATTCCATCTACACCAACTGACACGAGCTAGTTCTCTCTGCCCCCACTGGGAGCAGATCCCTCCGTCTCCATCCACACATTCCCTCTGGACATCCAGCGAGAGGGGGCCAGGTGCTTTACTCTTCCCAATGATCCGAGAAAGGACCTAGACCAGGTCTGGTCTATGCAACAGATTCTCCTTGCCTGCCAGTTATTCCTCTCCATGTTTTGCTCTGGTTTGCCCACGATGAAGTTAGTGCGGCAGGAGCCAAAATGAATTTAGTGAGCAGGGGCTGAGGCATCTTGGCCTGTCAAGTGCTGAGGGTCCTCAACTCCCAGCGATGCCCGATGGAAGTGGAGGACTAAGCACTTTGCAGGACTGAATCCTAAAATCAACAAGAAAGAGTGCCTGTCGAAACAACACACACACACACACACACACACGCCTACGACCTCCTTCACCACTAGGCCATTAGCTCAAAGCTAGCCTGGCTCTGAGTGACCAGAGGATTATCCCCTCAGATAGCTGCTTGGTGCCATTGGGTCTCAGTCCGTTCCCAACAGCTGCGAGCCTACACCGTGAAACCCACCACCCCAGCTAGCGTACTCCCCGATTGGCACCGTTAGAGTCCAAGAGGCGTGCACTGGATCGGCCAGGGCTGGATTCCTGTCCCCCAGAACACATTAGGGGGAGGGGTGACTTGATCACAGTCTATACGTATCTACATGGGGAACAAATATTTAATAAGGGGCTTTTCAATCGAACAGAGAAAGGTCTAACATGATCCAATGGCTGGAAGTGGAAGCTAGACAAATTCAGACTGGAAATGAGGTGTAAATTTGTAAGAGAGAGAGAAATTAACCGTGGGAACAATTTGAATCAGAGTGGATTCTCCAGCAGGGGCAATTTTTAAACCAAGATTGGATGTTTTTCTCGAAGATCTGCTCTAGGAATTATTTTGGGGGCAGGTCTCTGGCCTGCATTATGCAGGAGATCAGACTAGATGGTCACAATGGTCCCTGCTGGCCTTGGAATTTATGAATCGGAGCTGACGGGACAGTGAAAGAGAAGCTTTTGTGGCTGCTATCTGGGCTACTTCTCCACTCCCCAGAGACATCCACTCAACCGCTTCCTTCAGCCCTCTCTTTCTTCCCCCACGCGTCAGGCAGCAATGGCTGCTGCTGTGCTGTGATTTTTAATTTATCAGGGATGGATTCTTGCAACATTATTATATAGAATGTTGCAAGAATCCGTACATATATATAAAAAGGCAGAAAGGAAAAAACAAAATTAAGCTAATAAATCCTTAGGCCCCGAACGTTGGTTTCAGCTGGTTTCCAAGGAGCCAAGCGACTCCCAACCGAGCAAACAAACCCAGCGCACATCATTGTGCTGCTTTCCTGGGCTATTTTTAAACACGTTTGTGAAGGGCTGCAGAGACAATACTTAGAGTGCAGGTAACGTGCTCTTCTTCCCCTGCAGGTGCATTTTAGACACTACAATATGAAAACACACCGCAGTGACCACCTAGGATTTGCATATGTTCCCGATCAAGGCCTTTTCTAAAAACACAGCAGCCTCCAGAAAGGAGCAGCCTATTGCACCAAAGACTCTGGGAAGCCAGCTTTGCTTTATTAGAATCACTGCCTTTAATGGTATCAATGTCAGTTAAAGACCTTCCCCTCAAGAACATAAGGCCTTTCTGTACAGAGTGATCTAGTAGCTAGTACAGGAAGACGGGCTGCAGGGAGTCAGGACTCCTGGGTTCTGTCACCCGCTTGCTGTGTTAGCTTGAGTAAATCACAGTTTACCTCTCAGAAAAATGGGAGCTACTTAAAGTTACACACAAGCTACTTAAAGTTTTATTCCTTTGAGATGGCTGAAGGAAGACAATAAAGAAGTGCAAAATGGAACAATTTTTTACTAGCAGCTTTAATGCTGACAAATCCCCAAGAGAATCCTTCGTCACTGACTGAGCTGTGCACACAGTGGACAATAAGCTACGTACCTTTCCCTGCCCATTTATTTCACAGGAAAACTCAGGATACATGAGAACACATTTTTACTGCATCTTGACATCTGATAACCAGAATATAACCAAGCCGGACAAGGCAGCAGCTGTTCAAAACAGGAGGGTGAGCAGAGATGTTTGCATGCAAAAAAAAAATAAAAATAAAAATTGAAAGCCCAAACGGTATGTGTGTACGTTTGTGTGTAATCAAATACAAATCAGGAATGTTACTGCAGCATTCAATGCTGAAAGTGACACATGAACTGATAAAGGGCTGCCCCATCCCCTAAAGAAGGGGAGGAAGGGTTGTCACAGAGAAATAACAAAGGGAAGTTACAGATAGAGGAGATGAAAGTCCTTGTGTGTAACAGCAGAAATCTATGTCAAGAAAGAAAGCTGACGTGACAGCGTTTTTTAAAAGATCTATGTCTAATGTCAGAGCCCCAGCAGGGATCCGAGGAAGTAACAATGCATTGCACTTGCTCGCTGCTGACCTTCTGAGGCTTACAATGCGGACAATGCCATTCTGCAGACGGGGAAACGGAGGCAGAGATATTACGTGACTTGCCTGAGGTCATGCAGGGGGTCAGTGACAGAGCCTGGGGTAGAAACCAGCTTTCCTCACTCCCAGGCTCCAACTGCTGGACAATATGGTCTCATCCTATTGCTCTCGTGGGCTGTGGATTATGCCAACCACCACTGGTTCCTGTCACAACAGTGCTCCCCCACCCAGCTGGGAGTGTGGAAAGCTGGTCTCCTTGATGGCATCTATCATTTCACCAGAGCCTTGGGCCACGCAGGCAGACTCCCAGGGACTCTCTGAAGCCAAAGGAGTTTGGTACTTGTACTCCTGAACCCAGCTCTGATGCAGGAGCACTGTCCAGGTCCCACCATTTCACTGAGCACAGCGCTCAAAGGGGTGTTCTCAGCTATAAACCTTCCTGTCCTGTTCCCCGGTGGCTGCTCCTCAAGCCAGACCCGCAGCACTGACTGCCACACCATGCCTGGGGATTGCCAAGCACAGGCTGGCCAGGGCAGCAAGAAGCGCCATGCTCTGTGCTCGTCTGGTGACGCAAATAGGGGACTCTGAGGAAGAGACCAAACTCCTGCTTGCTTCTGACCCAGTGAAAACCCCACGCAAATCCCTCCCAGCCAGGATTAGAAGCCACACTTGGTCCTTCCACTGCAGGATTAGCAAGCTGTTCCCCAGCCTCATTTGCAGTCACTAAGGGACAATCTATCTCCCTTTGGTACTTCGGTGCCCCACCCGGCATTAATGGTAACTGGGGGCCTCAGCACCTTTAATGCATTAAGCCTCACACCTCTCTTTTGAGCAGAGCGGGGCTGTGATCCCCATTTTACAGATGGGGAAGTGAGGCCCAGAGAGACTAAGTGATTTGCCCAAGGACACACAGGGCAAAGCCATCCTGTGGCAGAGCCAGGAATTGAAACCAGCTCTCCAGTGTCCCAACCTAACCCCCTACCCATAGACCACTCCCCTCCTTCTTCCTCTGGGTGAATGGTCGAACCAGCCGTCAGACATGCAAAGGACAGAACATGCCAGCACTTTACAGGGACCCAGGGGCTCAGCCTTAGTGTTAACTCTGGGTAGTAGTGAGCATCCCCGAGAGCCTTTAACTCTTGCCTTCAGGTGCTCTGTCCAGAGGGTGATCCTAATCTGGTGTAGCTGGGAGCGACGGTCCTCCCAGAAAGGGGGAGATCTGTTCAACAGGAGAGCGTAAAGGAACGACCTCCACCTTGCAGGACTGGGCCTTCTGTCGCGGCTTGTATTTCAACCACGCAAAGAGCACGGCATCCTAGCAATGCCAGTTACGAGACTTTCACCGAACCACCCTGCCTTAGCTTCCTGACCGTGGAGGACACACCCGGAACACAGGTGAGATTAACTGAGGGACGAGCACAATGAATCCGTAAAACCTTTAAACACAAAAATAACATGAAGTAGATTTCTTTCCCTGATACAAGGAGGACAGTTAATACCCAGGAGGATTAAAACAGAAAGGGTGGGGGAAAGAGTTTCCTATTAGGGACACAATGTACTTGATGGAGCCGGGAAGCCTTCTCTGCAGACCAAAAGGAAAATCCACCATGAAATCTAACTGAGTGCCCAGGTAATTGAAACCAGCAACCCCTGTACAAAACAAGAGCTGCTGAACAGAGATGCGCCATCCAGGGAGAAAGCGGCCTGCACTCGCTCAGCGACTGCAATGTAAGGGCCTGCAGCAGAGCAATGTCCATGTGGGTTGGAGTGAGAGACACGCCAAATAGGGTTGCGTCACTTTCCCCCAGGCTGGTAGGGACAGAGCCCATTGCTCTCCGGTGCCAAAGCAAAAGAGCAGCATTTGCTGACCCAAGTCAGACCCAGCCTCCGCAGCCACCAGGGCCTGTAAGAGGGATCAGAGAGGAAAGCACTAGTGTCCCAGAATCCACTGGGTGTGCTTTGATCCCGTCCTAATACGGCAGCGTGTTCTCCTCCGGTTGCACTCACAGACCAAATCTTGCTCTATACCCCGCTTCTGCTCCCAGGCTTCTCTGTGCACGCGGCTGGTACAACAGCTTTCTCTTCAGGTCTGGCTACCGGTCTCTCCCCCTCACTGGCCGGCTGCCTGTACTTCTCTGCTCCCTTCCCAGCGCAGCTGGCCTCACTCCTTTGATTTGACCTCCATAGACACCCTAATTCTTTAGGCACCGGGGACTTACCAGGACTGTTTATGTCCCACCTATGGAAGTGCAAACTGACACTCAAGTGCATAAGAACAGACATGTGCCCCTCTCCCCAAGAGGCTGATTACCAGAGGTGCCAAGTTCTTGCAGCTCCTCCTGCCTTCAGCTGTAGGCATTCAGCAATACCCCACAGACCCCAACGGTCCAGCATCGGGACTGGGATGTCCTATCATAACAGCCCCACTTTAAAGCTAGCCCAAAGTTTGGGGCACTAGGCTCTGGGGTGGCGGGCTCAGTCCATTTCTGTTCTCTGCAATTCACACCCCATCCCTGTCTGCTGCTCGGAATTACTCAGTGCATTCTGGGACCCAGTTTGCGCCAGGGACGCTTTCCAAAGGGACGGGTTCTCGTGCCCCATGGACAAGCACAGAGCACTTGCCACCCATGTGGAGACATTTGCCGACACCGCCCTTCCAGGGGGTCACTCACCGGCCTGAGCTTTGGGGAGATGATATCTAAGAGCAGACAGAGTGCCTCCAGGATTAGAGACTGCGGCCCCGCGTGGCTCCGAGAGTTAGGTGCGATCCCCGATATCATGGATGCCACGAGATTCTGCATCTGGTTCAGTTTGGTCAGAGCCTGGTTTAAGACAGAGCAGGAAACCTGTGAGCCACTGTGTTGCAAACGCACTTATATCCAAAGGCAAATCACCTAGGAACCCAGGAGTCCGAGTCAAGGTCCCCTGCTCCAACGGCTGCTTCCTTCCCGCAACACAGCAACCATCGCACCTATAGAAAGGAAGCCAATAACCCTCCCTCGTAGGCCCCAAAGCACTGGCCCGGGCCCATCAGTCCTCGGTACTTGCCTCGTACTGGCTGTTGGGATAGGCTAGTCTGGGGATGCTGGAAGCAGCAAAGAGCAGGTGAAAAGCAACAGGGAGGAAGGGCAGGTATCTCATCAACTGGAAGTTCTGGCCGTGCATCACGGTGCTGCTGACTATGTCGCAGAAGCCCAGCCACTCCAGAGCCAGACACACCGCGCTGAAACTGGAATCCTTTAACTTCATGTTCAGGAAGTTGTCGTACAGGCCCTGGAAGGAACAGAACAGAGCGACGATTACATATTGATCCTGACTAGACAGCCTGTCACCTTCATAGCTGGGAGTCAGGGTTTCAAGCATCCCACTAGTATGCAGCTAAATTGCTGCGTATCCACCTGCTGCACTACCCAGAAGTAACAGCAAATCAATCCTTGTGGCAGCTGCGTGTTAGACGCACACAGGCAACTGACCAGGTTTTATTGATTTGTGACAACCAACAATCAGATCAGCTGCTCTTGTCCAATCCCAAGTTTTATCACAATTGGTGTATCACAATGACCGGAATTTATCATGCTTCTTATTTCTCACCCTCTGAAGGCTAAAGGCCGTGTTTTCATAACTGTGCATTTGTGTGTGTGCAGGTTAGGTGTACAATTACCATTCCTGAGTCACAACTGCAGGTATAAGCATGGTATTTGCCCATGAAAGTGTGTGGTTTTCAGCAACAGTGTGTGCAAAATTAGCATCTAAATGATTGCAGATTTGTGCAGGTACACAGTTACAAAAATAAAGGCCTATAGATCTTTAGCCAATTAGAACAGTATGGAGTTATCAGTGTTTCCATCAGCAAGTATTTGTTATACCTCCACAAAGAGTTAAAAGGGTGCCTTTGGGGTTTTTAAACTTTGGTACCCCCTGCCACCCATCAAAGGGAACTGTAAACATTTATAATTTGTGATAGTTAATTGAAGAAGAAATCCATTCCCTGGCTAAGCTTCCACACAAATGCCCTCACACAAAAACGTGATTTAATTTCACAATCAGAACGCCTGCCTTGGAAGTCTCCAGACAGCCACTGAGTTCAATCAGTAACATTCCCGAGATTAACTGAAGCTCTCGCTCATGCTGCTCCTAATCAAGTAGCGTCTCTGCCAAGAAAACTTTTCAGTTCGCAAAGGGCACGTTGCACAGAGTAAGCAGAACATCACGGAGAAGTCAACGGAACTATACCGACTTCCACCTCAGAGTCTGGTTCACAAAATTCATCTCCTTTTTTCTGTGTAGAATAGTGACATTTTTACTTCCCTCTGTCGACCAGGATCAGATACTGGGCCACGTCACCCCACACCGTTGAGTGCCGTCACGACACATTGCACTGTAACTCCACATGGGAGCAGCTGAGTCCACCGCTTCCAAGCTGCCTTGCGATATCACATTGCACGGAGTTACGGTGGTGTCCAACGGTTATT
Source organism: Chelonia mydas (assembly GCF_015237465.2). NCBI lineage: Eukaryota > Metazoa > Chordata > Testudines > Cheloniidae > Chelonia > Chelonia mydas. Next base: position 4,938,334 of record NC_051250.2, on the reverse strand, counting down.
TACCCTCCATGGCCGAGATTAACGGAGCATAAGGCGCCATGATTCTCTCATCTACCAAGGTATCATAAGGCAGTGGCTCTCAATCAGGAGTCGGGGGCCCCCGGGGGGGCCGCAAGAAGGTTTCAGGGGGCCTGCCAAGGAGGGCCAAGGTTAGGCTCCCTGGGGCCCAGGGCAGAAAGCCAAAGGCCCTCTGCACAGGTCTGAAGACGAAGCCTGAGCAACGTAGTTTCCCAGGGCAATTGCCCTGCTTGCTACCCCCTAACGCCGGCCCTGGCTTTTATATGCAGAAAACCAGTTGGTGTGGCACAGGTGGGCCGTGGAGTTTTTATAGCATGGGGGGGAAGGAGGCGGCTCTCGGAAAGGAAAAGGTTGAGAACCCCTGTCATAAGGGAACCTGGAAGTAATTTTCAGTCACCACCGTACCATAGTGAAACATGGTTTTTCCCTTCATTCCATTCCGCAGCCTCTGGCTTGGCCTTATTTTAGAACAGTCAGCTGGCAACAGATGTGGTCCTATAGACTAAAACTGAGAGACCTGCCTGGTGTGATGCCAGCTGTAGCTTGTGTTAGCCAGATCTCTGCCTCATAACCTGAGTGGAAAACACCTTGGGGGGGTTGGGGGCAACAGCACCAGGCTTTCCTGCTGAAACTGCTGTACCTGAGTGAGCTTCTCTTGCTCCCCAGAAGAGGTGGCGAGATGCAGGATGTGATGGAACCTTTGGGTGGATGCATTAAGACCAGCTCTTCCCCCCGACATGTTTAACAGGTCAGCATCACCTCCCAGGAAGATCTGATTTGGCAAGGAAGGGTCCATTCCAATCCTCTGTCTGGGGAGAGAGAAAGGAGGGAGCATGGGTGAATAATAAACCCCATCTCCCCTGAAGAAAGGGTGGTGTGGTCCAAAGATAGAGATTAGCAGAGTACACTCAGGCTGTTTAGAATGGCTTTAGCATTGCCCTCCATCCAAGTTACAACCAACACTGGAGATGGCACAAGAGAACACAAGAATACAAGGTACCCAAGAGCTGCTTAAATGAAGCCCTCCATGCTGCAGGATACGAATTATGGCCTATGCACTGTAATGGAGATTTCAGATTTCTCCATTGCAAGCAAATGCACATAGCTACTCGTTTCTGTAGCCATCGTGGTACCTGAATCCCCCTCCTCCGCCATACTGAACAAATGAGAGTCCGTTTCCTATGCTACCCTGCTCTCTCCATGGTGGAGACATAACCAGCACTCTTTACCTCTGAACCTTTGGAAGCTGGAAGATCTCCTGCCAGATGGAGAAGAGCCCCTTGTTCTGGTCCTTCAAGCCAATCTTCATTGTCTGCACCATCCTCATGCTGAGCTCTTTCTTGCCTCGGCCATGAAGGAACTGGAGAAACAACCAAGAAATCTGATTATAGCCAATGCGATGAAGAATGTGAGGGAGGGTTGCTGCTGAAGAGGAAGGAAATTAGGGGGAAGGCAGAAAGAGGCTTTCAGTGGCATTTGACCATTCATCCTTCCACGCTTGTGCTGATAAAAATGGGAGTTAATGGCACCCGAATCTGACTTTACATACTCTGTCGATAGGGTGATGCTAAGTTGGGATCCCAGAAAAGGGGGAGATCTGCTTAACAGGAGAGCTTAAAGAAATTGAGTAGAGCAGACTGCATGGACATTTCAAGGGCCCAGTGATGGGATACAGAGCTTTTCCTCTAAACTGCCAGCTGGAATCCAGCCCCGTGTCAAGAGCCACAGAGTCTATACCACCCACAGGCCTGTGGGAAGTGGCAGCTGCGCTGTACCTGCAAGGTGTTTATACATGAGCGGATGTCATTCTCGGTCTTCTCACACAGCACCGTGAGCGCCCCTGTATCCGCCTTCATGCCCTGCTTGACGGCAATCTACAGAAAAGGGAGTTAGTGCGTTAGCTCCCATATGACACAGAGAAATAATCCCGGGCAGAAAGGCGCTTCGGGTGTACACTGACCTCGTATAGTCTCTGCACCAGCCGGGAGGGTGCAGTCTGAGGAAAATTTAAGAGGAAAGCTTGCTGTCTCAGCTGCCTCAGAGAGGGGACATACCTGCCAAAGGGAAACACAGAGGCCTTTAAGGATAACCCTTACAGAGGAGGAAAACCAAGCAAAATAATGGGCCTCTAGCTACAGCCCAGGCCTAACTCCTCTCTTCAGTGGAAGTTTGGTCCATAAGGGGCTCAGGCCGCTCTATTGCAGACCCTAGCGTACGTTTACACATACTGGGTTAAAAGGGTCCTGGGTAGCTGAGGGTTTGTAACGCACACGAACAGATGACTTTGTGATTTAAGAAAGGCTAGTAAGAATGAGTTTTAAAAGGTGCCTTCTCTGGGGAAGTTTGATAACAAGTCACTAAGTTGGCTTGGGAATGCTATGGTGGGCAGATGCTGCTCAAAGGGCGTGCTGGGACCAGAAATGTGCCAGCCTCTCTCCCGAACAGAGCTACAATTGTAATTTAGCTGGAGGAGAAAGAAACAGTTGAATGATTAGAGAGAGAAAGAAGGGGGGGAAAACTGCTTTCACATAATGAATCAGTGTCTTCACCAGAGGTCCCCAAAGTGTGGGGCGCGTCCCGCAAGGGGGGCACAGAGGAACATAGAATCATAAACTATCAAGGTTGGAAGGGACCTCAAGAGGTCATCTAGTCCAAAGCCCTCCTCAAAGCAGGACCAATCCCCAGTTTTTGCCCCAGATCCCTAAATGGCCCCCTCAAGGATTGAACTCACAACCCTGGGTTTAGCAGGACAATGCTCAAACCACTGAGCTATCCCTCCCCGCAGGGGTGTGTGGCAGGGCCTGGGCCAGCCCCCATGGGGGTGGGGAGGGAGCGCCACCCAGCCCCCAGCTCTGCTCCAGTCCTGCCCTCAGCTGCGTCCCCCAGCTCCAGTGCCTGGCGCCATCCCCAACCTCAGTGTGGCTCCGTTCCTGGCTTGGGGCCGAGGCTGGGGTAAGGCCAGGAGCAGAGCCACACCTGGCCAAGGGCCCGACTGCCGGCCCCCACCGCAGCCCAGCTGCGGCTCCACTCCTGTTCCTGCCCACCTAGAGTGACCAGACAGCAAGTGTGAAAAATCGGGCCGGGGGCTGAGGGTAATAGACACCTATATAAGAAAATACCCTGAATATCAGGAGAGTCCCTATAAAATCAGGACATCTGGTCAGCCTACACCCACCCACAGGTGCAACCCCAGCTTCGGCCCCCTTACCCCTGTCCACCCACCAGCCCCTTCCAGATGTGGCCCCATTCCCAGCCCAGCAGGGGTGCGTGGACAAGGGTAAGGGGTAGGGGGGCACCCTCCAAAAAGTTTGGATACCACTGGTCTTCACATTCATACCACACAAACCACGTACTCAGTGTGGTTTGCAGAGAAGGAAGCAAAGCATTCAGAAGTAAAACGAAACACCGCCATTCTTTATTCTAGACCAGCCTTCCGCAAGGCATGGAGCAGCCAGCAACCCCAGCTGGTTGGTTCTGGTTTTATGCCTGATCCTATCTTCAATTTCCTGACCCAGAGTGAAAGGCCCAAATGAAAGATACTAACTGGTCATTGCAAATGCAGATGATTGGCCTTAATAAGATGCCGCCTTCCCTTCTCCTTTTTCTGCCCCCTGCTCCACCAGGGTTAGCTGCCGGCTCAGTCTCCGTGTCCTTACGGTTGATGATGCTTAGCAGCACATTAATAGAAGCCTTGAAAATTGGGTGCGGGAAAGAAGGGAAAAAAGAGTGAATGTTAGTTATTGAGGGATACAGGAAAGAGTTAATACAACTGAGCGAATTCCTAGCGATGGGGGAAAGGTGGGGGGTGGGTCAGCATGCTCGACCCCAGTGCTGCTGGGTGGGGCACTGCTCAGCTGGATCTCTCTTCCGCAGGGTCTTCTGCCCAAGATCAAGCACAGAACTGATGTTAGCATGAAATCTGTCCCTTACTGGGGGACTCTATGCTGGCCTCGCTAGGGGGCGGGCGCCGCGATCCAATCTCTGAGCTCTAGGTCCTGTATGTATCCTCTCCCCAAGACACCCAAGTGTACCGAATGGTTTTTTTTTGGAAGGCAGCCGACCAGCACACAGCCCAGTTAAAGGCTTCACCCCATTCTACAACTGAACTCTATCCCTCCCATTTCCGACTTGCTTAGAACCCTCTCGAACTCTTCCGCATTACACGCGGCACGCATTGCAGCCATGAGTCGCCACCCCGAGGAGCCAGGCTTTGACATCTCATTGGTCCTAGCCAAGGGAGAAGCCAGGCTAAGTTCTTCTCTCTCAAAAAGTTACTGACCAGTCTGGACTTGCAAAGGAGAGCGATGGTGACGAAACACACCTGCAGAAAACCACTAAGGGTCAGATTTTTAAAGTATTAAAGTGTCTAGTGAGTTTTCCCAAAAGCCTCTAGCCAGTAACTCCCACAGATTTCAGTGGGTGCCAAGCAAGTAGGTGTTTTTGAAAATGTCACTGCGTGCCTAGATACCTTTCAAAATCTGGCTCTAAGAGTCTCGGTCATTTTCCTGCTCCCCCAATACAGAAGAACAAGTGACGAGGAAACGGTAGGATCTCCCCAGCTATGAAACCCAAGGTTGGGCCCCCCCGCCCCGTCCCAAGTCACAGGGCTTACAGTTGGCGCACCGTCTATCTCATCAATGATCAGGCAGTTTGGCTTCTCACTGGCCCCCAGCACAGACTTCATTTGAGTAGCAGCGTCAATCCGCGTTTTGAATATGTCCGGGCTGCGGTCATCACTGAAACAAAAGCCGTTTGGAGACATTTATATTCTCTTGAGTTTATTCAGCCTTGAAGATATCCTGCCAGGATGGACTGGAAGGCCAGGCAGGAGAACCGACTCACCTGGCGTTCATTTCAACTGCATTGTATCCTGCTTGCTTGGCAATAACGTGGGCCAGCGTGGTCTTCCCCAAACCCGGTGGGCCACACAGCAGCGCCACCTACAGCAGAGAGTGGGAATGCAGAGCAATGCACACCGTGTGCCCAGCACAGGAGACCGTCGCTCGATACCAAACAAGGTCTATGTTGCAAAGGGTCAAAGCTCTATAGCCTGAAAACTGCTCTGTCTTTAAAGCTGCCCCATCTTCTACCTCGCAAGGCTCCAGGAACTTCTTGGCATTCAGATCCTATGGTGCTTTATACAGCAACACTAGCCCAGTATCCTGATCAAATCCCAGTTTGGGTCATTGTAACCTTGCCTATTTAATTCCTGCCATTTCAATGAAATTCTTCTTCACTTCCTGTCCTAAATGATCCTGTGGTACTGCTATTAAACAACAGTCTCTGTCCACCGTAGCGGTGGCTGCACTGATTGCTATAGCTATGTATTTTACATACCTAAGTCTGGCCAAGTTATAAATGCAAATGAAAACAGTTCACTTATTCAAAGCGATGGTAGAATCCATTAATGGAACACATAAGGCAACCTTAACTATAGGCATCAGTGCCAGCAATATGTATGATGGTATATTTAAGTTTGTAGAGTGCTTTGGGATCCCTTCAGGGTGACACATTCTGCATAAGTGGTTAAGATCCCAGCAATGTATTTACTTAAAACAATCTTTGCCATAACCTTAATTTGTATCCCTTAATTTGCTGTTTAATCCAGCAGAGGAGATGTATGCAGTGCTATTCTGCTGTTGAGTATCTATTTTTGTTTTCCCTTCAAAATCCATTTATGGGACAGAGCTAAGCTGACCAAATCATAAGTCGAGTGTATGATTTCATCCTCCTATGATGTATTTGTGCAGCGCTGCCCTCTGCTGGAAGGAATTGTGCCTGCTTAAGGGTATGTAATGTCACCTCTAGTGGAGGGGATTTTCAGAAGACAAGATTGAACTACAGGACAAGCACAAGTATGCGCCGACCTGCAGCTGCCTGTGCTTGGAACAGTCTCCTTTCACCCCAGCCACTATCCCACTTTTTAAACTTGCAAAATGCAAGCGCAAGCAGAAGTTGACAGGAAAACCCCAAGAATTCACTTAAAGTCTAAAAAGTAAATCCAAATTTCTCAGGGTTGTGCTGGAAGAGGAGGGGCCAAGCTGCTAATATGCACCTTGTATTTGGGTCTCTTGTGGTGATCCAGCTCAGCCTCCAGAATCTCTTCTGTGAATTGTGCCTTACTTCTCCATTTGTTCTGCTGCTCCTTGGGCTGTTTGAATGGAGGGCGGGCGTCAACACTCGGCTTGGCTTTCTTCACGGGTTTTTCCTTCCCGAAGACCAGCACGTCCCACAGCTTCAGCCATTTCAGAAGGCAGCGATTTGTGTACTGAATGACAGAGGAGGAAAGGGGGAAGGATAAATAAGCAAAGGAGCTTGAAGGATCTGCCTGAGCAGAAAATGAGAAACAGACGAGTGCAAGAGAGCCTCCCATGTACAGAGCGAGAAAGTATCCTCCTCTGTAGCTTAAAAAGCTACTGTTTATGGACCGCAAAGGTCTCGGTTGGGAGGTTCTTTTCCGTGTGCACACATGAAACAACCAATGAGTTGAGCAGATCAGACTCGAGCCTTCAGGAGGCAGTAGGGATTTCTCCCCACCCCAACCTCAGCCCCTCAATTGTGTGTCCCAATACATGGATATAATTAACTAAATCAGGCATTTGACATTTTAATCTTCTTGAATGGAAGATGCCATTTGGGTTTAGAGGTAGTAGCACCATCTAGCGGGCCCAGCACTGGATTAGGAATCAGGAGACCTGTGTTGTACGTGCAACTCTGCCATTGGCCTGCTGGGTGACCTAGGCACGTCCCTGCCCACCTCTCTGCCTGTTTTCCCTCCCACCCTTTGTCTTGCTTGGCCATTTAAATGTTAGGTTGTTTGGGGCAGGGACCATCTCTCACTGTATGTATGAGCAGCACCCAGCACAATGGGGCCCTGATCTCAGCTGGGGTTTCCAGGAGCTGCGATAACACAAACAACAATAATTTGGCACCAGAAACCCCCAGGATTAAAGAACTATCATAAAAAAACCCCGTCAGGTCTACTTTATATAGAGATCTTACATCATCACTGAGCAGCTCCGTGTAGTGTCTAGGAGTGAATCTGTCGACCCACAGGCAGTGCAGCGCAGATTCCTCCTCATCGTCAGCACCATCCGTTTCCTCGTTAGGCTCCGGGGTCTCATTTCCAGCCTCTCCAAGGAGGGGACTGCAAGGAACAAGGCAGAGATTAAAAACCTCAGAGCACAAAGTGCCCACCCATGAGAGCCTGTACTAGAGTCAAAGGAAAGATCAGACAATAGTCATCATCTATAAATATAAACACTAGCCTAGGTTCAAAACATCCAACACCAAAAGGACAGAAGGGATCCTAAATCCAGCTAACTTAATCCAGTTAGAGAAATCCACCTGAGCAGTTAGTTCTCCCTTCACCGCATTTCTCTAACTGCCCCAGGTCATGGGCTACATGCTAGCCCACTCAGCAACTTCTACCTATTCAGTGTTGAGGTTTTTCAAAAGATCACAGACTGCACTGGATAAATAGAGGTGATGGGGCTTGGGTATTTTTTAGGGCTGTCAATTAATTGCAGTTAACTCACACAATTAACTCAAAAAAATTAATTGCGATTAATAGCCGTTTTAATCGCACTGTTAAACAATAGAATACCAATTGAAACTTATTAAATATTTTTATGTTTTTCTCCTTTTTCATATATATTGTATTCTGTGTTGTAACTGAAATCAAAGTGTATAATATTTTTGACTATAAATATTTGCACTGTTAAAATGAGAAACAAAGGAAATAGTATTTTTCAATTCACCTCACACAAGTGCTGTAGTGCAATCTCTTTGTCGTGAAAGTGCAACTTACAAATGTAGATTTTTTTTTGTTACATAACTGCACTCAAAAACAAAACAATGTAAAACTTCAGAGCCTACAAGTCCACTCAGTCCTACTTCTTGTTCAGCCAATCGCTAAGACAAACAAGTTTGTCTACAGTTACAGGAGATAATGCTGCCCTCTTCTTATTTACAATGTCACCAGAAAGTGAGAACAGGCGTTTGCATGGCACTTTTGTAGCACGGGTTTCCAGCAGTGGTCACACCAGCGCCAAGTACAGAGGTAAAATAACCTCTCGACTTGTCCTGGAGATTCCCCTGCTGATGCATCCCAGAATCACATTAGCTCTTTTGGTCACAGTATCACACTGGGAGCTCATGTTCAGCTGATTCTCCACCCCCACCCCCAAATTATTTTCAGAGTCACTGCTGCCCTGGATACAGTCCCCAATCCCATAGGTATGGCCTACGTTCTTTGTTCCTAGATGGATTCACGTACATACAGCCATACTAAAACGCATATTGTGTGCATGCACCCAGCTTACCAAGCGATCCAGATCGCTCTGAATCAATGACCTGCCTTCTTCATTGTTTACCACTCCCCCAATTTTTGTGTCATCTGCAGTTATCGGTGATGATTTTATGTTTCCTTCCAGGTCATTGACAAAAATCTTGATTAGCATACAGCCAAGAATACATGCCTGCTGGACCCTACTGGAAACATTATTACAGTAACACCTGGAGGCCTCATCTGAGATCAGGGTCCCACTGCGCTAGCTACTGTACATATATGTAGTAAGAGACCATCCCTGCCTCAGAGAGCTCACAGTCTATATAGACATGAGAGGCAAACAGCAAGCGAAAAAGGATGATCATGCTACAGATGGGGAACTAAGGCATGGTGTGATTAAGTGACTTGCCCAAGGAAATCTGCGGCAGAGCTGGAAATTGTACCCAGATCTCCCGAGTTCCAGTTCATGTCTTGGACCACAAGGCCATTCTTCGACCTAAAGAAACCCTCTGGAGCAGGCTCCAATGAGCAGGAAGCGTCAGTGGCTGAGTCCCAAGAGAAGCCTCATCGTGGTGACGGAAGCGGCACCAGAGAGCGACGTGCGAGAACCCTGGCAGTAGATGCTAGAAGGACAGAAGGAGAATTGCCAAAATGACCCACCTGTTTAATATTTCGGTCAGCCGCTGCGATGCCTCCAAAACCCGCCTCCGACGCTTAAAAACAAACAGGGGTGCGATGGGGGTCAGAAATGCTCTAATACATGGCTGGTGACTTAGCAGGGATTTCATAACTAATGCTCTTTGCCTCGCAGGGTGGCAAGGAGGTTATGCTGTGATGACTATTTTGCTTTAGTCCAAGAATTAAAATCCATATATTAAAATACGTCACTTCCCCGGTGGGCATTCTCCAGACCTGGCTGTTCAGGGACATGATGTTTGAGGCCACATTTTTGAAAGGTCTCCGTCTGTGCTTGCAATAAAACAATCTGCGTGCGTCTGGTGGGTCCTTTGGTGCAAGTATGAATGAGGCTGAGCACTCAAACACTGCATGCTCCTCAAGAAGGCCATCTGGCCAATTCTGAAGAACCAGGTTTTCCGATCTACCATATACAAAAAAAGCTAGTCTACAGAGTGCTACCCTCTCCTAGCTCATTTTGATCTCAGTGTTCTATCCACACAAGAAAGAAAAATGAATCATGTAAATTTGTTGTTGGATATAATCTATATGGTCCCTCTGGGGTCGGTACATTCACATCCTGAGGGTGTTTACACTGAAGCAGGACCACCTGTTACAATCTGGTCAATTGTCTTGGTAGCTGAAACAGCCAAGAGCTTTTCTGACACTGAGGTGAAAGTGACCAACGAAACCTTGGATCACCAGTGATGGACACAGACTGGCCATCCAGCCAGACCGTCTTAAAGACCTAGCTAGAGATCAGTTTGCATGGCGCTCGTTCTGCAAGGAGACTACATTCCTTAAGGATCTGCTTTTTGATGGTAATCTATACGGAGCCACGCCTGGAAACCAAACATTTCATATGGGAAAGGAGGGAGAAGGGTTAGTCCAACAGAACAGACTCAAAGGGAAGCGGGGGAAGCCATTTCACACATTCTTTGAGTCCTGTTAAGTGGGCAAAGCACTTAAGAACATAATACAGGGAATAAATTTACTAGGGGTGACATTTTCCAAAGCATGTAAGCGACTACATCCCATTTTGAAAAGCGACTTAGGAATTTAGGAGACTAATTCTCCTTGAAAGCCAATAGGACTTTGGCTCTAAGTCACTTACGTTCGTCTGGAAATGTTACCACAGTCTTTTTCCATCTCTAAGTTTTACCATCAAACGGGAAGCAAGCAGCAGATCAGAAAAATACACCTGCTGGCGATACTTTAGAACATCCGGAACCTTGATTTTCAGGTGTGTCTGCTAATTCTGGGTACCCAGCTTGACACACTGATAGCTTAATTCTTTCATAGGTTCCACAAACTACAGTCAGAACTGCAGGAGCTTAAGCTGTATGGAAACTAAAGATCGAGGCACCCAGAATTAACAAACACTTGAAGATTCAGGTCGTTGATGCCTGACCCTAGAAATATCAATTGCTAGCTGAGAGAAAGAGCTAGAAATAGGAATTGGGTACCATACCTCTTCAAACACTTGCTCCTTTAGGTAGGAAAAAGGAACCCCCAGTAAATGAAGTGGTCTTTGTGCGTTCCAGCCCAGAGAGTTGGGGAGCTGTAAAGATCAGAGACTGCACTAGTATTTACAAAGCACAGGTTCATATTTCACCCTTAGCAAGAGACTCTAGAGTTACTCAGCTTCCATCACTGCATTGGAGGCCACAGAACAACCTAACCAACCCAGTCTCCAGTTGCCAGATCTTACCTTCACTCCAATTCTGGAGTGATCTTCCTTCAGAACCATGAAGACTCTGGTGCCATCAGTGGATGTCACATTGACATAGTCCTCCAGGATGGGCGGGCGCTTGAGAACCCGTTTCGGGTCCTTTTCAGGGGGTGGCGTCACGTGCAGCGGAATCATGTCGCTCAATACCATGCTATCCGGGCTCAGGAACTTTGGACTCCTTTAAGACAGGGACACAAGAGAAAGTGCCCATGAAATCACATTCCCAGCAGGCTAAACTCAATGTACCAAAACTTACTTCAGAACCAAAACGTTCAAATCTAATACGCCCCAAATCAGATTTCATGGGCCTTTCTAAGTCACCAGAAAATGGCAACAAATACAAGCAGGAAAACACTGTGCAAACTTCCACCCAACAAAGCTCGGTCATCCGCACAAAGCCTGTCATGCAGCATTCCCAGCTATTCTACCCCTGGGCGCCCTCCACACGGCTCTGCCAACGTACCTACATGCTGGTCTTCAGCAATTTGTAGTCTCGTCACCCGCACAGCTTCTGTCCTGATATTACAGTCCCCTCCATACACCACTCTACCGACCCTCAACCTTGACTCCCCGCATATCCTGTTAGTCCAGTCCTGCTCTTCCCGCCCTGTCAAAGCCCCTGAACCTGACCTCAAGCTCCTGCCAGGCCCAAGCAAGGCACTCAAATGTCACTGCAATGAGTATGGTATGAAAGTTTAGATAGCGAGGGGTCTCTCTGGAGCAGAAACCGCCTGCGCTGTTGTGTGAAGTGGAAACAAAAAGGGACTAGGATAAAGCCACCCAACTCGTTTTCCCTTGTAACCTAAATGGACATCTGACCCCAAGCTTCCAAAGACCTTTAGTTTACTGCACAAGTTTAGCTCCAAGATTTAAAATTACTGACTGCCAATGGCCTTCCTCACAACAGTGACAAAATAACGAGAAAGGGATCCAAATCCTGTTAACCTGGCACTCTGCAGTTTGGAGCAGTCCCCCGGGGAAGGAGGCGGGGTAATGTCGTCCTGGGGGAAATCAGGAGAGGCCAATTTGTCCTCCGCACCAAAATTCAGCTTCTTAACGGCTTCAAGTCTTCGTCGCTTTGGCTTAGGAGCTGTTAGACACAAAGGGAAGCGGGGGAGGGAATGCCGATCAAAGCAGGGTATTTACAGAAAGCTAATACAACTCCTTTCATCCAAAGATCTCAATGCACTTTATAAGCATTCGTGAACGGCGCTTCACATCCCCTTGTATCCCCTTTTAACAGATGGGCAACTGATGGCACAGTAAGGCAAACTGACTTGCCCAAAGAGTCAACAACAGAGACAAGAACGGACACCGGAAGCCCAAGTTTCCAAGACCGTCCTGCCAAGACACACACACAAACGTTTCCCGAATTAGAAAGATCCCGTAAAGTAAATTTTTCAGCGCAAGGCTACACGGTTCTGGCCTGCTCAGGGCCCACCTTTGAGACACCCTGGGAAATGAACTTCAGGTGCCTCAAAGAGGAACGTGGGCTTGGGAGACGGGTGGGAGGCGTCCGCTTTACCCTCTAGGTAAGAGCAAACATGGCAAGCTGGCCAATCCAGCGTCATGCCAATAGCCTGAGCTGCAAAGGGGATCAGCCGCTACGAAGGGCATTTAGGTGGAGGCAAAGGGAAGCACAAAAGGGCCTTGGCCTACAGGTATATAAAGCTAATCAAAGAGCATTTCCAAATCGTACTGAGCACAGCAGGAGGCTGGCGAGGGGGCAAGCTCTCCGAACACTCCTCCTCCTCGGATTCATGCAGAATATGCTCGACATGCCGCTTCCTTGGGTTAGCCTCCCCAGCGCTCTCCGCGGCATTTGTCTGGTGTTGAGAGTCCTTTTCCTGGCCTGGCTTGCAATTTAGAGCAGCAGAGTCCTTAACCCCATCCCCGGCTGTGATGGCTTCTTCAAACGTCTGCTTTCTGCTCCGGAGCTGGGAGACTTTCGGGGCCGACGGCTGAGATGGGACATCTGAAAGGGATATTTTAAAAAAACGACAGCGATATGAGGTGACCCCTCTGCACGGGGGGGAAGCAGCCATGAATAAGCCTGATTTTAGCAAAGGAGATGCCAAACCAGACTGCAACACCGGCCAGCCAGCAGGCATAGCACTAAACTAGTCCTTTAGCCCAGCTGAGCGTGAACAGGTTTCTTTTAATATCCAGGTGGGTTCCGTCTACATTTGCTAGTCGAGCCAAGTTCCAGGTCAGTCCAGCTACAAGCAAGTTTAGACATGGTTGCTTGCCCCAGGGAGATGGAACCTAAGTATTGGTGATTGTATTAAGAAATGTACCACACACGTTTTTAGCACGTAAAACCCTCAGATAAAATTCACTGTTACTCAAGTTTAAAACCTGCAGGGAGACTAGTCAACATCCAAGACCAACACTATGTACAAGCAAAAAAAAAAAAAAAAAAAAAAAACAAGGAGAACCTGTGGCAGCTTAGGGACTAACAAATTTCTTTGGGCATAAGCTTTCGTGGGCTAAAACCCACTTCACTGTATTCGATAAGGTGGGTTTTAGCCCACGAAAGCTTATGCCCGAAGAAATCTGTTAGTCCCTAAGGTGCCAAAACTACTCCTCGGTTTTTTTGCTGATACAGACTAACACGGCTACCCCTCTGAAACCTGTCACTATGCACAAGGGCATTAGGTAACCGCCCCAGCATGATAAACCCCTTCCTGATGGACTGGCTGATGGACCAAGGCTGAATCTCCTGATAACACTAGGCAGCCCCGGCTTTGCCATCCTGAACTCAGCTCTGCCAGGGACCGGAGGGGGCCCCATCTCTCTCGCCCCGCAGATCTTGCCATGCCAGTGCAAGCATGACTGCAACACGCTACAAACAAACCAGCAGCTGGTTTTGGACACACACGCAGCGCCACCCACCTTCCATCTCTGCCAGCACCTCCAGCTCGTCCGCAAACTGCTGGTCGAACTCATCTTCGATGCCATACAGCTCCGGCTCCTCCATGAGCCCGGCCCCGAGCTCCGCTCCGCTCCCGCAGCCTTGCACCGCCGACCGCCCGGCCTCCTCTTGCAGCTGCAAGCCGGGCTCGCGCGCCTCGCATGCCCTTCCGGGTAACGTTCCATCCCGCCGCCTCGCGAGCCGCTGATTGGCTGCCTCGCGCTTCACGCGCCGCGGCCCGGGCTCGTGCAGCTCCCGGCTGGAAACAATGTAGCCGCGGCGCCTTTCCGCCAGCCCCAGGGCGCAGGGCAGCAGCTGCAGCGGCAGGTCGGTCGCGCTCGGTGCATTTCGGGGGAGGTGCGTTGGATGCAGGTTTTCGCTGCTGGGGGACCCCCCCGGGCCAGCGCAAAAAGGCGGGGGAGGGGTTTGCACGAATTTCCTCCTTTCTCTCCCCTGCAGGGACCCTCGCCCCTTCGCTTTTGCTGGCTTTGCAGCTGGAGCCGCTGTCTCAAGAAGAAGTTGCCCAGGAGGCCCGCTGAGTCCTGGCTGGGGGCGGCAGGAGGACGCACTGACTAGGCTCAGGGCACGTTATCCTTAAATCGGCCTCATCGTACATTAAAATAACCGCCCCTCGCCGGCGCTCGTGGCGTTGGGAGGGTTCAGTGGCAAGAAGCGGTGGATGAAGGGGGTTGTTACCTGTGGGGTACCCACAACGGGATGTGGGTACCAACAGCACCTGGGGCCTGCATCCCTTTTTTTCTCCTGCTGTGCATCATTGGATGCTGACTGCTACCAAAGCAAGCCTCATTTTTGACAGGCGCTGAGACTACCCAGGAGAATATACCGTATAGTGTAGGGGACAATCTTGTATTGTGCCCTGGAGGTGCTGGATGGGGTCGCGGGCAGAATCTTTTCCGTTTTCAGTCATTCAGCCTGAACAGCAGGTGGTTTATTTTGTATCTAAAAATCAGTGGCGGTGAAGGAGCACAATGTGTATTGTGTTCCCGTCACACTGGTTTCTGACATTAAATGCACACTGTCCAATTTAAAACCATCCACTGTTAACAAACCATTCTTTGCCTGTATTACTGACAACACGGATTCAGGTACCAGCAGTTCCTTTCTGTAGTGCAAAGACATCGCCTGAGGTTGTAACGGAAAGGATTTTAAAAATCCAAGTTACCTTTCACTCTTGATGGCTTGTGTTTACATTTTGCATTGCTCACAGCTTGATCAGTGAATGACTTTCACTTTTGTTTTTAGGGCTGCAGTTTTTCAGTTTCAGCCAATGCAGGGATATAAACAGATCGAATATATATATTTCAAAATTGCCTTTTCCCATGGATTATACATTTTTTAATGGCACAGTAACATTTCTCTTGGGTTTTGTAGCTTTGTTTTACACCATCTAAATTTTGGGCCTAGTCTGAGTTGACCGCATCCTTTCAATCATGGCCAGTGCAAAAGCCTGTCTGAAATTCAGCAAGTGCAGTGTATCTGCCCCCCACGTAAATCCCACATCAGATGGGTGCGCTCATTATTACAAATTATTTGTATTGTGGTAGTACCTAGGAGCCCCAGCCATGGACAAGGACCCCGTTGTGTTAGGCGCTATACAACCGCATTGTGACTCCTAAATGTTGCATAGAGAGTAGAAGTGAGAGGGTTCACTGCCCTTTGTACACAGCTGGAAGTGGGGAAACCATGAACATCACCACATCGCTGTACATCCCACAACAGGTGGGTGAACTCACTATTATTAATTACCTGTGTTATGATCGTGCCTCAGTCAGGGTCCCATTGTCATCGTTGCTGTATTAACACAATAAAAGACAGTCCCGGCCCCAAGGAGTCTTTCTATGAGAAGACACATCAAGGGGGTGTGACAAACAATCGAAGAGGGTGGACGAAGGGAGGTGTGGAGCTTTCAACAGCTGGAGTGCGGCAGGGCTTCTGCACCGTGTCACAGAAGTCCAGTGTATGTTTGATGGATTTTGATGCTTTTTGTTTTGTTTTGAAGGATTTTATAAACGAAAGAGCACGCTCCCAAGGTTGAACGCTTACTTCCCTTCAAAGGGCCATGGAGCCGGGCAGCATTGATAACTTGTCCATCCTGTACCAGAGCTCTGACTTCATTGTGGTCAACAAGCACTGGGATGTTCGCATCGACAGCAAGATGTGGTATGAGAAGCTGACCCTGCAGAGCCAGCTGAAGTACCGTTTCCCAGAGCTGGCTGACCCAGACACGTATTATGGCTTCAGGTAAGTGAGCACGGAAGGGCAACGTTCATCTCAGCTCGACAGAGATGTTATCCCAATGCTCTCAATGCACGTCCTCTCCGAGACAGCTGTGATGCTCCAGGAACATGAGCTTGCAAGACTAGGACATAGAGAGCCAGGGATGAAACATTCACAGGCCAGGGCAATCGACTTTAAAATGAGCTGTAACGGGAGCCAAGAAAGCAAGGAGAAGGGGAAAGAGGGAGAAGGTAAAGCTAGAATCACTCCTGAAACCTGGGACCAGCAAAGAGCAGAATCCATCACACACAGACAGTGCTTGGTGGATCTAAATTATCCACTGGACCCCAGATCCTCAGTGGTATTTAGGCACCTAACTCCCACTGAAATCATTAGAAGTTATGCACCTTTGAGGATAAAGGCCTAAGTACTGAGATCCTGACTGCAAACTGCTCCAGGTGGGCTGACTACTGGGCCATTCGGAATCCCTTTCCCTTATCAGTGGAAAGCCTCCATCCTCTGAGCAGCTTGCCCTAGATACTGCGATAATGGGCACTACAGAAAAACCAAACTGAGAATTAAAAGCACTTACAATTAATATAGATAAATAAGGTACAAGACGTCCCATTGAAATGGTGCTCTACCAGCAATGAGGATTATCTGTAACTATTTCAGTAAAAGAAAATTCAAGTTGCCAGTGTCCCTTTAACAATGGGTTGTCTTGAGAGTATGCTGAGCACTTACATAAGGCTTTGCATCTTCAGAGCTGGGCAGATCTGGACTACAAGCTCTTGGTGTGGGCCTGGGCTTGGGCCAAGATCCAGCATGTACTTAGATGTACCCGAGCACCATAGGTTAGCCTTTTAGGGTGGGATTTTCAAAGTAGCCTATGGGAGTTAGGCACCCAAACTCAGTGCCCTGTATTTAAACCATTACACCAGACTCCTGCTGTATGGGTGACAGAGCCAGCTGTGGCTTTTCAGAATCCCGTGGAGGGTGTTTCTGACCCTCCCTTGCACTGTGTATCTCTCCTAGGTTTTGCCACCAGCTAGACTTTTCCACCAGTGGGGCCCTCTGCGTTGCTCTCAATAAAGCGGCTGCCGGTAGCGCGTACAAGTGTTTTAAGGAACGGATGGTGACGAAGGCCTACCTCGCTCTGGTAAGCGTAGCCCGCTCTGTCATGGTCCACGTCCTCTCGGCCACCATTCATTGCATCCTGCCCTTTTAATGGCAGTGTTACTCTCCGAGGCGTATAAACCGGTAGTGTGTCCTCAGCCGTTTTTGGTTAAGGTTGGGATTCCGAAGGCACATCTGGCTCACAGCTGTTCAGCAGCAGCACTGGTGATTAAGAGCTAGAACTAAACCAGAATGTCATATGTCCTGGTGATGAGATTGGAGCTTGCTCACGGAGGAGCCGTCTTAAAACCTGGCCCACACTGAGGATGTAAAATCCAGCATTGCCCAGGAGAGTAGGTGGTTTAGAGGATTTGCACTAGGACATAGATCCTTTCCTCCCTACTCCAACAATTTCAGTCCAGCCCATCTCGGTAGTAACTGCCAAGTCATTATCTTCTGACACTGTGGTCTAACCAGTGGGTCTCAATAAACCACTCCATCAGCAGTCCCCATGGTGGTACTCTGACCAGGCAAGCGAAGGATCGAATGGACTGGAGTCTGATCACTGATAGAAGTGATCTGTACCAGCCGTTGGTGAGACGATATGTTATCCGCACTGGCAATGTGCATGCTGTACCGTTCCTGCATGTGGAGAAGAGCGTCTTCCAGGTCTGTCAATTTGGCACCTTTCACTGGCACCAAATAAGGAAATCCCTGTAGTATTGTGAGGGTCTGGACTTGCTGGTAATTGGCTGAATACTGGGCCTGCCAAAAGAAAACAGATCCAGGAAGCTTTAAAGGTAACCCAGGGGTGAAGGTTTCATGCGTTAGTCAAGGAGTTTGGTAGTTCCATTGTTTCTACCTAGCTTGATTCACCGAACAATAGGTAAACCCTGATTGTACTGTTTGCTTCATATCTGAGGAGATTTAAGTACTTCCCTCCATGGGCAGCTCTACAGTAAAACCTTTGGCATGATTAAATCAGCATGGAAAATCAGTCGGTATAAATATGCCAGTAATCTTTTGATGTACGAGCTGACATAACTCTGCAGAGATCACAATGATTTGGTTTTGAAGCAATCTTGAGTGAAGGCAGCCGCTTTGGGGTGGGAGGAATACGCCAAGATTATTTAATTCCTTAAATACAAGGATTCCTTCATGTTAGTAGCTGAGGATAAACGTGTGTGATTTCCTGTGGTCTTGTGTGTTACTCCCTTTTGAACTTCAGTTTTCATGAAATGTTTCTAATCTCTTTAATAACAACGGCGAGCACAGTTGAAAAAAGATGGTAATTAGTGCTTACATCCTGACTCACCAGAGCATTTAAGCACGTGTTTAACTTAGAATCGATGTGATTTAACCATATGCTTAAAATATGAATAGAGACTAGGGAGCCTGGAGTGAAAGAAATGCCATAGAGAGATCAGCTCCAGTGCACCTGTGTAATAACAGTGTATGCAATGTCACTTTTTCATAGCTGAGCAAGGAAATCCTTTCCCACTATTGGCTGTTGTTAGCCCCAGATGTTTCAGAGACAACTGTTGTGTGAATATAGTTTTGTGCTTATAGATATGAGCTGAGGGGAATCCTCTGCCTAGCAATCTGGCCAAGTTATTAATTCAAAGCCAGTTGCAGACAAACGGTTTATTATCAGTGACATTTGGATGGTGTCTCAGGAGAAAACGAACATGCGTTGAGTAAATGTCACTTGGCATTGCTTCTGAGACAGAATCAATTTGTCCAGCAGAACTGAGGGATGTCAAGCATTTCCTCAGAGAGGCATCTTAGGAAGTACTATTGGTGTGTCTGGAGGTAATTATTGATACCCACTGTTAGTGTTGCAGGTGTTAGGAAGCACCAGAGCAAAAGTCTCTATGATAACCCACCCAAGATTTTATATATATGTGTGTGTGTGTGTGTGTGTGTGTGTGTACGTGGCTATATTATTATTGCTTCCAGAGTGGGTATTCTTTGTGTGAATCACATGTCTGAACTGTATTTTCTGTGTCGTATTAACAGTTGGATGCTGCAGCCATTGACATTTAGAATCGGGTACTCCGGTTCTGATGCTGAAAGTGACAGCACACAGTAGACGCATTGGAGTCCAGTGGGCTCTACAGAGATGCAGTGGTCTGCGTGCGCACTGTCAGTTCCAGGATCGAAACCTTAGATCGTAAGCTCTTTGGTGCTGGGACTTTGCTGCCTTCTGTGAGAGCATGATTTTTTGTGTCAAGTTTCTGTTTTCTTGGGGGAAGAGTTGTGCCCAGAGTTTATGGCTCAGAAGAGGTTTCAATTGTTAAATTGCAATTTATTTCTGGGTTTTGTTTTTTCCAGTGGCCTGGAATTGTTCTGAGCTGAGTTTCAGGGGTTGGTTTGTCCCCTTAACTAACTAACTAACTCTTCTGTGCTGCAGGTCAGGGGCCACGTGAGTGAAAGCAGAATGACGATCCGTTATGCCATAGGGAAGAACACGACAGAGGGCATGACCCACATGATGTGTATTGAAGGGACAGAAGGTAAGCCTGCTCATAGATCAGACCCTGTGTCCTTTCCTTGCACTGTTATCTTGGTGGTTTGTCTCAGGAGACTGGCAGCTGTGATGGATATGGCTGAACTCCTATTTCCCATCTTGTTTTAGGCTGCGAAAATCCAAAGCCTTGCCAGTCAGAGCTAAGCGTCCTCGAGCATGGTTCATACAGTGGTGACCCGGCAACTAAAGTGCTTCTACAACCACTGACGGGTAAGTGCTGGAGGGCTGAGGCAACCCCAGCATGGCACTGTTTCTTATGTTAGAGGGAGCCAGGCCTTAGGGCCTTGACTAGGGTGCAGAGCTGTTTTGCTGACTCACCCTGACAGTGGCGCTGGGTGTGTCTCATCAGCGAAAATATTGAGAGTCTCTCTGAGGCAAGAGAGCTAGAGGGAAGGAGCAGGATGTCCTGCAGGGAGAAACCCCAGTCATCTGGCATTTGCAGTCCTGGGCCTTGTCTCCACTGTTGTGATTTGGTTCTGCACTGTGGACCAGAAGCATTTAGGGGCTAGGATGAGATGAAAGTCAAACTCATTGTCAGTCATGACCTAAATTGGGTCTTGAGCCCAGGTCTCCAAAGGTCAAAGAGTACGATGCATTCTCTCCCAACATCACGGGCATCAAGAGCCAGGGATTGAATGTCAGCGTTTGAACGCTGTGCCCTTTACTCTTTCATTCTTCTGTTGCATTTAGGCCGGACACACCAGCTCCGGGTTCACTGCAGTGCCGCTGGACACCCCATAGTGGGAGACTTCACGTACAGCTTTAAGAAGGACAGTAACCCGTACAGAATGATGCTCCATGCCTCCTACCTGCGGATTCCTACCAGGAAGGAACTGATTGAGGTGAATGCTCCTGACCCCTTTCTGACCTCTCTGGATAGCAACTGGGTCCCTCACCACACTGTGCACCGACTGGACGAGATGCTTCAGGAATTGAAGGACAAGACTATCCGGGTAGAGGAAGAGGAGAGGAACCAGGAAGCATTGCTTCGTAGTGGAGGAGAAGAGATGCCGAGCAAAGCCAAGAGCCTGGAGACGGAGGAAGAACGAGCCCAGTGTGAGCAGTGGTTGGCGGAGTGGGCCTTGGCATGAGATGCTGCTCTTGCTGTGCATTTCAAACCCAATATTCCATTTCTCACTGTGGGACGTGACAGACAATCCCCCCCGCACCCCAGGACCCAACACCACCTCCTCGTCAGCACGTTTTTATGCCGAGCTATCTTAGAATGAATCCTCCAAGGGTTCGTTTCCGGGACTGAGATTTGACTTATTTTAGCATCAAGTAGGATTTTGTTTATTGCGAGTCAAGCTCCACCCCACCACGGGATGCACATTCTCCTTGTTCTGCAACTCAGCTACGGGATTTGAATGGCGTGCACCATACCAGAAATGAGGCAGAAGCCCCAGCGGCCTGCACCTCTGTATTAGCGCTAAACTGCTGGGAGGGGTTCAGCAGAGCTGATCCATTTAGGGCGCTCGTGCAGGGAACGGTGGAGCGCCTTTCAAACCTGTAGTACTAAACCATTGCCAGGATACAATCAATTTATAGGGAATCAGTAATGGAGACGAGAAGGTGTGGACCTTACGCCTTTCTGGGTGGAATCTTTGGATCTGCTTTCGCTTCCCCGTTCCCGCCTACTGATCATGACCACTCACTGAGTCCTGTTAGCTATTGCTGTCTTCCAGTGCAGGGTATGAAGAAGTATCCTGCAGCATTTTGCATTGATCCCACTAAAAGGATGAGAGTCCTGCCAATCGGCCATGTGCTTTGCCAATGTGGGTAAACCCCAGTGAAACAGAGCATCTGGGAGGGTCCTCTCATTGGAGGGTAGGACTCACTACCTTTCCCAAGTCTGCATTTAGACCACTTTTATTCTTAAAAGGTTTTAAATTGATGAATCCTAATGAATTTTAAACTTTCTAAGGAAATTGATACTGAATACAGTCCTTTAACAGTTCTGCAATGCTGTCGGTCTCAGATATTTGTAACATCACACTTCTAGTACACTGGCACCGGTAGCAGATTAAAAATATCCAATGCCCCAAAAAGTTTTCCTACAGGTGGTGAGATTTTATTACATACTTTACTTATATGCTCCTTTTCTAAGAGCCTGCTCTTGCCTGGAGATGCACATGTCACTCCTGCTGTGACTAAAAATTGGCATTCCAGGCAATTCTCAGCAGACGAACACAATCCTAAGTAAATTCATGAGAATCACCTTGTTCTTCTAATGCCTGTGACAGGGTACTGCCTAAAAAGAAAAGGAGGAGTTGTGGCACCTTAGAGACTAACAAATTTATTTGAGCATCAGCTTTTGAGAGCTACAGCTCACTTCATCAGATGCATACTGTAGCTCACGAAAGTTTATGCTCAAATAAATTTGTTAGTCTGTAAGGTGCCACAAGTACTCCTGTTCTTTTTGCAGATACAGACTAACACGGCTGCTACTCTGAAAAGGGTACTGCCTGGCTTTCATCACTAGATGGTGCCTTAGGCAGTCTCAGGTATCACAGACCATTTGTTTAAATTGTCT
Source organism: Chelonia mydas (assembly GCF_015237465.2). NCBI lineage: Eukaryota > Metazoa > Chordata > Testudines > Cheloniidae > Chelonia > Chelonia mydas. The sequence goes on along the minus strand of NC_051250.2, from coordinate 4,916,288 downwards.
TAGGACTTCAGCAGTGAGAGTAGAGGAAAAACACACAAAACTAAAGGAATGTTAAGGGGCTGGTGAACACAAACCATAGCAAGGAAGGCTGGGACTCAGGGTCTCTGTTTTGGGAGAGTCAAGAGTTGAAGGGAAGCCTTAACGGAGAATTTCCTTGCTTTGCAAATCTAATTCAAACCTTCAGTGTTGCTGTACTTGCCATTTTTGTGTTTTAATTTTCTCCTTCGGCTTTTAACGGTAGTTTTAAAATAATGGAATAAAACTGTAATGGAATTCTGTGAGACAGTCCATAGATTATTGGGACAATAAACCACAATCACCCATTCAATTCTATTGTGACCTGTGTATCTTAGCTATTTACATAGCACAAGTCACCTTAGTATCTAAGCACTGAGCTGTCACATCAGTGCATGCCTTTCGGGTCCCTTAATCCCCAGTCTATTGTGGATCTGACAGTGCACGCTGTTTCAGTGTTGTTATAGCCGTGCTGATCCTAGGATATTAGAGAGGCAAGGTGGGTGAGGGAATATCTTTTATTGGACCAATTTCTGTTGGTGAAAGAGATGAGCTTTTGAGCTTCTACAGAGCTTTTCTTAAGGTCAGAGTAAAATAGATTCGCTCACCCACCTTGTCTGTTCCCCCAGATGACAAATAGATCTACTGGGAGAGGTGAAAAGAACTTCACCGCTCTCCAGGGGCCATGGAAACATAAATGTTCTGTTGGGTCACTTAAATCATGCTTAGTTTTTGCCCCTCAGAATGGCTCTGGCCACCTATTTCCATGGACGCCATTTGATACATCCTCAGTATTGTCTCAGCTGCCAATGTAATGCACGCAGGCTCGCTTGTTTCCAGCATTGTAGCTGGTATGTTCTCCTTCTGGAGAACATGTAGCTCAGACTGACACACCCATCGGGAGGAGGATTTGTGTCTTAGAGAATTACATCTCATTGCACCAATGGATGCATGTGTGTGCCTGCAGCTTCCAGTAGCCGTATGGAATTGCTATGAAATGGGTCTTTGAGATAACAGTTCATCATCCGAGCTTTTGATGCATTGATAGGAGAATCTTCCTGTTTGGCACTTTATTGCTTGATATTTTGTGTGTGTGTCGTAGAGTTAGGGCCAGTTAATACCTGGTGGGTCATTATTTTTCATGGTTCTTCCCTACGCTATTCCCACTCATATCTGAAGCAGTGATCAGGTGATCAGTGAATGTGAATTGACGCTGAGGGACATTTGTTAGGAGCAAAGCATTCAACAGATTTTAGTAGCTACAGGAAGCAGAGACTCTAGCTTGGTTTGCTTTAGTATCGGACCGTCCCCATTGAGTATCCTAGTTCAGCTGCTGATATTTTGCCAGGCAGGCAGAGGCTCATCCAGTAGAGAACATATCTCTTGCTCCAGAGACTGCTGGAGATTGTGTTAGTCAAAAGATGTGACATGCATCAGTTGGCTGGGACATGATCTTGGGAAGCAATTCACGGAATAGCATTAGCACTGGCTCAGGGCAGTCCTGATTATCAGCATTACTGGCTGGAGGTTACGTATCGCAGCTATGCAGGCTAATGGTAGCTGCCTGTTTGGAGGCAGACAGAATGTTTGTGGAAGTAGAGGACCAGAGATGAGAAGTTCTGTGGACAAAACCTCTAAGACTCTTATCAATAATGGTCCCAGTCTCACCTACCTTTGTCACACATATGCACAGTGATGGGGGAAGCGTAGGAAGTGGAGCCTGTTGGGAAGTAGCCTGATGAGATTCCTTAAACTGTAAGCCAATGATTAGCACCAATATACTGAGTAAGTGACTTCCCTGATCAGTGTGGGAAGGTGAAATTCACTGTGGTGGAGAGATCACACAGAAAGTCCTGGCAACACTTACGTCCTTAACATAGGGCCTTGTGCAGGGCACGTACACTGGGGTGAATTGTACCCCATAAGAGATATAGAAAGTGTCTTCCAGCTGAGATATGCTCAGCATCAATCCTACCAGCTCAGCAGCGGTGTGTGTGATGGGGGCCATTTGGCTCACATTGGAGTGTGACTGCCCGTTGGCCATGAAGATCTCAATTTGTCTTCGCTGTGGTGACCCATAACTCACACTCTCCCCCACGCATACACGCAAAGAGGAAAGTAAGCCATTGTACGGGGAATCTCACTGGTTAGGTGAGCACACCCTAGTGTTTGTTCACCGGTTGACGGGCAAAACTTGTCCCAAATATTTAAAGTCTTGAAAACATTCCATTCAGAACCCTGTGGACCAAATGTTGGTGCAAAGACCACAGCATCCCCTGTTTGTTCTGCACGCCTGGGAGGGTTTAGACTTTATGTATTGCACTTTTATCCAGTGTTGCAGGAATCAGAGATGAATATTTTTTTCCTGAAATTTTATGAATTGTGGATTGAGAAATATATTTTGCAGTAATGCTTTTACACTGCTTCCACCGTTGAACTCCATTGTACAGTGTTTGCTCTCCTTTAGCTCCTCATCTGTGTTTATCATGTGGTAGAGATTTGACGGTTACTTCCCTTGGGTAATTTGCTAGGAGCCCTAGGTCGATCTATTTATATATTTATAATGTGGCATGGGTAGTTTTGGTGGGAGTGTTTTGTGACATTTTGTAAACCTTGGGATAATCCTTGTTGTTTATTGTTAATGCATTTGTGGACATTCCTGTAATAAACCACTAAGTGTGCACCGTGCTTGTACCAATGGCCTGTTCAATTCACACAACCAGGGTGTTGCATGAAAAGGATGCTGCCATATTAAAAAAATAAATAGCCAGTGTCCTTAGCCCCTTAAATTAAGGCAAAGCTTTCTGCACTGCTCCTCCCGGTATCCTGACGAGGAATTATCGCCATTCCACAAATGCTACTAGACAAGTTTCCTTTTCTTTGGTAAAGGAACAGACTCCATGGAACACCAAGGAGGGCCCAGTGAGTAGGTTCAATTCCATGCTCCCCCGCTGGTTGCCTGTGTGAACTTGGGGCGAGTACGTTGTCGCTCTGTGGCTCAGTTCCCCACCTGAGTAATAGTAGCAGTACTATCCTTCCTTACAGGGGAGTTGTGAGGATGCATTCATTACAATGGGGAGGCCTCCAGTGATGAGGGTCAGGTAAGGACCGTAGGGAGATAAACCATTCCCTCCATGGTAATCTTGGAGGGAAATGTAAGAATGAAGCATAGTTTAAAGGGGTGCTTTGTTCATTGCAGCCCGGTTACTGTCTCCATAATCTTCCCTAGTTACTCTCTTACCAGTATTCATGGCCTAAATCTGACCCTCCTCCCACATCCCCTCCACACACACACTAGCTGAAACCAGATACGCCCATATCATGTACACAGAGCGAGACTTTTGACCGTCTTTGTGATTTGCCTAACCCGGTCGCCCAGACTCAGGCCAGCGACAGGCAGGGAAGTAACATGCTCTCCCCGACCTGCCCTTGAGCTTCATGGGTTCTTTGGAGGTGGAGCTGGAGGGTGAATCTAGACCAACAAACTTCATGTTCTCCTTGTTCAGACACGAGCTCGGATGAGTCACCGTGCATCTAGGATGCTACTTCCATGCGTCAGAGCAGAGAGTCGGCCCCTTGCTCTGAGTGAGGGAGCAGCAGGAATGTCCTCGCTCTCTGTACACCACCCCCATTGCATTGCATCGCCCAGGCCTCTCCTAACACTCAGAATGCCCGAAATGTGACCTCAGCAATCTGAGCCCAACCTTGTTGTCCTCCTTGCAACAGCAGGTCCCTCCTAGTTCTCCAGCCCTCTCCATCCAGGAGCTTGGCCTGCATTCGCTTGAACCAATCAATAACTGGTTTGGCTTTGAAATTTCCAGACTGCGTTTGATCCTGTCTACACTGAGCAGCCGAAGCATGTTCAAACCAAGGTTCCCTCGAGTGGTTTAGAAGCTGGTTTTGATGCTAGTGGAGATACAATAGTAAGTGACAGGAGATTCTCACACACACACACACTGCGCAAGTCCTTGATTAAACCCCATGCAACCGGCTGCAGGGCTGTGTTCAGCCTAGCGACTGTGGAAGGCAGAGCAATTGTTTGCCATAACAAGGAAGGCCAGACAAGCGAGGAGAGGCTTTAAGGAGGAATGAGCACATACTGGCCAGGCTGGAATTTCTTGACTCTCCCATCTGCTCACACTAACCCGGCAAACCTGCTATGGAAAACACAGGCTTTAGTTTAGATCAGTCACTCAAGGGAAATCCCACCAGCTGCTGGTGCTAAGCTTTTGAAGGCCCTCCTGGTCAGCAGCAACTGGAGCGCGGAAGATGGACAAAGGGACTTCACCATTAAAGAGCTTTTAGTAAATTGCGATGAGAAAAAGCCAGACAAGGCACTCAGGGAGGTGAAAAATGGCCCTAAGCATTTAACGAGAAGATCCCAGTGCATTGCTTTCCCACCCCCTCACCAGATGGGAAGCGCTGGGTGCAAAGATGCCAGCTGTGATTTTTGGTTTCTTTGATGGATTTATATTGTACCTCATGCTCACAATACTGTTCAGATTCTTAATGCCTAGAGCCCTGCAAATCTGTGGATATCTGTGGACCATGTTCGTGGATCGTGGACGAATTTAGGTTCAAATTTACACGCAGGGCTCTATTAATGCCCCCCAGTCACTAGATGATGATCGAATCTCCCATCCGCATCTGCCTTTAAAAAACTGTTCTTTTTTTTAATTGAGAAGAGGGGTAGGGGTTGGGAGTGGATTATTCTTCAGAGCTAATCAGTCCTTGGCCTCTTTGCTGATTCCGTCAGCATGGGGGACAAATGACGATGGGGCTTTTAGTAACCTGGCAACATGTCCCTTGGAAATTGGACTGAGACTTTTCTAACTCGTTTCACACAGGCTGCCTAAGGGCAGTCAGATGGTAGCAGGGTGTTTGCAGTCATGTTTGGGGGTGGAACCAGACACCTGTCGGTGAAAGGCCTCACAATCCCTTTGGTGGCCATATGTGGAACTTTCCACTAGTTGGTTTCATGGAATCTTTACCTTATAGACCATATATTATCGGTGGAGTGGTTGGTGAAATTTTTCACAGGGAAGTGAAAAAAAAGAGGCTCCTTTTGATGCAATATTTCAACAAGAAATGTGACTGTGAATTCCATGAGAAGGAGGAGGAGGGGTTTGTCTCCCTCAACTCAGAGCCTAGGCTGGGGAGCCCAGAACTCCTGAGTCCTATGCTTAGAGCTGCCATTGCCTAGGGTTCTGAATACACTGCACATACACAGCATTTTACAGCGCTATTGAGTTAAGCCTCACAACGCCTCTGTGAATCTGTCAAATAATGGCCCTCCGTTTTACCGATGGGGAAACTGAGTCTCAGAGAAAGTAAGTGATACAGTAGCAGGTCAACATCAGAAGCAGGATTAGAGCCCAGAGCAAGAGATTAAACTGGATGCATCAGTTGTCCTCTCTGAGTTATCTGCTCAGCTCTGTCTACAGGGGCCATTTCGGTCTCAAACATCTGCAGTTCAACCCTTTCTCGCACTTGCCTTTCCCAGGCAGGAATGGGCCATAGCTCTAAACTCTACAGGGCAAATACCCTTCTGGGGTAACTCTACTGAAGTCAATGGAGTTACAGCAGTGGAGAAATTGGCCCTTATTTAGTAACCTGCCGCACAGGTGAAACTCACTGTCTTGGGGCGTCTCCGAAGAGTCCACTCAGCCCACATCTCCTTAATAGGTGCAGCTGTTTGGAAGCTTACCTCTGGATTTGTTACATATGCAGCCATCAGGCTCTTCCTCAATGTCTAGCACTCTCTGTTAATGAGAGGATGACGCCTTGTTCGCTAATAACCTTTCATATTATTACTGTAAAAAATGGACTTCACCGTAGGCAGAAGTGTCCCACTGACCATACCAGCATTTTATTATTCTCCTGACCCAAATGAGACCGACGTACCTTTGGATTTAAACATACTAATCGTCTGTTGGGGGCACAGAGGTGGTGATTGGCACACTGGAAATTCCATAGATAGCTAGATAGATAGGTGAGAGGTTTGTTTTACTTGTGCTCAGCTAGTTCAGAAATTGCCAACAGGGATGTTATTCATAATGCCCGTTTTCATAAGTAATGCTTTTGGTACATCATAGGTTCTTTATTCAGGGGAAAATGGCCTTAAGGACTGTAGTTTCCTGGGTTTAATTCATATTGCTCAGGGTTCTGGCAGGTATCACAGACCACTTTGTGATGGAAGTCTTGATTAGGCATCTTCTAACAGATGATCTATACGAGCAGGAGAAGCAGCTGGGATAAAATAGGACCCGGGCCCAGAACCTTTCCTTACAATCCAAACCCAACCTCTTTGGGGGGTTGATTACATTTTCTATTCCCCCTACCCTGACCCCTTACTTTCCATTTTCACCCTCCATTTGCTTTTCCCCATTGACACACATAAAGGGGCACTCATCTTTAAAAGGGTCTTCAGCATTTGGCTGACGGTGTACATGGCAGGGCAAGTGTTTCCTTGTTAAGAATGCTGTGTTTATGCTGACTGATGTCTACTCAATATCATGCACACTTTAAGCCCCTGCCGTGTAAGCAATGAGCTGTCAAGGTCCCCGTGTTGTGTTCTCATTCCCAATATTAGACCTGACCTCGGGTTGCAAGCCTTAGGCAGTCGAAGGCCTTTTCCTGTAGATAATATCACATCAAACAGGTTTCTGTAGCCTAATCATTCTGCCAGGCAGCTATCTTTGCAGTAGATCATTCTAAAATAGAAACCAGAAACGTAAATGCTGGTATTGACTAACATGCTGCTTCGGGGGAACCAGTTGGGCAGGTTTGATGTCCCTTGCCTGGGAGACATTCAGCAGACAGACAAGAAGCTGTACAATGACAGCAGCATCCTCCGGCTTAACGGGGCTGTACTTCGAATTTTACCTTGGAGAGACAGATCACAGAATCATAGAAACGTAGGACTGGAAGGGACCTCGAGAGGTCATCTAGTCCAATTCCCCACACCCATGGCAGGACTAAGTATTACGTAGACTATTCCTGACAGGTGTTTGTGTAACCTTCTCTTAAAAATCTCCAGTGATGGAGATTCCACAACCTCCCTGGGCAATTTATTCCAGTGCCTAACCACCCTAACAGGAAGTTTCTCCTAATGTCCAACCTAAACTGCCCTTGCTGCAATTTAAGCCCATTGCTTCTTGTCCTAGCCTCAGAGGTTAAAGAGAATAATTTTTTCTCCTTCCTCTTTCCTGAAATGAGATGCCCAGAACTGGACACAATACTCTAGCTGAGGCCTTATTAGTGCAGAGTACAGCGGAAGAATTACTTCTCTTGTCTTGCTTACAACACTCCTGCTAATACAGCCCAGAATGATATTTCCTTTTTTTTTGCAACAGTATTACACCATTGACTCATATTGAGCTTGAGATCCTCTAGGACCCCCAGATCCCTTTCCGCAGTGCTCCTTCCTAGGCAGTCATTTCCCATTTTGTACAATGTGCAACAGATTGTTCCTTCCTAAGTGGAGTACTTTGCATTTGTCCTTACCATGGTCTCTGCTAGGAGCTGTCTGGTAATGAGAGAGGGAGAGCTGAAATAATAACCTGCTCATCTTTTCCAGTAACAGGGCAGAAAAAAAGAAACCAGACCTCCTTAGCCTCAATAAAGACCAGGCTTGTTGACCCACCGGAGAACACTGTGGTGTCTATGTTTCTCAAATGTGGCCATCCGGGGCTTTTCTTGCAGCCACAGACTCATGGGTAATTATTGGAGGGTGGGGGAAACAGCAGTCCCTCCTCCGCAATTGCCAGCAGGGGTTGATTCCTGCCCCCTTCTGGAGCCACGAACACTGTGGGACCAGGCAACGAGTGTGAGTTCCCCACCTTCCCGGGGGCGGTGGGGTTTGGGCTTTGGGCCTCAGCCCTGGGGTGGTGGGCAGCAGGCTCTGGCCATGTGGTGGCAGGCTCCGTCCCCCAGCCGCAAGGCTTCAGGCTCTGGCCCCGGGCTCACCCCCCGCCCCATGCCACTCCTGGCCCCTATTGCCTCCTCCAGCCCCCAGACATGCAGCAGGATCCCAGGCTCCAGCCCCAGACTCACCCCCTCCATTGCCATGACCCCTGAGGCTTCCTCTACCTCCCCCCATCGCATTCCCCCTCAACCCTGGCCCTCCTGCCTCGTTATCCACCTTCCCATCCATGGTTTAATTTGCCCCCCAGCTTGCCAGGGATGAGTAAGTCTGCTGTGAAAAGCGATATTAACAAATATGCAAATATTACTTTTCACAGTAGCAGACTTACTAGCTAGCAAGTCTAAAAAAAACCCAACCAAAAAAGCAAAGCATCTTATTTGTGTTTCTATTCTGTTTAGGTCCAGTAAAGAATAAAGACAACTCTATATTATTTTATTATTGAGTCTGCAAAAAAACCCTACATAAATAAATTACAATGATTTGGACATGGATAGGGACATATTTATTTTTTCCCCTAAAGTTAGTTAAGTATTTTAGGGAGGATTGTCAGAGTGGCCACCAGTGAGAATTGGTGGTCGCAGTCTGAGGCCACCAAAACATTTGTCGTGAGAACCCCTAGTGTAAGATCCAGACATAGAATTGACTCGTCTGTCTCAGGCTGGCTGGGGCTAGGACGCTCTCGCCCTATGGGGAGAGGGCACTGGGACCATCAGCCCAAGGCCATAACACTCAAGTAACCCCATTAGCTGCGTAGCAGGTTCATGGGCTTTTCTAATCCCCAAGGAGGGATTCCTCCCCATGCCAAATCAGTGAGTAGATAACGTGCACAGGAGTTGACAGAGACATGGACCCCTCCCTTAAACTTTCAGAATACAGAGCTAGTTGTGTGTAGAAATTCCCAAGCAAACTATTTTGGTTGATCTGGATTTAAGCTTGAAAATCGGTGCCATGGCTATTCAATTAAAAATACGAGGATTCAAATCTTGCAATGATGACAAAAAGCACCCACAAGTTGGAGAGCCAGGGATTTCAAGTGAAGGCTGCTAAGGAAGTACGCGCCCATCCCATTTCTATTGCTTTTAATTCCATTTGCAAATAGAGCTGGGATTATGGGACCAGATCCTCAGGACTTCAGCAGAGCTACACCACCTTCCACCAGCAGAGGAGCTGACCCCTCGTGCCCACAAACTGTTCACAAAGGGTGATGCCACCGAAAACAACACAGGAAGATACTGTGATTCACCCATCAGTTCTCTGTGGCTAAAAGGAGCCAGAGGCACCTCATAACTGTGAGCCCCCCCCCTCAACTTTTTCTTTCACTTTCCAGTATTTACATTAATGCAAAAACGATTAAAATCAGGAGAAGGCTGCCAAACTCAATGGCTAGGAAGAGTCATTATTATTACTTTCTTATTCATCATTGTTTCTGCTGGGCTAACCTCATTGTCTTCAGTGGGAGTTTTGCCTGAGTAAACGTTAAGGACAAAATGAAGGTTTAAGGGGTGACTTGTTTAAAATCTACAACTATCTACATGGGGAACAAATATTTAATAATGGGCTCTTCAGTCTAGCAGAGAAAGGTATAACATGATCCAATGGCTGGAAGTTGAATCTAGACAAATTCAGACTGGAAATAAGGTGTACATTTTTAACAGTGAGAATAATTAACCAGTGGAACAATTTACCAAGGGGCGTGGTGGATTCTCCATCACTGACAATTTTTAATTGTCGGATGTGTTTCTAAAAGATCTGCCCTAGGAATTATTTGGGGGAAGTTTTATGGCTTGTGTTATACAGCAAGTTAGACTAGTAGATGATCACAGTGGTATCTCCTGGCCTTAGGATCTATGAATCTATGACCCCCTGGCTCTGGCTCATTTTTATAATTATCATTATTATATTTTATGAATAGGTTGTTTTACTGAGACATATTCTCCATCAGGCTGCAGCAAAATGTGCAGCAGTCCAGAATGAATTTTCCTCTTTCACGGGGTGAATTTGCAGCTGGACCTGCCAGGAACATAGATTCCCAAGGGACTGTGATCCAAACAAATCCCTGGGGGCCTGGGATGGCCTGAGTGAAGGATTGTCAGTCTCCCCCTCCACACCCCTTCCTCAGCTTCTGTATTTCAGCTGTAAGCCCCTTTTTTCTTTATCCGGTGGAGGATGGCCCAACTCATTCCAATGGTCAGGCCATGGGAGAGGCTCATCTCCCCTCCCCGCCATGCAACCATTTTCTATTTATAATCATTTGTTGTCTGTAACACCTCCTGAAAAGCAGACGCCACAGGGACTCACTGGTAACAAAGGATGATGGCTCAGGTTGCCTTAGCATGGGGTAGGGATTCTGTATTTGTCCTGTCCGAACACTTTGCTTCCAGCCAGTTTTTAGCTTTACAAGCCATCACATTTTTATGGGCCTTTTAAATTGCTCCCACACTTTCACCTTGACATGCAAATCAGGTAATTGTATGTCTAACAAGCAGATCTTTGTAAACAGCTGCAGGTTTTGAGCATGCAGAGGGAGGGTACACAGACTTGGAGGCCTAGCTGAAAATTTGACCCTTTTTTTTTAACACAGTGACTTCAGTCTAGTGAACTAATAATCCAGATCAGAGATTGTGGGACACATTCTGATCTCAGTTACACTGGTGGAGTAACTGCGTATTCACACTAGTGTAAATGAGCTCAGAGTCCAGCCTGGGATGCAAGTCCACTCCACAATATGTAGTCTACTCCAGAATTGAAGTAGGAACTCTTTGTGAGCAGACTATGAGAATGGAGACTATATGCTGCCTGCAATCTGGAAAGAGTTTCCATTGACTTCAAGGACAGTTTTGATTTAGTAGGGAAAGCAGGACTGGGCCCTTTATCATCTGCTGAAATGTTTCATGAAGGAATTAATTCACTCTCAAGGAAGTTCAAACTAACAGTTTTTTTAAAGGATCTTTTTCAAAGCACCATTTGAGAAACTGCCTCTTGTCCCACCCCCTGCTTGAGAGCAACATCCCCCACCCTGGAGCGATAAGACCAGGACAGACCTGTTCCTTAACATTACTCATCCCAGGGACACCAGGCACTAGCAGAAGCTGGGTTTTAGCTCTTCTGGTAACAGGTGGGTGAACATCTTTATTTGGGTTAAAGAAATTTCACTCTAATAAAAGCAGGAGAAAACAAATGCTCAGAGTGGAGCAATGATGAAAATGAAACGATATTGACTTTATAGCCAATAGTACCATGGAGTGGTTAGAATGTAATGAGACTTAGCTGAAAGTTTACTAATTGTGGCTCGTTTCAGAGGGGTAGCAATGAAATAATTACGCTGTGGAATATGTGAACAACCTATTGATCTGAACTCTAGCTTTTTATTTTCTACTCGCTATTTCTAGTTGATTTGATTGCTCTCTGGCTCTAGCTGGGGTAAAGAGGAGATGTGCCACCTAACTGGTCTCAGACTGGTTTTATACAGATATAATTGTAAGGACTACAGTTGAGTTACTCCTGATCTGTCATTTAGATTCAGAGCCAGGGGTACCTAAGAATATGTGGTAACCTTATAAATATCAAATCAGAGTAGTGATCAATATTTCTGTTTAGTACATGAGGAATGCTAATTAGAGACGATGAGCAGGGTTCTGCTCTCAGCTTCACAGGTGCATTGCCCTGTGATTGCTAGCAGAATTTGTCCCGTTACTTCTAAAGCGGTAAAATGGGAAATCCGGAGGTGCTGGAACCTCTGGTGCTGGGGGTGCTGCTGCACCCCCTGGTGTGAAGTGGTTTCCATTATATCCAGGGTTTACAGTTTGGTTCAATGGCTCTCAGCACCCCCACTATACGCATTGTTCCAGCACCTCTGGGGAAATCACACCTTTGACACAGTTCTGTATTTGCAGTGTTAATTTTTATTCAGATGACTGATTATCTGACAAAGAAAATTCCAGGGGTGAGACACTGAGTCTTCTTGTGTGTTAGGAAAACAGGGAGGGCCAGAGATTTAGCTGGTCTAAATTGGTACAGGGCCACTGAGTTCAGTGGAGCATCTGCCTTGGATCTCTTTAGCGAGGTTCGTAGTGTAACTGTTGAAAACAACCCCACGTGCTTAACCTGTTTGTGGTGTTTGGCTGGAATTCTTGGACTTTCTTGCTGTGTGCTAAAATCAGAATGACTTTTTGGGGGCCATGACAAACACCTCTGGTATGGTTTGGAAAGCTCTGAAAGGCAGAGGCTCTTGCAGCTGAGTGAGTGGGCAGGAATGCATGAACTCCACTGAAAGGCGGTGTAATCCTATCCCGTCTCACAGACCACCCTTTAACAAGCCAGAGAGTCCTTCTGAGCCTCTTCAGTGGAACCAGTGAGACAGGTGACAGGAGTGTCTATGGGCATGGAAAAACGCTACTCTAAGGAGAGATTGAAAAGACTTGGATTGCTTACCTGAAAAGGGAGACATGTAAGAGGTGACATGATGAAAGTATATACAATAACAAATGGTTCAGAATGGTTGGGAGCTTCTGTTCTCCCTGGCTCATAATACACATAAGCAAGGGTCAGATTCAAAACTGATAAAAGGAAATGCTTTTTCACTCAACCTGTAAGTAGACTGTGGAACTCACTGCCACAGGAAGTCACTGAGGCCAAAACCTAGCATGATTCCAAGAGGGATTGGACATTGATATGGATAACAAGACTATCTAGAGTTAGAAGAGATAATGCTATTATTAATTCTTCTTCTTATTATTCTTATTATTATTCTTTTTGGAAGGGATATGAAACCTTAGGTAGCATTCTGCCATGGGCACACATACTGGCTTCCTGGTGCCTCCTCAAGCAATAGTGTCTCTTGTTTTGTGGGTTTCTTATTGACAGCCTGCATTTGCCCACTGGCCTCAGAATGTTTTTTATTGTACAAAACACCAGCACCTGGTCACATTTCTACAGTCTAATATTGCTGCTTATCTGTGTGCTGAAATAACAGTACAGATGGCTCTGAAACCCAGTTGGAATCGAATTGGTGATTGATCGAATAACCCGGCTGTGAACATGGCATTTGAATGGCTGGCAGCCTTCTTCTGCAGTGCGTGCACATTTATAATAGTCTTTGGAGTTGCTAAAGTCACACTGCAGATATGCTCCTCTTCACTGAATGTCTTTGCATCCTCATTCACTGCCCATAATGCTGCCGTTATCTGCCGGGGTTAGCTGCAGTGCAAAGAGGTTCTGTTTCCCAGCCTGTTGCACCGTTGCCCATAGGATGGGCATTTTTCTTTCTGCCCTTTGTGTTGCTTTCCACCGTGTACACACAGGATCCTGATGCCTGCGTACTTGGCCAGTCTGTCTCTCTCCTCTTTCTGGGTTCATTTAGCTTGAGCCCGTGTACTTGTTCTGCACCAGTGGCCATCGTTTTGATCCTTTCCCGCCTAGACAGTTCAGGTGCTCTTGCTATTTGGAGGCATTTCTCTAGGGTTAGATCTGATTGTCTCAACAATCTGTCCCATAAGCTGGAATCACATGTTCCACAAATGATCCTGTCTCCGGTTAGGGAATTTTTTAGGGCTCCAAAGTTACATGTGGATGCCGGAGTTCTCGGCTCTGTGATGGAAGAATCTATTTTCTCTTCTGCTTCTTGGTTTTGGGTAAAGAAATAGTATCTCTCTACAATCTCATTCTGTTCGGTACTCATCAAACACTTTTATCAGCTGTTTCCGTGTTTTAGGTATTATTCCTGGCAACATGGTCTCACTCACTTCTCATCTTTTCTCCCCAGTAATGTAAAAAAGTTTTACTTTTGTTTTTTGTTGTTATCCCCCACAGTCTGATATGTATCCAGATCCAGTTCTTGCTTCCACGGCATCCATGCGTGCACAAGGTTTTTGCCTGGAAATCCAGCAATCCTGGTGTTCTGCATCCCTCCATGCTGCCTGCTTGCTCTATTTCTAGGTGCTGCTTTTTCTTCCTGTTAATTACACCCTCTTCCTTGCTGTGGGTCTCTCTAGCCTGCTCTCACCATGTTTCATCTACTATGTCCTGAGGTAATTACATGAGAAGTCTCCACATTTCTAAACTAAACTGCCTCTTTATTAAGAGTATGCATTGTAGTTGCAGCCATGTCGGTCCCAGGATATTAGAGAAAGAACTATTTACAGAAGTGCTGCAGCTGTAGCTGGCATTCCAGCCATGTGCTCACAGACTGACTTCCTCGTGCATCCTCCAAACTCTTCCCTCCTGCAATCTGTGCTCCTCCTTCCAAATTCCATACAGGTTGCTATATGTGTGACAGACAGAGAGAGAGAGTGGATGTGAGTCTGGTTCCCAGCTCAAACGGATTATTTTTTAACTACTCTTTGCATGATTCACCACCCAGCTTTCCTCACTTAACACACAAGGCACAGGGACGTTTTCTCCATTTATATCCAAGGGGACCAAGTAGGTTTGAAAGATGGTGCTGCTATCAAGCAAAAGCAGGCAAAGCGTATGTAAAGTCAGGGGTAATATCTAACAGGAGCGAGTCCTTGTTGTTCCTGTTGCCATCTCAAAGACATGCACTAGCTCAGCTAGTAATTATAGGCTTGATGCAGAAATCACTGAGTGAAATTCTGAACTCTGTGTTATACAGCAGGTCAGCCTATATCATCATAAGGTCCCTTCTAGCTTTAAAATCTATGAATTGAGTATTTTATTTTATTTCTATCTAAATAACCTTTGGCTTGAGGGGCCAGATTAACCAGTGTACTCTGGCTGCTTTGCAGACCTCCAGTTATACAGGGTTTACATCTGTGTTGTACTATCAGAGCAGCACAAAGCAATTGAAGTGTACCAGTGACTCCAGCCACAATACCAGAGTGCTCATACTGTGTCTACATAACCACAGGTTTCTTATCTCATCCTACTTACTACATTCCCTCCCTACATTCTTACACAGCCTGGTTGGGTCTTGTCTTAGACTGTAAACTGTTTGAGGCATGGACTGTCTCTTCCTCTATGTTTCCACAGTACCAGCTCACCGTAGTATAAATAATAATCATTTTGAAAGGCTCAGACTAGAGTTGTGCAAACCTTTTGGAAAGAAAACAGCACAAAAACGTCAGAACCTGTCTGGTTTTTGGTTGAGTTACCATCCGTAACTTGCTCAGGGTCTCAGGTTCATTCAAGGTTTCCTGGAGGCTCACACAAAAGCCAATTGTCCGAGAGCCTGAGCTGCTACGAGCTACAAAATATCTCACAATATTTGTTTTGCAGATTTTGCATTCAAATTGTTCCGACTTCATTTTGCACAAATTCCCTCCTTCCCTGTATTGGCAGGGCAGACAAAAGGCTGAGTTTCTCATAGAAACCCCATGAAAACACAAATGATCACATCTGCAATGGGAAGGCCACCAACTTCACTCAAAAAACAATCCCATTTTTGCCTGCAACAGACCCACTTTGCCTTGAAAAATCTCCACATTGTCTGAGTTCCTACCAAAATGTGAAAACCTTCGATTTCAAATTCTTTTGCATTTTGTTACCAATGTTCCACATGCTCCCAGCTTTGTGTGAACCTGGGCAGATTTCTGGCTTGGATAGAACACAGGGAAAACCTGAGTTCAGCTGAGCGGTCCTTTGAGTTCCAGCACTTGTGTGAATCCCAGATTCAAATCAGGAGCCGTGAAGCCCTGGAATCAATGATTGTGCCCTGCTTTCTGTCTCTCGGATATATCAGTCATCACTGGGTGTTTGACCTTAAGCCGGAAGATTTAAGGCAGCAAATGATTTGCTTTACCTCGTTATTGTCAGTTACTTTAGGGGTCATGCCACTGCCTGCCCAGACTCAGTATTCCAGCCTCTTTCTGCCTCCAGGGGCTTGATCCAATTCTGAATGACATCAACAGAAAGACACTTTAGGATCAGGCCCTAAATGTGGGGGGGGGAGATCAAACACATCTTGCTTATTATGCCTGGTTAACAGCAGAAAGGATCTTTCTCAAGGATCCTCTCTGAGAATGGGGCACTGAACAGCAGCCAGGCCAGATATACTCTCATCTGACGCCAAAAGAATGTCACCCTTTAGCACTTTAATATTGTCCAGGCTGTCACACCAATGAAGGCCTTGGGAGACTCCAGCCTCATTCTCTCTTCCCTACAGCACCAGAAGCTTGACACAGTGTTCACGCTGACTTGCTTTTCATGTGAAAGGCATGCTGGTTTTCTTTCTGGTAGGTCATACTCACTGAGTGGAGAGAATGGGTCTGATTCTGCACTCCTACGGCACTGTGGCTCCACCGGTTTGGGTGGAGTTCCTCCAGGTACACTGGTGTAGAGGATTCAGAGTAGCAGCCGTGTTCATCTGTATTCGCAAAAAGAACAGGAGGACTTGGGGCACCTTAGAGACTCACCAATTTATTTGAGCATAAGCTTTCAGGAGCTACAGCTCACTTCAGAATCAGGGCCATGTGGTGAAGCGGGGTGCTCAGCAGTAAGTCGGCACTGCCTGTTACTCCCTTCCTGGAGGTGGGTGGCCCCACTTCCCGCTCCACCATGCCAGCCAGCAGCGCTGAGTCAATGCAGGGAATGGGATGGGAATTTGTAGCTGGTATAGGCCAGTTGCAAATTACCATTGCCTAGAGCAAGGGGAAAGCAAGACGTGAACTGTGGATGCTGGAGACCCAATTTCTTAGTTGGAGATTCTCCTGGGGCAGCACAACAGTGCACCACCTAACTTACAGGCTGGGTCCTTGTGCTACAGTCTACGGGTATGATTTATTGCTGGTGGCAGGTTTGTTCTAAGGCACTAATGTGTCTGGGATATCATCAGCTCCTTTGTAAGACGAAAAGGAAAGGAGTACTTGTGGCTACGGTTGCATCCGAAGAAGTGAGCTGTAGCTCCCGAAAGCTTATGCTCAAATAAATTTGTCAGTCTCTAAGGTGCCACAAGTCCTCCTTTTCTTTTTGCGAATACAGAATAACACGGCTGCTACTTTGTAAGATGAATTACTTCTATGTAAAGCAAATGGATTTTGGCCTTGGTTTTGCACATATTCCCTGGCTAAGGTATGAGACACAAATCAGCTGTAAGTAGCGTTGCTAGTTGACACAATACGTGCAATTCCACATGAATGCTGCATCCCTCTCAGGGGAATTAACCTGACAGAGAGCTGCGGTGGGACAGCAGCTTAGTCAATACGTGCTTTGTGTATATTCTGTTTTCCAGATCTAATTTGGGGACAAAGACATTTCACAGCCAAGATGAGCTGCATTTCCTACATCTTGGCTTTTGCCCTTTGCCTGGGTGAGTTTACTTGTTTTCTCAATGTATAATCAGTGCATCCATTCGCTAGAGCAAACTGTCAGAAGAGCAGGCTCTCAAACATGGATTTAAATAGTATGTCTTCCACTTTATTCCACACAGCCTTAGGTTACAATGGCTTTTAATCTACAAATCCACATTGCTCCCAAGTTCACTGAAACTGCCAAGGAGTTCTATCTAAGGGCTTGATCCAATACCCTAGTGAAGTCCAGGGGCATCTTTCCATTGACTAAATGGGCACTGGATAGGAAATATATTGCACTGTTCACATTCTTCCAGAGGAGAGTATACTCACCCTGTCCCTATATACACTCAGCTCACTCTCTTTTCATCTGGCCAACATGCAGTCAATGGATGGGTTAGATTATTTGAGTCCTGCTTCCTTGAAAGTGACTGAATGCATCCAGTGAAGTGAGCTGTAGCTCACAAAAGCTTATGCTCAAATAAATTTGTTAGTCTCTAAGGTGCCCCAAATCCTCCTTTTCTTTTTGCAGATACAGACTAACACGGCTGCTACTCTGAAACCTGTCATATAGCCTTCTAGGTTGCAGAATTTTTAGAATATGCTCTTTTGATCCTTCAAATAGTATTCTCCTGAGTATACTAACTGTATTAGCTTATCAAAATGACTTATCAATAAGGAGGTGAAGAAAAGACTCCTTGTCACAGACTATAAATTAAGGGATGCTTTACAAGACTCCTCTGATAGTTGTAGAATTTTTATTTGATCTTGTTTCAATAATTATGGGCTATTTTTAACATTATTCCAATTTGCTGCAGGATTGTCAATGGACCCGGTGAAAGCTGCATCAGTAAGTTGTTTTGCCATCTGCTTAAATATCATCAAGACACTAATACCGCTCCTAAGGAATGCTAACAATGAGGTATTTCAGGTAGCTCAGCAAATCCTACCAGGTAGTCCAATGCGAGATCAGCAAAGACCTCCAAAAGAAGGGTGAAAATAGGGCAATAAGAAGTGAGGATGATAAGATGTTGAAACTGGCCCATGCAATAGAAACCAAGGATAATACTAGGGCTATAAAAATGAGAAGGAAAAGAGCTGTATTGGACCTGACTTTTTTAAAAAATGGAGGTACATAAATGAACATCCAATTGCACATCTAAAATAGGTGCAGTTATGGTGAGAGCATTATTATTATTATTGTTATTATTATTATCATCTATGTGTATTACCATGGTGTCGCTGAGCCCTAATC
Source organism: Chelonia mydas (assembly GCF_015237465.2). NCBI lineage: Eukaryota > Metazoa > Chordata > Testudines > Cheloniidae > Chelonia > Chelonia mydas. The sequence continues at coordinate 4,897,849 of NC_051250.2, read as the reverse complement.
ATGGACCAAGGACCACATTGTGCTAGGCGCTTTACTAAAGTAGACCATGTGTAATTATCTAATTTGCATATGCAATCATAGCAATTGCATGAAAAAACAAACACTTATTTTGCACAGATATTTGCATCCTGAATAAAAATCAAGCCTACTAGTTCGTCTTGTGCCTCTCTTGTGGGTTCATGTCCTACAGCATATTCTATCTCTAAGTAAGTGGAGCGAGGGGCAAGATGGGTTGGGTTCATGGATGTGTCATGGCTGAGGAAGGCCATGTGAGAACCGCAGTGGAGCAAGATGCCGAGAATGAGGTGTTGCCGCACTTTGGTGGTAGGTGACAGTTAGTCCTGTATAGGGCCTGATCCTGGGTCTGGCCGAGTGCCAACAAATGCAGCATCCAAGGAGAACAGAAAAAGTAACTTTATGCCACCTTTGCAGCTCCCCACTCCTGCATCTGGGCTTCTGTTTGGCCCTTGTTGTAACTTTGAACAGTCTCAGAGCTGCTGTGATTTTTTCTCAGCTGTCCACAACCTCAAGAGGCCATTCCAGCTGTTGTAGAATGCTGATAGCAGTGACATTCCGGCCACACCCCTCATGTCAGAGACAGCAGCTTTCCAATCCCCCCGCCCCACCCCGGCACTGCTCCGGTGTCACAGAGGGGCGGTAACAGCTCAGAACATCCAGCCCACAGTCTGTGAAATGACTTGCCCTCTTGAAGGAGGAAAGAAGTTCTACAATATAAGATACTCTTGGTATTATATTAAGATATGGTATTGTAACCATAATAAAGTCTGCGGTAGGACCACGTCAATCGCTCACGCAATAAGTAAAAGATTAAATTTCTTTGTGTGCCTTTTTTTCCCTTCCCGCTCTAGTGTTCTGCGCCTGGCATTCAGATAAATGGTATGTGATTGCCCTGTACAATCTGTCATTGTATTTTGTGATAAGCCTTAAGGTTTGTTGTGGGGAGAAAAGATTGTTAATTTTTTCTTTTTCTTCCTCTTTTATCAGCAACAGAAGTTTGCGAGAACATAACCAGGTATTTGCAGAAATTAACTGGAAAAATCTTTTTTGGAAGCATAGTTTGGCTGTTGCATACTTTCCCAGAGTAGGTTCAAAGTCAGTGTAATCAGAGGTGGGAGGAGATTATCTTCCTGCCCCTACGCTTTGGAATCATAGAAAGGTCCATAATCAACCCCTATTTTAAAGGTTCAGCTCTGGATTATGGTAACTATCAAACCGGAAACCAATCTTCAGTGGTGAAAGTAATTAAGGGACTTACTGGTACGCAGGGCCAGGGTCCTGAGCAGGGGGGCGGGGCCCCAACCAGAAGGGGTGGGGCTTTAAATCCCTAGGCCCTTTAAATCAGAGCCGGAGTTTTGGGGCTGCCAGCGCTACTCCGGGGCTCCTGCAGCAGGGCTATGGCCCAGGGCCCTTTTAAATTGCCAGCCTGGGGAAGCTGCCCCCTGCCAGAACCGTCGACTCTTGCCTGTATGCCATACCATACAGTACCAGTTTACTTTCACTTCTGCCAGTCTGGCTCATTGGGTGCTCAGGGTTAGATGGGAGGACTATGATTGGATGAACCATCTCAGGATGAACCAGCCCAAGGCTAGGTAAAATCCAGGTTCATCACATTGGTGAAGAACTTGTTTGCAAAGGCTGATTAAATGAGTCCTTCCAGCATCACCAAGGTCTGATGTATTGACATTAGACTTGGAGAAGGCTAACAGGCAGATTCAAGATGCAATAAGTGGGTGCAACTCCCATGAAAGTCTCTGAGCCATATTCAGTGGTGACCTAAACAGAGTGGTAAGTTACACACTGGGTGTAAATTGGTCAGAATATGGACTTGCACCAGTTTGACAAATTGAGTGTAATTTGCATGCCAAGTGGATGTAAGAGGAAAAACAACAAACAGGAGATTGTGAGTGGAAGCAGGATCTTCTCCCCACACTGCTAAGGTCACATTCAGCTCTGCCCTAATGGCACCAGATACAACCACAGACCACAGTGGGAGCTGCACCTGCTTATGCCAAAGGTGAATTTGTTCAACCAGACTGGGACAAGTTATGCCGCTCTGCCACTTACAGCCTTTCTCTGACCAGTTTACACCCAGTGTGTATCCTATATTAGTAGTTAGAAAACATGTATTTAAAGATTCTCTGCACACACTGATACTTTGCCATTGATTTCAATGGAAGCTGAACTCACATACCATATGTTCTGAGCTGAAAAAGAAGCAGCTCATTAGCCAGTCACTAAAGACACTGAATTAGCATTCATTTCACTCGTGTGTTTGCTCTTATGGAATACATTGCAGTTTCTTCCTCTCTTTTCACAGTAATGATGTTGGAGGGTCCTCAAATTTCACTCATTTAATCTGTGACAATGTGAGTATCACAAAGTGCTAGTCAAGAGGTTGCAAATGTCCTTTCTGTTCCATTCTACCTTATTTCACTGCAAAGTTAACATCTTGCTAGCTTCCATAATGTCAAACTGGCTGAGTTTGCTAGGACGTTATGGGCTTTGATAACAAGGAAATGATCATTCTAAGAGTCACAATCCCCTGCTTGGTCCACCCCCTGCTCCTAGGGGAGGGTCTTTATCAGAACTTTTCCCTCCATACTGGCCAGTGCACTGGTGGGGCAGAGACAAAGCTACCCACAGTTGCACTTCACCTCACGCACCTGAGCAGAAGGAGTGGGGAGTAGCAGCCTCATGGAAGTGACTTGGGGTGCCCATAAGCCATAGAAGGGAGCTAGGGGAGGCCGTGCTCTCCCTTACTTTCCCCGAGTAGTAGCATAAATTTAGGTAATAGCCATGCCAGAACCATGCCAGGTACAGGGTGTAAATACCTTCACAGGCAGAAAATACCTGGTAATAAAGGACTCTTTAGTCTAGCGGAGCAAGACATAAGAAGAACCAATGGCTGGAAGCTGAAACCAGACAAATTCCAATAAGAAATAAGGCATAGTTTTTTAACAGTGAGAGTGATTAATCACTGGAACAAATTAGCAAGGGAAGTGGTGGTGTCTTAAAATCAAGAATGGATCCTTTTCTGAAGATTTACCTTAATTAAACACAAGTTAATGGGCTCAATACAGGGATAACTGAGTGACCAGTGAGGGTCTGTCAGACAGAAGGTCAGAGTAGATTATCAAATGGTCCTTTCTGGCCTTAAACTCTGTGAATAACTTGGGGTTAGTTGCTTTCATGTCAAGCAGGAAGTGCTGTTGTCATTTTGGAGAAATTATGCAGGAAATGAGAAAGAAAGAAAGAAAGAAAGAAAGAAAGAAAGAAAGAAAGAAAGAAAGAAAGAATGAATGAATTATTTATTGTCTAGGTCAATGGATTTGTTTCTTCTCCAGCTACACAACTTGTCAACATGGAACAGTTCCTTTATCAGAGGAGCATTTGAGTTCCTGCTGAGGAAAGATGTTGATTTACAGCTAAGTGTTCTGAAGCTCCTTGTCAGCAAAGTGAACGGGAAAGAGCTGGAAGAAGCATTGGAAGAATTTAACGACAAGGTAAAATAGCACCTTGAGTTAGGATCTATGCAGAAAGTGCCGGAGTTGTTTAAAGCACACTTCTTACTGTAGCACTTTGAGAAAGAACATTGCCTTCTCCCTCCTTTCTTGCCCTTGTGTTTTTGTTCTGTGTTGGCTGTTAAACTATAGAGACTTTTCTTATACACAACTCTCTACAGAGTCCCAATACTTTGTTACCTGAATGGTCAGAAAGCAGCCATCACTATAACAGCATGCAGTGCAGTCCGGAGAATGCATGTAACCCAAGACTCTGAGCCAGGACTCTTAGGCTGTGTTCCTCCCCCTGACTTGCTTTCTGGTTTGGGACAAATCAATGTGTTTCTCTGTGTCCCATTTTATGCATCTGTAAAGTAAGGGATAAAATGTTGCCCTCTCTCACGAGGTGTGGGGAGCTGTCAGTAAAACGGATGGAATAGAAAGAAAATATTTTGGCAGATAGATAAGCCAACTTCAGCTCACAAATAGTTTCCTAGCACAAAAAATAGCTACATTCATAACTAGTATTACTAGTGATCAATAGTTTGTCCATCTCTGCTTGTGAGGCCTAAAGAATTAGCATTTGTGAAACTCTTCGGGATCCCTGGCTGACTGGGGCTATAGCTGTGTGATGTACAGGATGCTGATTGTTACACAATCTCAGAGATAAAATATTTATGCTGCAGGTTGTTAACTCCTCACTGATCCCATCAAAATGGAAAGGCTTTGCACTGGAGGCATTATGGGATGGGAAGCTGAGAAACGAAGAGCTTTATAACGAGACAGAGTTTGTGGGGCCATGGTTCCAGAAGAGGCTAAGGCCCTTTTTAGCTGCAGTCTCTATCGACATACTCCAGTGCCTTCAGAACGAGACCTTGGGATGCGCGCAGTATCAGGCAATGTATGTTTCACTGGTTATAGCTAGTATCATTAGTAAATATCTCCCGTCTCCCAACTCTCTGTGTTAGAAATGGATCCGTGACCTGGATTCAATTCAAATAGTGTTCCTGAAAGCCCGATCTTATGAGGGACTGAGTGCTGTCTGCTGCCGTTTATATCAATGGGAGCTAGAAGCGCTTAGCACCACGTAGTAAATGCTGAACATCATGCTGGATCAGGACCTGAGTTTGACACCTTCTGGTTATGGATGCAAGAGAGAGAGAGAGAGAGAGAGAGTGTGAGTGTGAGTGTGAGTGTATGGGGATTCTGTAACTATATAGATGATTGATACCTTAGATTTTGTAACATCTGCTTCTTTGATGAGAGAGTCGGAGAGATTAATCAGGGAAAGACAGAGAGAATGACGTTAGGAAAGGTGGAGTGAGAGATACAGTAAGACAGTGGTTCAGAGCCTGGTGTGTGGGCATGATACCCACAGTGGGAGAGCAGCATGTACTAATCATGTGTACAACATTCACAGCCAGGTGAGGAGATTCTGTGACCCCTCCGTTAAGTGGAATTTATGATAAACAGCCATATTGAGACCAAAGACTGGGAGGCAAAAAGCTGAATGGGACATCTTGCCTGTGATAACTAATCGTCTCTCTCCCTCTCTCTCTCTCTCTCTGATGTATCATTCCCTATTCCAGAGTTAAAGGCCTGGATCTGGAATTTAAAAAGATGAGCCACAGTACCCAAGAGGAAGTCTACGGTGCATTCCAGCTTCCTTACCTGAAAGGGTTAAACATTGCAGGTAAGGGAACCCATGATGGCTCCAGGCAAACCTGACATATCGCTGGCTGTTTTCAGGAGTTTTTAATGGTGGTTTGGCTCTGACACTTGGAGTGCCAGGCAGACAGTGATTCCTGCTGGAGAGCTCAGTTTATCCAGAGAGCTGCCTGGCAAAGGGGCTGCGAATACCCTGGAATACAAGCATGAGCAGCCCAAAAACCACTACATTTTTCAATGCTGGCTTAGGCCTTGGATATTTTTGATGAAGCCTCTTCAAGTTTGATTGAAGGGTGCTGGGGCCGGGGAGTTTTAGCACCTCCTGCCTGCAAATCACAGCCTGTTGAATAGCCTCACAGCGTCTGATCTCATGGCAATGTCTGGTGATGTGTCCTTTCTTCAGCATCACGTTTCATTTGAGCTGCTGGAGGTGCCCCCACGGCTGTCCATTGTTCTCTTGCAGGATCCGCATGTGCTGATGGCCTTAACACCAGCACTGCTTGGCTAAGGGTCAACTTTAGAAACTTCAGCAGACATGCTGCATATCACGACTTGCTCTCTCTGAACTCCAGATTTAATGGCGTAAGTAGCAGCTATGATTATTCCAGCATATAGAGACAGGGGCAGTCATATTTTGGGGGTTGGACCCTGTTCTAAATGAGTTGCTGGCTTCAGGCTACTTCCGAGTCAGACAGGGGCTAATAATTAGAAATCTCGTTGTCACTGCCAGCCCTGAGCGGCTCCCTAGTGGGAGGTCCCAGCAGAAAAGTTAGTGCTTGATTGTGCCATGAAGAATGAACTACTCTAGGAGTGGTTCCTGTGGCCGATGGCTGAAACACATCGATATCAGCGAGTGTGGGGGACGCTTACCCTGTTACTGTCCATGTGGTGCCTGTTGTGTGGATAAATACAAGGCTTGAGCCTGTAGACCTGCCATTGTATCAACCGCTCTGCAGAAAATCAACTCAACCCCACCCTTCACCAGCATGGGGGCGTTTCTGAAAACTAGAGCAATGTGTGTTTTGCCTTGAGTCACTAAAATTGCTGCTCTGAGCATCCTTCCTACCTAAAGCAGATGTTTCATTCCTGTTCCTTCTCCTTTCACTCTGCCTCTTTCTTAGCTTGATGTGCTCAGTAGTTTGACAGTGAAGCAGCGTGCGCAGTTATCAGCGACCCAGGGGACCTTGCTGACCCCCGAAGATGTTCAGAAACTGATGAGTTTTGTGACCACCTCCACAGTAACCGAGTACATCGATGAATTGAACAGACAGGTCAGGCTGGTGAGAGTCATTCCAGCGTCCAGGGCCATAGCCGGCCACTGGAAGAATTGTCATTGAAGGCAGGGGGAACTTTTGTGCAAAACTCCATGGCAGGATTCACAGCCCTGATAGGCTCAACTTCCTCCAAAATGTTGGGGTACACTGTGGATGTGTAGGTACAATATGGTATCTGTTCCGCATGCCCATCCATAGGTGACACATTCCCTCCTTCTCCGTAAGGAACATGTGGATCTGGGGAGGGAAGATGAGCCTTGGGATGGGGCACTGCAGCTGGGAGGAATTTGGGACCGGGAGAACTGTGCTTTTATTTTCAAAGTAGTGTGTGTCTCCATTGGGAATCTGGGCGAGGGTGTGAGGATGGGAGTGGAAAAGAGGCTGAGGGGGAATCTAAAAGCAAGCCGTGCTCTCCAAAGTCTCAAGAAACTAGAGACCCATTGGAATGAGATAATCAGCTCCCTTCCCAGCGGCTTCGAATCCAAGACACCTTGGGCCACATCTTCCGCTGGTGTCCTGCATAGCTCCTTCGACTTCAGCTGCGCTATGTCAGTTTATATCAGCTGAGGCTCTTCCCCCAAACAGCTCGCTATTTCTCCTTCCCTTTGCTCCAGGCCAGCGTGAGTCTGAAGGGGGCCGTCAGAGCCACGCTGCTACAGCACGTCCTAGCTGCAGCCCGGCCAATATTTCAGAAGGCAGATGACGCTGAATTCGTGCACTGGATGGATCCTCGCCTTGCAGGCTTGATTTCAGGACTGAACAGCACCCATGTCCCACTCGTTTTCGACCATCTGGAATCTCGAAACTGCTCTGCCATCAACGCTGTGTAGGAGCTATTTCCTTCCCCTGTTTAGCATAGGACTGGCTCAGACAATTATCATCGTCAATTAAAGCTGGCTGGAAAATGTTACTCCCCCCTTCCCTCATGGAAAGGTTTGATCTTTCAGAAAAACATCCTCGGCCAAACCCTGACACACTTTAACTCTGGAAAGCTGCTGCAGTGCCTCATGGGAGCTGTACTTCAAGTGCCTCACGCTCCCATTTTCCTCTCTACGCCAGGCTCCCTGGTTGGACGACATCCCCGCTGATGCCCCTTGGACTGCCCTCTTGATGAGCCGCTGTGGTACATCATGGGTATCCTTGGTCATCGCGTAGACAATGATTCCTCAGAAACCCCAGTTTTCTGTCAGAAAAACAGTTTTGACACAAAACTTTTGACCACCCCTATTATCAATACTTCTCATGTGCAGAGCACCTTTCAGACGAGGCCCTCCAGCAGCACCTTACAACGATGAGTGGCTATTATGATTCTTATTCTTCAGAGGGAGAAACAGATCCAGCGAGGCAGTGACAGAGCTAAGCAAAAAACTCGGGAGCCCTGACTCCTGTTCGTATGAGCTAACCAGTACATCATTTCACATCCTCTGTTGATTATATGCTTATTATTTCTTACTGAGCTGCCCACTGCTAGGTGCAGGTATATAGGGACATAGTTCCTGTCCTGAAGAGCTGTTACATGGTTTTGATTTGTTTTTTTACGGGGGAAGGGGGTTGTATTAAATTGTATAGATTACACTGAAGCCAGATCTACGGGTAATGAAAGCAGTTTATTTCTGTGAACTTTGCACGGCTGCTAAAGTACAGCAGTGTTAATAATACAAGGTCCGTGCATTAGAATATTGTGATGATGGTGTTATATTATGGACACAAGCAACTGGTGGATTCTAGCCTGGACCAAATGCACTGGCTGTTCCAGACTGTTGCTGTGTAGAGATGTGCATCTTTTGAATCTCCATCCAACCCCCTTGCCCCCCCTCCCCCATTCCTGAAAGCATGAGCAGGTTCAGGGTTCCCTGTTTCCAAGAGGCCTTCCTAATTTTCATCTCCATCGCCCATGAAATATACAAGCAGATTGGCATATCTATATTTTTGGTCCATGCAAACAATGGCTAGCCTTAATCTGTCCCAGGGTCCAAACCTCTGGCTCCTGGTGGAATTTCCCAGCCAAGTCACTGGGCTTTGTCCCTGTGCCAACCCAGCTGGAGAAAAGCCTCCCAAGAATACACTGTACCTGAGCTGAGTTTACCTGGGCTCCCATCCAAATCTCACTGAGGTCAATTCAGACTCTTGATGGAAACTTCAACAGGAGTTTGATTAGGGTTTTGAGTACCAGGTAGGGGTTGCTAAGCTGCTTAACTGGAATGAGTTATGTGACGTATCTGCTGTGTTACAGAGTAACTGTGCTTAATAACTCCATCACCGACTTCAGCAACACCACGCGACAGAGCATTTACCACAGGATACTGAACATGACCGCCGGTAAGGAGCGTTGGTCATGAAAATGTTTCTCTAAACCATTCAGTTGCTTTGACAAAACGTTAGCCTTTCATGGTAGCTGTGCGCTCGCAGAATGTGTTTGGTAGCGCTGCTGTTGTGAACTCGTTCATTCCACTGCTCTGAGCCCCACTCCCACGCACTGTTTGTAAGCCACTGTCCTTTTCCCTCTGGCTATTTCAGGTTCCTCCCTACGGTGCTATGCCACAAACACTAGCTTCTCCATATATCTCAGAGAGACGTTTCAGGACTTTGCTGCTTTTCTGAATCTGAGAGATCTCGCCTCCGTCATTCCAGCATCTGAAATCCAAAAGGTACTGGAATCGTTAGGAAATGTCTTGCTACAACCCCCGTTTACACACACAGCCCACCTGAACAATACTGTGAATTTGTACACGTATTCAGACCATGGTCTCCACATTTATTTTTTGCCTAATGCGTGAGAGGGGCATTCTGCCTCCTGACGTACCTCCTTTCTGGGGAGACATTCTTTCAGAGTTTCTCTAGTTACTAGTCCAATTGCCAGTGGCACGTCTTTCTCTCTCTCTCGTATTTACAGGGGACCAATCACAGTAGTATCTGAGCCAACTGCCCCATTCCACTCTTCTGTTCATCATTGACCTAAGTCTAATGAAGTCTCTTGAAAGTTTCTAACGCACTTTAACACAGCCTGTTGTCACACAGGTGAAATAAGAGGCTGGCCTTGGAAAGTTCTACTTGTACTCACATTGGGGCGGTTCACGTGATCTCTCCTATGAGTCAAGTTTACAGAGCTGGACCCTAAATGGATAGATCTGAGACTGGTTCCTAGTGGACAAGTTGTCCAGTCCACATTACCAAAACCACCACTTCAGGTGGCACTAATTGACTCCACCGCTGACAATCTCAGCAGAGAGGCCAAGGGCTGAGTGGCCACTGAGTCTGACCTCCACTTTCATTGCTAGGGGTGATCCATTCCAGTTCAGAGTTGGGCCCATTGGCGGCAGAGAGCAGAGGGACGTTACCAGCTCTCTGGCTTATACCCATTCTGTACACGAACAGGCTTCAGGCTTGTCAATCCAGCACCCATCAGCCATACAACATTTACAGCAAACAGTTTCTTTTGTCTAAGAGTTGCTATCATCACCTTCTCCGGCCTCATCCTTATTTCTTCATCCCAGATTGTGAATACAATGGCCCCAGCTGCACTGGCTGATTTGTTATCCAGCTCTGACTTTCTCAACGACAACAACTTCCTGACCGTTCTTCTGAAGAACTATAAAAGGAGAGGGGCCTTCATTGACCTGTTTAACAAGAGGAGCATTGTGGTAGGTCAGATATTTGCTTCTCACTTTCCGTAAATCCAAATGAACCTCCATATTGTAATGGGTTTTGCACAGAAACACTCCACCAGTGACCTGAATGAACAGGGGTCCAAATCAAGAGAATTCCATGAGTTCCACAGGCAGCGAAGGGGTACTGAAAATTTGTCCTGACACAGCAAGTACCAAAAATCAGGAAACTCTTTGCCTTTGGGATGTATTGGATCTTGCAGAGCATTCTTGGAAGTTGACAGTATTTTATTGGGTTTTATAAAAGAAAGATGATGAACTATGAAAGATCCCATCTAAGGGACTCTGAGCCTTCTGCAAGGTAGTGCGGATGGCTCCCTGCCTTGCAGGATCAGCTCCTAACTTGTTTCATAATGTAGGTAATATTGTAACTGGGGCTGTGCAAAATTAAAATATCTCGCTCTTGTATAGCACTTTTCATCAGTAGCTCTCAAAGCGCATCATAATCTTTAATGTATGTATCCTCACAACATCCTTGTGGGGGGGGGGAGGTATTATTCCCATTTTGCTGATGGGAAACTGAGGCACAGAGAAGGCTAAGTGACCTACCCAAGGTCACACGGGAAGTCTGCGGCAGATCAGGGGATTGAACCCACCCACGCCTCCCAAATCCTGGGCTAGTGCCCTAACCGCTGGACCTTCCTTCCACCTTTAGTGTAAAGAGAGACACTTTCTTCTTGGGCATAACTAAGCAACAGTATGTGCCTCTATCAGTCCCAAAATTCTTTATAACAGTGAGGCCAGTTAGACAAGGGAGTCGCTTTCCCAAGGGAGTTAGAGGAGTAGAGGTCACTGGGGATATCCAAGGTGAGATGAATAAGTTAGTGACAATAATTAATCATAAATAATACTTTCCCTTTCGTCCGAGCCTCTCAAAGTGCTTACTCTAGATGGGGAGCTAAGACCTCAATACTGCATTTGGATCCACCTTGGAGGGATCATGGCTCCAAAGAATTAAGGCCTAAATCTCTGACTGCTATCCAAAAACACTGACTGATCCCAATATGTCCTTTTTCAGCTGTCCCAGCTGTGAATCCAGGAGGTGCTCAGATATTACAGTGATGTTTTGATCAGTACAAGAACCTAGATAGACTGAAGTGCGGTAGGACCCTAGAAGTTAGAAACGGGAAAGACCTATTAGTTCATCCCTCCTCATGGGGATGAGCCTCCAGAAAGGGGCTGATGCTGATACTAAATGTTCATCAATACGACCCTTGATCTTAACGAAACAGGCTAAACAAGGCCTGCTTTAAACTCTTCTGTGACTTGCTTTGTGGGTTCGGGTGGAAGGTGGAGCTTCACTGTTTCTTCAGCAGAAATCTCGGGAATTAGTGTACAACAGCTGTAGAAGCTGCCATTTTCTTTTGCCTTCCCTCTAGGACACCCTCCCGAATGACACCGGGATGGCCATTCTGGCCGGCGTGTGGCCTGCTGTGTTGAGGAGTGACAACGAGACAGTGGTGGACATGTGGCTCGGCGCACGTCTGTCGCGATATTTCAGTTTTACCCAAGGCAACATACTGAACTTCAGCAGTACCCAGAACGCCAGCTGCACAGCGTTCCGCAAGACGTAAGCAGCCTCAGCGGAGCACGGAGGGCCTCTTTGCTTCACAAGTATTTCTGATCCTTATTTGAACAAATTTCTTGACCTTTATGTGTCTGTAACACAAAATACTCAGAGTCGCAGAACATTTCTTAACATTTCCTTGTCCCGGCTTTGTTTCCAGTACCAGCTTCCCTGTCTAGATGAGGAAGCCATCCTGTTGCTTAGCTGCGTACCTGTTCCTTTCCCCATTTCTAGGATGTGTTTGCTTTTGGGTCTAATCTTAAGTACATCTTTGTTTCTGCTTCTCCATGCAGTGTGGGCAAACTGAGCAATAACATTACAGCTTTCAAGGTCAGCCAGCAAGAGATCTATAACTTCACCAAAGCCTATCTCACTGGTAAGTCTCAATGCCTGCCCTAGGAGCAGAGGGTCTGCTAGAAAATAGCCTGTATTCTCTTCTGACATGATAGTGCCCAATAGCACGAGAAATAAATTGAGCTGTTAATGTTTGAACCCCAACCTGGATCTGGTGTAGGCTGAAATTCAGAGGTCAGGCTGGGTTTGAGTTTGGATTCTGCAGTGTGCTGAAATTGCAGTAAGTATTTGCAAGAAATTTTAACTTCCAACCGTAGAAATCTCATGACAGCACAGGTATCTACAGATACAGAGCTTTACCTCTAGCTACGTTACCTGGTTTATGATTTAACTGTCATTTATTATGCAGCAACGAGTGCTAGGCCTAGATGTTACGATGCCGGTGACCCCCGCACAGCAAACTGGTTTGCTGCTTACCTTGGGCGTTCCATCCGCTACAGCAGTGCGGACGATGTAAGATCATTCATCAACAACAATGCAACAGTTGTAAGTATGCTCGCTGTGGGCTTCGGTGTGATACTGGCCTACGATGCAAGCCAACACGGAAATAACCACAGCGTGAGATTCTAGGCTTGGATCCGGCTCCCACTGAAGTTAGGGGCAAAACTCCCATTGAATTCAATGGTTGTGGGAGCGCGTCCATTAAGAAGAGGAGCACAGACTCATGAGCTCCCCCTGGCGGCATGGTCAAGGCAGCTACCAGGCCCCAAAACAGCTCTGCCAACCCCAGCTGGATCTCTGACAACAGCAGAACCTGTTAGCCAGGGGAGAATGCACAACTCCTGTAGAGTTGAGTTTATGAGAGTTGATATCCTTCAAAGGGGTATGGTCTCCGCTTACATAGTTAAGGTGCAGTCCAGGAGCCAGGTTCTTCTGGGATGCCACTTCCCTTGTGGGGGAGGGGAGGGGTTCTTTGAAATGGGACAAGGACAGGTACACTCACGGAGCCTTAGCAGGTATGGAAAATAAACTCAATAAAATAAACTACCCAGACTTACTCCCCATGTGCTCGCTTGGGCCCCCTTTTCAGGTTCCTGCAGGGAAAAGAAAGATCTTTGCTGCCAGCAATGCACACGCTTTACCTCTCCCTCTCCAAGCAGACAGCCAACCCAACTTCCTGTGAAGTATTCCGGGTAGCACACCCCAACAGGTGTCTCCTGTGCTAAGAAGTACTGTGTTTAGACCTACCACTAACGGGCATTAAAAAAATTATTGGCTTAATCTCAGAGTTGCTGAGTGCTGTCAGTTTCTGTTGAAGTTTACAGAAGCCGCAAATGCTCAGCAACTCTGAAAATCCCCCTGAGCGTGGACTGACACTACGTATTCGCCCTTTCCTAGCTCCAGGATCTAGCCATAAACCCAGACAATCTGAGACTCCTCAACCACACAAGAATCCATAAGGATGTAGCAGAGCTGTATGCCACAGCGCTGTTTGCCAAGAATTCAAACTTCAGTCTTGTCAAGTGAGTAAGAAATATTTATTAGCGCTAAAAACAAAGAAAATTTGCAGGAAAGGAAATAAGATGGTCAGTTTGCTTCCATGTACTGTGCAAACATTTATAGAAGAGCATCTATTGTTCATTTAAATTTACATACACGCTCATAATATTTATGAGAGCTGGGTGAAAAATGGTTTCATGAAAAAAACCCCACCACACAAATCTTTTGTTTTCTTGAATTTTTTGTGAGCATTTTTTAATGTTTCTGATTTTTTAAAACAATTTGTTTTCACTTTTCAGTTTTTTGTCCCCCCACCCCCTTTTTCTCTCTGGAAAGTGGGGGGCGGGGGCATGGAGAAAGAGAAAAAACAAAAAAATGAACTAAGAAAAATGAAACCTTAAAACTGAAAAAAATTCAAATTGGGGTTTTTTGGTTGAAAAATTAGAAAATTTTGGAAAAAAAACAGAAAGATTCTGTATGAACATTTCCATTTTTTAAAAAAAGACCATTTTTATATGAAAAAAAGTTTCAAATGAGAAATATTGACCAGCTGTCTAAATAATAGCCAATGGCAGACACTCTCTCTGTCTCACCCACCCACCTACCCTACTAACATGGTTTTCATTTCACTTTGCTCAAAGCCTTCCAGACCAGCTCCTCTGCTTTGCCAGACGTTCTACTGCAATACACCTGCTCAGCCCCAGTGCTTCGCTGAGCATCATTGCCAGGATAAACCTCCATTGTGGCCCTTCAAACACATCGGAACTCAAAGACCCCTTTACCACTGACCACCAGGTAAGTATCCAGAGGTCTGTGTGATGTTTCTTAGCTATTCAGAACCCAGAGGGCCATCCCATCAGAGTGTAACTCTAGAGGGAGGTCAGGTGCTGGACTCTGGGGAAGTGTTGAATTGGAGTTTGCAGCTCAAACCTCTCTCTGTAAAGGCCGAATCCCAACACTTTAAAATTTCAGGAAAGTTTGGCTTCTGAACCAGTCATCTGTGTGGTTTGGTTTGACCCTTAATTTAGATATAAAGTTTAGATCCAGATCCAGAGTCTGAATGTAGGCGGATGATCTGGAGATTGGCTTCTAGGCCATAGTAATAAAAAACCCAACATTCCTGAGCAGAATTTTGTCTCAGTTGAATGTTCCGCAGAATTTTCTAGGTGGACTTAGTTATTAGCAATTTGTTTATTATTATTTACAATTTTCATCTCCCTTTTCTTCCAGCTTGCAACTATGCTCGTTGCACAGATCACTCCTTTTGATGCAAGGACCCTGGCTGCTTTGGGGCAGCAAGCAGTGGGGCTGACCTCTGGGCAGATCTTAGAACTGAGGGCACAGGATATAGCAGATCCACTGGCCTTGCAGTCGCTTGGACAAGTCAACGGCTGGGATAGGGGACAATCTCAAGGGCTGATGAATAAATTAATCAGCAGTAATTTCACGGTAGGAATTTGTCTTCTTGCTAAGTGGGTCTGAACAGAGCATCTGGTGGTGATGTTGTTTTGACCATCTTGTATCTCGTGCAGATATATTTTGATTGCACATTCATCATTAGTGGAGCTGGCGCACTCCCCGTTGACTTGGCTTTTAGCTGAAAAGTCCATTTCTAGGGGGTTGAGCAGAGGGTTTGGGATGGGGAAGTCTCCACTAAACGCTGCACCTTAGAGTTCTAATCAGGTCTGCTCTGTGTTTTCTTCTCATCGCAGTTTGATACGGCAGAGGCATTTTGGAGACTCGGAACATTGGTGCCAGGCCTCCCCAGTTACATCTTCGGTAACATCACAGCAGACACTGCGATGAAGATGGCTAAGAATGCCAATTTCCATAGAGCCATCAAGAAGGCTCCTAGCTATTTAAAGAGAGCTTTTGTGGACAAGGTAAGCAAAACTGCTAGGTGAGAACCTGCCTTTTTTTTTTATTACTGAGTACCTGGTCCCTCTGACAGTTGAAGATGGATTAAACCGTCTCCATGACATTCTTGTAAGAGAAACATGGTCTAGATGAAATTACTATAAGATGGGTGCACAACTGTACTCAAAGAGTAGTTATCAATGATTCACTGTCAAAAAGGGAGGACGTATCTAGCGGCGTCTTACAGGGTTCCGTCCTGGGTCTGGTACTATTCAATATTTTCATTAATGACTTGGATAATGGAATGAAGTATATGCGGAGTGGAGAGTAGGCTTATAACATTTGTGGATGACACCAAGCTGGGAGGGGTTGCAAGCACTGTGGCTGACAGGATTAGAATTAAAAATGACCTTGACAAATTGGAGAATTGGTTGAAATTCAACAAGTTGAACTGCAATAAAGTCAAGTGCAAAGGAGCATGCTTAGGAAGGAAAAATCAAAAGCACAGCTATAAAATGGGGACTAACTGGCTAGATGGCAGAGCTGCTGAAAAGGTTCTGGGGGTTATACTGTAGTACAAATTGAATATGAGTCAACATTGTGATGCAGTTGTGAGAAAGACTAATATCATTCTGGGGTGTATTAACAGGAGGAAATTTCCCACTCTACTCAGTGCTGGTGAAGCCTCAGCTGGAGTACTGTGTCCAGTTCTGGGGGCCACACTTTAGGAAAGATGTGGACAAATTGGAGAGAGTCCAGAGGAGAGTGACAGAAAGGATAAAAGGTTTAGAAAACCTGACCTGTGAGGAAAGATTTAAAAAACTGGGCATGTTTAATCCTGAGAGAAGACGACTGAGGGGGAACCTGATAACAGTCTTCAACTGTGTTAAGGGCTGTAATCAATTGTTCTCCATGTCCATTGGAGGTAGGACAAGAAGGAATAGGC
This sequence comes from Chelonia mydas, assembly GCF_015237465.2. Lineage (NCBI taxonomy): Eukaryota > Metazoa > Chordata > Testudines > Cheloniidae > Chelonia > Chelonia mydas. The sequence continues at coordinate 4,881,557 of NC_051250.2, read as the reverse complement.
TTAATTTGTATGAAGGGTGATTTAGGTTAGAGCTTAGGAAAAACTTTCTAAGTATAAGAGTAGCTAAACTCTGGAATAGGCTTCCAAGAGACATTGTGGAATCCCCATCACTGGAGGTTTTTAAGAAAAGGTTAGACAAACACCTGTCGGGTATGGTGGAGGGATTTACTTGGTCGTGCCTTAGTGCAAGGGTCTGGACTAGATGACTTCTCATGGTCCCTTTGAGTCCTACATTTCTGTGGAAAGCAAAATGTAGTCTAGATTAGCCAGAAACCCAGATCTGCAAACCAAGCCATTGAATTTTCTGGGGATGGAGTTGCAAAATGTGGAGATCCCATCAGAAAATTTGGGCATATGGTTATTATTGACCTGATTCTTTCATCCCAATGCATTAAAAGCATTTATGGGGCAAGTCAAGCAGGAAGTCAAAGCCATGTATTTTGATAAGTTGATGGTATCCCTTGCAGATCATCTCCAATTCCTCATCGCTGAATGACATTTTAAATAACGTGCCAGATGATTTAGTGGACCAGGTTCCAGTCCCATTGCTGGTGCTTCGAGACAAGCTCCTAGATCTTCGCAAAATCAACGAGAAACAATGGTCACCAGAGCAGGTGACGTTAAGGGCTTGTCTCATTCTCTTCATTTCCAGAAGGGTGTTTAAGGTGATAATGGCTGATGCTGGAGTTGGTTATATGTTAAATCAATGGAGGGTTGACCTGAGTGAGGGCTGGGCTCTGCATTCAGAGAGGAGTCTATTAGGTTTAAGGCTGCATTTAACTACATGTGGGAGGTGAAGGCCCCAGTGACATTTTGTGAGAGGTGCTGTGTAAACATGTATTATTATTTTATCTACATGCTCCACTTTTAACTACCACGGTTTCTCAGACATAGAATCATAGAATACCAGGGTTGGAAGGGACCTCAGAAGGTCATCTAGTCCAACCCCCTGCTCAAAGCAGGACCAGTCCCCAATTTTTGCCCCAGATCCCTAAGTGGCCCCCTCAAGGATTGAACTCACAACCCTGGGTTTAACAGGCCAATGCTCAAACAATATTACAGAGAGGACTCCTGAGCTATCCCCCCCTTCCATCTCTGCGACCTGCACAAATCTGAGTGGTGTGGACATTAAGGGAGTTGTTTGCCACTTATAAAAAGGATTATGGAGGGGTCAAAGCCCTCAGCAAGACATCTAATCACACAGTAATGTTAGCTTTCTTCTTTTCTCTGTGGGACTGGTTGCGCATGGCTCTTGGCTTGTGTCCCCCATCCGTATCTGAGTGTGTATTGTTCTCCCTCACAGGCAGCTGTGTTTCTTGTGGATGTATTGAATGCTACCGATAATTACGCTGAGTGAGTACTATGTTTTCAGAACTTCAAGCTTTGTGGGTAGGTAAAATAATCTCAGTAGCATGGCTTATATGGAGCTGTATTGTATGTGCTTCTGACGCTGCTAAGGATCAGCATGACAGGCTGCTTGGATGTGGGCCAGATTTCAAAGGTACGTACGCACCTAAATGCCTTTGGTCCTGGATGCCTAGGTGGAGTTTAACTACCTCTGTGTATTGTTTTATTGTAGAACAAAAACAGAAGTGTAAAGAATGCCCTACCCCTTTAAATCCAAACAGAAATACAAGGGCTTCCCTTAGCCAAAATCCAGCTATAGGCTCGGTTTGCCTCACCCAAGGTTAAAGGAAAGGTCTAAAGGATGGCTTTTTTCAGGACCGAAGGCAGCGCTCAGCCTAGGATACGTTTTGTATAATTCCCCTCCAATCGTGACAGCTTCTGGTCACTGTCTCTTGCATATAGACAAACCCACAGTCACTGATCATAGAGGCTGCCTAGAATTTCCACTGGTTTGTGATCAAGCTTCCTCTTTGAGTAAAATCTCATTTCAAATGTCCTGTGCCCATGAAGAACTCACCCTGCTCTGAATTTAGCCTTTCAGCAGCCGTGCTGCGAGGTTTCCAGTGCGGCCCAGCCAGCAGACTGTCGCCTGACAAGATCTCGTCGCTGGTGGAACAAGTGAGAAACAAAAATGCCGCACTGAGCGCTCACCAGGTAGGAGGTGCCTCGTGATCGCGCTGGCTGGGGTAGAAAGCCCGGAGAGCGTGTTAGTAACATGTGTGTAACATGTTGCTGTCTGTTAGATCCGCAGCACATTCCAGGGAATCACTACACAGAAAATTACAGGGTATATTTTTTAGTGCGGGTAGAAATGCACAAAGCCCCCACCATACACCGCATTGTCCTGCAATGGGGGTGCCCCAGGTGGTGGGCCTGGATTTCAACCTGACTCTGGTTGAAATGAATCCTGTCACAGGGTTTTCCCAAGCCCAGCATCCAAAACCTTCCTCTGCCTCAGTTTCCCTACTCTCATGTTAGCCAGCAGGCCAGTGCATCAGCGAAGCTCCCAGCAGTGTCACTGTTTCGTTCTCTTTTCTGAGGGTCGCATTTATTGTTCAAACACAGCTCACCATCAGTCAGGACAGGTCAGCCAGGTCCTGCCACCTCTGAACTCCCACTACTGCTCCCAACACAGCACCTATCCCCAGCCAGGATCCATCTAACTGGTATGATAAGCCCCTTTCCAGCCCCGTCCCTGATCCAGAGTCTCCTGTGGAAACCTCCCTGTGCTCTGCACCTCACTCTCCCTTAAGTGACCTGCTCCTTGGCCTTTTATCTCAGCAGCTGGGAGGCAACCGATCAGTCACAATTGGGGGCTAAGCCCAGTTCCCTTAAAGAGACATCCCACCCTAAGACAGACCACGTAGGAGTTCAGCCATAAAAGGGTGTCATGTGCTCACATGCTCCTTTTACTTGCCTGCCAAGCTTCATCGGCACTGCAGAAATACAGAGTAATTCCTAAGCTTACGGTCATAGATTTGCTAGCGGTCTGTTTCCTAACAAGTCCCCCTCGGGCATGTTTCTGTGGAATGAGTAGCAATGCAGATGGGTTACCCCGGAAAGCACAGTGGCCCTGACCCGGAGGGGTACTGCACACCTCACAAAGGCAGCTGGCTGAAATGGGACTTATCTCGCACCTCCCACCATCAGAGATTTAAAAAATAATCTTCCTGATTCTCCCATGCCCTGCCCCCGGGCGAAGTCATTTACACCAGTTCCAAGTGGGCATTACCAGAACGGTAGCATTGTACGCCCAGCTGGCACCGGCGGAAATCGGCATCAGCTGATAGCTTCAGTGTGATTCCCTTCACTCCAGGCCGAGTTCAGCTGGGTTTGACCCACAGACACAGAGGACCAAAACAACGTGGGGAAGAAAAGCAATGGCGAAAGCCAAACCGGACTGATGAATGTGTGTCTGTGGAGCAGCAGGAGGGATGAATCCTTTCACTTAAAAACAAGAACTCCCCAGTATTCCCACTTGAGTAAACAGGGTTATTTTTCATTTTTCTCTGACTCTATGGCTCAAGATAAGTTCTCGTTAATGTAGTGAAATGTTTTATGAGAAGCAGGTAATATTGACAGTAGTCTGCCTGTTTCTTTCCATCAGTTATCCTGCATCGCCAAAATACTAGCTGCAAAGAACCTGACAGCAAACTTCACCAGCTACCCACCAGATGTGCTACTCTTCTTTGAGTGAGTATCTAGAGTGGCGTAAGGGCTCGTTTCTCATGTGAGAAAACAACGTTAGTCCTGAGTCAGTAACATTCGGTCATGAGAGTAGCCCTGATCCAAGTCCAATTATGTCCTTGTGTGTCTAAGGATTACTCATGTGAGGGAAGGTTTGCAGAATTGGACCCTCAGATCCAATCCTGTAGCCCTTACTCATTAAAAATCCCCATTAGCGGGGCTTGAATTCAGCTGGAGCCATCTGGAGAAGAGCTCTAGTAAATGTTTTTAAAGCTGTGGGAGCCCCGGCATGTCCCCTGAGGCTGAAGCCCCAAGCCCCAGGAAATACTTGGCGAGAATTTAAGCCCTGCCCATTGGTTTCAGTGGGAGCTTTTTCTGAATAAAGATGGAGCAAGATGGAGAACTTCCGACCCAAGTCAGCAAAGTATTTAAGCATGTGCTTAACTTTAAGCACAATGTCCCATTGAAGTCACTAGAAGTACTCCCATGTTTAAAGTTAAGCACATGCTTAAATGCTTTCGTGAACTGAGGCCTTAATCCTCAAAGTCCAGGAGTACTGTTGGGTCTCTGTTTTAATGTAGAGCTTTGAGGGTCGCTGACCACAAGTGGCAGGTAACAAATGCTAGTTCTGGCTATCAGTTAGAAAGCCAAGTGGGCATTTGGCACTGCCTCTGTGGCAATGTGGGGCCAT